>NW_015090995.1:13137887-13236943 GCF_001431845.1 Calidris pugnax | reverse complement strand
GCTCGGCGCAGCCTTTGGCTGCGCCGGGCACGGGAGCCGACGCTGGAGGCCGGGATGCGTTGTCGGCCGCCGCTCTCTGGGTGCAGCCATTTCTGGTGAGGGTTGTCCTTCGAGAGCTCCTCCTCAGGGCCCGTTAGCGACAGAGACGTTAGTTTGGGGGCTTTTACAAGCCCTTAGAGGTATTTGCGGCTCCCCTGATGTGAGTTGAAGTGGGTTGTTGGGGTTTTTTTTTTGCCTGTCTCCACAGCGTGGACGGGTCGGGGCTGGCTTGCCACATCATCACAGGGCGGGGCGCGAGGCTGAGGGGAGATGGCCGCCCCCCCCGCCTCTTCCCCTCAGGGAGCCGCGGGCCCGGCGAGCACCGCTCTGGCCCGGCCTCCAGCGCCGGCTCCCGTGCTCGGCGCAGCCTTTGGCTGCGCCGGGCACGGGAGCCGACGCTGGAGGCCGGGATGCGTTGTCGGCCGCCGCTCTCTGGGTGCAGCCATTTCTGGTGAGGGTTGTCCTTCGAGAGCTCCTCCTCAGGGCCCGTTAGCGACAGAGACGTTAGTTTGGGGGCTTTTACAAGCCCTTAGAGGTATTTGCGGCTCCCCTGATGTGAGTTGAAGTGGGTTGTTGGGGTTTTTTTTTTGCCTGTCTCCACAGCGTGGACGGGTCGGGGCTGGCTTGCCACATCATCACAGGATCATAGGATCGTCTAGGTTGGAAGGGACCTTTAAGATCGAGGCCAGCCGTTAACCTAACGCTGCCAAAACCACCACTAAACCCTCAGTGCCACATCTACCCATCTTTTAAATACCTCTAAGGATGGTGATTCCACCACTTTCGTGGGCAGCAGCCTGTTCCAACGCTTAGCAACCTTTTCAGTGAATAATTTTTTCCTAATATCCATCCTAAACCTCCCCTGGTGCAACCTGAGGCCATTTCCTCTTGTCCTGTACCCTGTTACTTGGCAGAAGAGACCGACCCCCACCCTGGCTACAACCTGCTTTCAGGGAGTTGTAGAGAGCAGTAAGGTCCCTCCTTATCGTCGCGGTGCAAAGGAGCGAAAAAGCCTTGAGAAAGGAAGCAGTAAGTTTATTGTCACATTGCTGTGCCCCAGGTCTCAGTACCACTGTGTGGATATCTTATACCAGGATACCGTATGCAGGATGGGGTGAATTGAGACAAAGTGGGTATAGGAGCACAGACTGGATTTAAAGGTTGGCAAAGGACAGGTGCTGGGGTTGGGAATAAATGGCAGGGAAAATTACACCAGTTTGCTGAAGATCGGGTGTACCATGTTAAGGAAAATGTAAGAGCCAAGTCTTTGCATTCTGTATTAGTGGATCCTTTGGGACAAGGATGGCCAGAAGAAAATAGATCAGAAGGGAACTAGAAATATGAGAAAGATTGTAGAAAAGTGCAACTAGCTGAAATGAAAGCAAACTGGTATCAGGGTTTGGGGCAAATTAGGCCAAAAGAATAGCTTTGGAATAAAAAGTTGGGGATAGCATAGAGACTAGATTATAGTGGGTTAGGAGGAATGGGAGAGAGACAGTATTAAGGAGGGAGGCAGTCAAGGAGAGAACAGTTTGTTTACTTAGGGTGTATTACCTGAAAGGATGTTGCCTTTTTTGAAGGCATTATTTTCCATTGTTGTCACTTTGTGTCACCAAGCGTCTTTGCTGTCACCATACTGTGTGAGACATGAATGTGTTATTCCAGTTTAACAAATCTGAAGCCAAAGTGCAGAAATCCATTCAAAATCATGCACCACTGCTGAAGGCTCAACGTGAGATACTTAAGACTGAGTTTTTTATTATACCTTATGTAGCACCTCACATGTTAAAAGCATACCTCCCACTGATCACATTTGTAGCTTTGATTGTTCAGCACTTGGAAGGTGATATTATAAGGTATTAAACTTATCATGCAACATAGTGACACCCGTAAGTAGCGGCCATCTATTAAAAGCATAATTTGCCTACTGTGATGCAAGAACCACCAGCAGGCACAGAGGTGTGATATCATTTATCAGTAGTGTAATCAGGTTCTGAATAAGACCTCTTCCTGCAGTGCACTGGCTTTCTAACATCCGCAATAACTAACACGTAGCACAGACACAATTCTTCCTCTTGTTTCGTATCATCCATCTGTGTAGTCAACATATCGGTATTTCCTAGTTCTCGAGTTCTTAACTTTGTAGCTAAAACACTAATACGTTTTTATGCAAAACTAATCATAATTTCTCAAAGACAATAGCTACATTAACTTTATTAGCTTACATGAGCCTTGTTACCTTAAAGTAGTCGTTGTTTTTTGAATCTTCAAAGCATTGTGGAAAAACATAATCTCCCTGCAGGCGGGAGCACACAGAGGTAGTGCAGTCTCAGTGTAAGGAGGGCAGTTGTGGCAAGACCACACAAAAGATTTCTGCCAGTGAGAATGGCTGCCTGGCAGTTGCCCTGCAGAGTGGAATGGAAAGTTGTAAGTGGGCTAAGCAGAGAGAGAAGAAATCCAAACAGGGCTTAATGATGGCCTATAAAAGCTTTTGAGGTTAGTGAAAAGGAAATAATATATAGTTTTGATATCTAGGCAAGTACTAGCAATGTGGTTACTGTAACAGCTAGGTTTTTTTATTATTATTTCATTGTAAGTGGGTTTTGAACTCTTGCAAATATGTTTAATAAGTTTCTGGTTACAGTGAGCTTATCCTCAAACCAGCAGCTGATATTTTAACTTCAAAGAGACTTCTTTAGAGTTGCATCAGATTCATTGCACAAGACCTTGGTAAGGGGAAGTGTAGAATAAGACTTGTAAATAATGAATTACTCGTAACAGCTGCAGTGACAGCAAACTGTGCCTTATTCTGAGCATGACACCACTGTGACAGTGGAGATGTAATGCCAGGCTCCCTTCCCAACCAGGGAGAAAGACAAGACAACAGCCTGCGCAGAAAGGGAGGTGTAGGCTTGGTATATTAGGACAGTAGGGAAATGTTTTCACGTTCTGTCCCAGAAAGTCAGCTGCATCTCAGTAAGTAAGAGACCTCGGACTGGTCTATTTTAGTGCCTGCCATTCAGAAAAGTGTGAAAACGTGCTCAGCTGCAAGGGTGAGCGGATTTCTTACACTGCAGTTAGAAACTGTTGCAGTAAGCTTTCCCAGGGCAGGTAGAATCTGCCTTAAGAGACTCCATGACCACTGCAGCATTCAAACCAAGTGCTAAAAGAAACTCCGTAGAAGAAGTATCATATTTGTGAATGCTGTATGGCTAAGTGGAGCTACTAGTCAAAAAATCCAATTTAAACTGACCAAAGGGTACGTTCACATACACTGCTTTGGGAAGAGGGAAAAGCTGTGTCATCTACAGGGCAATTAGGTACCTATCACTTAATCTTTCTGGATTAAAAAAAGAACAGGTAGCACCAGAGCTGCCTTAACTCAAGGAGGGTATTTGGATTACTTAATGCTGCAGAAGATGGATGTTCCAGGTACAGCAATCACCTGAAAAGGTTGTGAAAAGGACAGAAATTAAAAGGCAAGCTACTGGAGAGAGAGAAACATAACAAAAGTAGGGAAAACCCAGTCAATTTAGGACTACTACTGTGAAGTAAGGAAGGGATAGATACTCCCAGTGCAATGCAAGTCAGAATCAAACGTGCTTACCTGGAGCTAAGGATGGTCAGGCCAGATGCAGAAGACCTCAGAGATTCTATTTTTGTCCATAGCGTGAGCTGCTCAGCGAAGTGGAAAGCTCTTTCCTTGTTTCTGAGAGGATTCAAAGAAAGAAATCATGGCCTTTCAATTGAAATAACTGTCCAATTTAGAAAAGAAAAATATGCCTTCGTGTGGCTGGTCATCATGTCCTCTGGTGGCTTCAGGGTTAGCTGGCTGAATTGGTAGTGGCCATCTGAAAGACTGAAATGACAGTGTATTTCTTTTGCTTTGTTAAAGTTAACAAGAATTAGGTCTGTGTGCCGGAATCATGGAGACGGATAGATCTCCTCAAGTGTGTGTGGTTTTGCTTGCTTTTCCTCAGGCTTGTTCACTTTTCTGTCTAGTGAATGCTTAATGGGTGGGCAGATGCCTTTTACACTGTGTGTTGGATATGAATTTTGAGTCCTCTAATGGGATGTGAACTGATGCATTTTAAGTATTGAACATTTGGGAACAAACAGCTAGATCCGCTTTCTAAGGAGAGTATGATCTCAGAGTCATTTCTGGCCTGCACAGGTTAGAACCAGGGGTCTGGAAGCTGAAATGAGTAGTGCAGCAATTTGTGATGTAGAGCTCTGGTTTCAGTAGAAGCAAAGTCATTAACTCATTAACTGGTAGTGTCAATTTAACTCGTGATTTAACAATAGACATGATTTAAATGTAGGTATTTAAAGGTTATTGTGTCTGTTACATGAGATGGTTCTGTTGTGTTCTGCTAAGGCTTCTTACTCCCCATGGAGCTGGGTGAGCAATACAGAAATGAAGACAGTAAAGCGGCAGGACCCGCAGTCCTGACTGCTATACAGACTAGGGTGGTTCAGGAGGTAGGAACTCACTGTGATGTGCAAAGACGACTGCTGCAGGTGAAAGGGTGAGAGAACCTCTCACATACTACCTACTGAAAAAAATTAAGTACTGAAGTGCTGCGGGTAGAACATGGTCCTGTTTCCCGGCTACATCATTTCCCCCAAATGGCAGCAGTTCATCCAGTGCCTTAAGTTTTCTTACAAAGGCCTTTTACATATTCTTTTTAGGGAAGTGCCTTTTTTCAGTCTTGCCTTCACAGTAGGCTGGGTGTCTCTCAAGAAGTTCTTCTGTAAGGTAACTAGAGAAACAGGAATTACTAAAGTGTGTCAGACCGTGACCCACATAGCTTACAGCCATATCAGTGGTTGTAACTAGTACCATGTGCTAAAGCAGGAAGAAACCCTGCACTTAGCTTGTATTACAGTACATTGCCAAAAAAACATTTCTTCTCACCTCTTAAGGCATGCACATGACTTTAATTGTACATCTGCCATGCTTCCATACCTTCAGAAACAAAATGAAACTGATCTATATTGTTTAATACAATGTTGATGTTGTTAGCCCTGTGCTACAAGTCAGGTTTTAATGCCTCACTTTTTTAGATGTTGCCTTGTTACTTGATTAAAAAGGTGAAACAGTTTGTAGTCCACCACTGATCATTATTTTCTATACTTCTGTCTGGTATTTAAGGTGAACAGTTACAGTGTTTTCACATAAGCCTTTTTTTCTGGCCCCTAGCAATTCTCATATGATGTGGGGCTTGAAATCTGGTCACAGCTTTCCAGCTGCCGGTGTACAAGAGGTCTGTCATTTTCAGTATTATTATTATTTGTCTCTCATTTTTATGCACTATTGTTTTCTGCTGTCCTTCTCCCCTCAAAAAACAGGCATAACTGACTAAGGGTATTCAGTGAACTGTGCATAAAAACATCTGTATCTCTCTGCAAGGACGGAGTAGTTAATTTAAAGCCTAGTAATCTGTATTAATAACACAGAGTATTCACTCTAAGCATGTATTGCTTTGCAGTCAAAACCACGGTTGTGACTTTGTTGGGTTTGTCTTACCATCCATTAAAGCAATATGGTTAAATTTTATGAAAGGCCATAGTCTGGTCTGGAGGAACATCGATATGCCACCTACACAATTTGATACTTCCCTTTTTAAAAAATCTGTATACACACCACAGATGGAAATAGTAATTCTTTCAAAAATCTTAACAAAATCAATTTCTATTATTGTAGGGTTTTGGGGGTTATTTTTTGCAGTTTGGGGGTTGAGTTTTTTTTTTTTGAGCATTGCCTTTCTGCTTAATGTTAAAGTAGCAGAAAGTTATGAATATCCTGTTATTACCAGAAAGAAGGAAGAAAACAAACCCAGTGCTTTTATTAATATGTTATTAGCACAAGGAAAGAAATTAGATTAGGCTGACACTCTTTTGAAATTCAGGCTTTTAACATGGCATACGTACACAGTATGTAGCAGGAGGAAGTGAGCTTGTTCTGCCTTCTGGATGGGCAGGAAGCCATACGGTCACATGAGCAAAGAGTTGCACCAAGCTAATAAAACAGCAGAGAGGTGTTTTCATGGGAATACTCGTTAATCCCTGCTAATTTTAGTCTCAGATTCACTAATCTAGTCACACCATGAATGAATTCCAGATAAGATAAGAGATATGTCCTGCTTATCAGGTGTGTGAACTCAGTCTCAGGGCTTGGGATCTGCGTTGTCACTGTTCCATGGTTTCTGATTGACTTAAGAACGCACAAAGCCACGCGCTCTTACTTAGAGCTGGAGGGAATGAACCGGGTTGATGCACATCTGAGCTCGTGAGGCGTTTTGGAGCTGAGCTGGAACAGTGGTACAATGGAAAACCTACAGAATATCACCCTTATGTTTTCATGCTTTAATTGCTACTGGTACAGTGCAGCAACGTTGCCAGTAGTAAGAGCAAACCCTTGCCTTAGCTCACTGCATCTCAGTCTTTGCCACCAAGCAGGAAACCCATGAAGCAGAATCTCTGTGGGATAAATTTTGTATATGGTAGCAGAGACTTTTCTCTAAACTGCCTTTAGAATATATTGTCCTTGAATTAATATTATATTTAAGCAGTGTTCCTAAAATTATTCCCCAATTTAAAATATAAATTATTACCTTTTTCAGGAAATCCAGTAGAGGAGACTTCGTATTTTCTGCTGATCGTTTGGTAGGTGAAGAATTTCTTCTTGGTATTATACTTTGCAACCCTTCCATAAAATGGGTCTTTCAGGCTAGAATAATGGTGGTGCGAGGGCAACTTTTCTACACAAAGGAAATTGCAGTTTGACAGCAACTTTCCATATAGAAACATCTGTGCTCTGTTACAGACTGCTTTCATTTCAAAGGGTTCCAGAAACCATGTTATTATCAAACACAGCTACCTTCAGGACAGAGAGCAGCATTAATAAGAGAATACTGTTCAAAAAAAGATGCACAGAGGCTAGAGATAATTCAGTTTCACTTTGAAACAGTACTTTTGATCTCGTGAAGAGAGCTGTACTATTTCTTACAGTCTAGATGTTAACAATTGCTTGCATGCAAAATGCCTCCTGGCACTTGTTGTATATTAGATTAGTAGCTCTGGCGGCGTCCAGCCTGGGAATTTGTTGCTAGCCATACGGCAGTTACCAGCAGGGACAGAGCAATTTGAAGTTTTCACACATTTTAGTAAGTCAGAACAAAGACGGTTGGGAATGCAACATTTATCTCATTTAAATTACATGCTTGAAGAAAACCAAGTACTCACTCCCACACATATACTTCCTTGTATTCACGAGGGTGTTCGCTGTTTACAAATCCACATTCATTAACAAGGAAAGTCTGTCTTTCCTTCTCTAGAAGCAATGAGTCCAGAGGCCATTCGGTTCCCAGCACCATTTGCACAGCAGGCAGGTTTCCTGTGATAAAACCAATCTTAATCCCTGCCTGATCCAGGTTTGCTCAGGGCTTAGATATGGCCGCAACCTAAGATTGTGACTGCAGTGCTTTTTATCTTTGCAGCTTTTCCACTTTCCCCCTTCTTTTCCCTTCTTGAGGATGATTCTTGCATTCTCATTCACCAAGAACTGCCAAGGCTCAAGCCAACAAATTCCATCACTCGTAACTCGTAGATCAAGCGACTGACTGGGGTGCCTTCTTTGCCAATAGTACTTCATAATGGACAGGCAAAAAGTCGCAGCCCCAACTGCATTCTGTGCCAGCAGTTCTCAGCAGATACCATTTAAATAGACACATGTCCTTTAGAGTTCATTGGACGAGTAGGAACAGCCCAGGAAACATCCACCACCCATGAAAGGCTAGCTCAACTGTGTCCTCCTTCCTGGGTTTTGTGGTTTCACATTGTTCACGTACTTAAGTGTGCAAATGAGATTCAGGAAGCCAACAAAGGTCAACACCAGCAATCCCCCACCTTTACAGGGTAGAGGTCTGTATTCCAGGGGTCAGGCTGCTTCCCCACCAGTACTCCTTTCACAGGAAGGGTTTCTGGTTAACCTTCTTGTCTTACATTGTATTAGGTTCCCATCATGTTGCACCCTTTAAGGAGCATTCATTTCTGCCAACTTATTTGAATTAAAAAGAAACACTACATCCCTAATCTGTGTTTTAAAAAAGAGATAAACTATGGCTATTCCAATACGGACAGGAAAACCCTTAACAGTTTTGACTGTACCTTGTTGTCGTTAATTAGCGCGAAGGACCTCTCCCACTTACCTTCTCACTTTACTTGGAGATCCTGCGCCATTCTGAGGGAAGCACTGATTTTTCCCCCTCCTTGCTAGAAACTGCATCTTCCAGGGGATCAGTTAAGTTCAGGCCGTTGTACCAGCACTAAAATAACAAGAAATATGTTCAAGGAGGGATTGTAAATTTAAGGGACCATTTCTAATTCCTGGTAGAGGTTGCCTGTGTGCTGGAAACTAGGGCAGAATGGAAGAACAGAAAAAATCTTCCAGTCTGCTCTGTTTCTGGAATAAGAAATGTCTGAAGGGAGCAGTGGTACTTGCTCAGTCCCAGGAGCAATCACCTCATTTCTGCCATCCTACGGTGACTTTTGCTTAATGGGTTTCATCTTGGCTTGGCAGTAGCTTTCCTTGAGCAGTTGTGGCCCATGACTCTTTAACTCACTAGTAGAGAGAATTTTTACGTCTTTAACACCCAGAGCATCTTTCCTGGGCAATCATTCTGGGTTCAGATGAATACGTTTGGTAACTTTGCCTGGGGTACAGCTGGGGGGCCAGCACCCAGGGAGAGCTAGAGGTTTGCTGGCCACTGAAGGCTGGAGGGATGTGTGGCTGCTACCCTGCACCTCCAGTGGAGATGTCCCTGCTGGACTGGGCCATCTGTACTGTGTGAAAGCACAGGTGCTTGGCAGAGCGTCCCATCATCACCACAGCTGGCAGGTGCCAGCAGAAGGTGATAAAGAGATTTCTAGGTCTGCTGACTTGTCTTTGGGCACTCGGTGGTGCATTTACGTTGCTGCTGCAGCTCCTGTGGCTCTTGGGCAGCCCCACTGCAGTTTAGTCATAGAAATACGGATGTGAAAGTAGATCTGGGAGCCGGGCTGATAGGGAACTGAGAGAGGGTGAATTTGCCCTTTTTCTCACTAGTATTTTCTATATCAGCAAAATGAAGCTACATTGATGCTTTACTCATTTGTTGAGAAAAAATTGTCTGTGATGCCTATGCCTGCCAGATATAAATAAAGTTTTATGATTGCCAATCAACCCCTCCCCTTCCCCTATTTTATTTTGGGTAATGCCTTCATTTGATTACTGGACAAAACATAGGCATCATCCCCAAAAGGTCTCTAAAGTGACCCTTTTAGACCGTTCAGGCTGTTAAGTGTTCACCCAGTACTTGTAAAAAATACAAACATTTAGTATCTTACCTCCATAGATAACAAATCTCTTTAAGCTGACCGATGTCTTTCGTTCTACAGATCAGACTCGTGGTTGAAGAGGGACTGAATCAACTGCCCTACACAGAATGTACCGTGACCACTCCAACAGGTATGTGGGAAATCACGCCTTCCCTAGGCAGGACTGGAAGTGGAAGCTTAACTAATATAAAAAAATACAAGAATCACAGAATATCTCGAGTTGCAAGGGGCCCATAAGGATCATCAAATCCAACTGCTCAGTGCCCTGACCACTTCCCCGGGGAGCTTGAGGCTCAAACAGTTTCACATTCAGGGTAGAGTTAAGGTCCCTTCTGGTATTTAAAGAGCTAGAAGGTGTGCAACACCACAGCTGAGCAAAACATACAGTCATGCAGTTGTCACTTTACTAGGATTGGAATTAGTCTTGCAAAACTGTTACGAAAATTCACCAGTATGTGTTCTTCCCAGCAGTGGTGCTGGGCAAGCTCATTACTGGCTTCTGGGGTTAGATCCAAAGAACGATGACTGGGACAATCTTGCTTTGCTGTCTTTACCTTTGAATTAGCAAGAGACTGGAGCTCACGGTACCAGCGATAGTGTCCCTCTCATACACATACCATTGCCTACCTTTTTCTTGCAGTGATAAGAGCGCAATGACATTGTAGCATCATATTGCAGTTCTAACTCTGCATTTACCTGCATTTAGGGGACATGCTGTTTATTTTGCATAGCGTCCCTCATTTAAAATAAGCACAGAATACCCACATTATAAAACATGTACTTGGAAAGGATCACTTCTGTGCCGCTTAGCTGACACGACCTGTGAGAAAAAGCACCAGTTCTTTACCAGTTATGATTTTGTCTCTTCCCATTGCTTGTTTGAGGGCTGCAGGGTCTGGTGTGCAGATTGGTTCATGCCACCTGTTGAGAGACGTGGAACTTGTTGTTGTCCCCTGGGTATTCAGGGCACTCAGTTCCATTCACACCAAGGTCACTTGAAACAGCGTCCCCCAAAGGGGCCTGAAGGTGGGGCTGAAGGAGCAGTCACTGCCACTGACATCTGGTTCCTTTCCTCCCACAGGACACAAGTATGAAGGCGTCAGATTTGAAAAGGGAAACTGTGGAGTCAGCATCATGAGAAGTGGTAGGCGGTTTCTGGTTGTTGAATGAGCACCAATTAAACGGTTTGGAAACCTGTAACCAACTTCCTTTCAAAAATATGCAGCCACACTTCTCCACAGCAAAAATTTACCCAAAGCTGCCAGTTGTTCTTTCTGAGGTAGCTTTGATCACAGAACATCAAGTAATCGCTTTTGTTAACTTTTTAGGAGACAAACAGCTGCAACAGATTTCATCTGGCCTCTTCCCTAGCAATGGTTAACTGTGAGTGGCCAGGCCAAATGGTCTTGTTTGCTGCTGAGGACTTCTGCTCAGAGACCGGTCTTCAAACAAACCTTGCTTGGTGGTGGTGGAGTCTCTGTTATTTTGCCCAATGCTACAGAAACCTTTGTATCTCTGATGTGAAATCCAGTGGCTCCACAGCCTCCTGCACCGCAGTGTCTCTGGGCAGAGTTCAAAGATGGCATTTATTTTGATGTTTCCAGCTCTCACCTTTTAGAGCTGCGTGGGAACACTCATACCCAGGAGCCAAGTGACACCGAGTAGACTCGTTTTTCTGTCTAAGCAGAGAAAAAAGGAAAATACCTTCAAGTGCTTTTAACTCTTAGAACTGAGAAAAAGAAATCTCCCTTTTAGAACTCTTCACCAGTAGAGTATTAGGACTGGCTATTTAATCGTAGCATCTTCCAGTTCTGCCGTTTCTTAGCATGTAACAATGTTGGTTTTTGCTGCTCTTTTTGAGGAGAGGCAATGGAACAAGGGTTACGGGACTGCTGCAGATCCATCCGCATAGGAAAAATCCTGATCCAGAGCGACGAGGAGACGCAGAGAGCCAAAGTGTACTATGCAAAGTTTCCACCAGATATTTACAGGAGAAAAGTTCTTCTCATGTACCCAATACTAAGTGAGTGTCTTTCATCATTATGTACAGTTCCACTCAGCTGAACAGTAAGTGCACGGCATTTGGGGGAAAATTTCCAAATTTCAGAGGCTTTAATGAGGTTTTTTGCTTGGTTTAGGTGACAGAGTAGGGAATTTACCAGGCTATGCCAGAATATGTATTAGTCAGCCCACACCAGCACAAATGCAGAGCAAATCATTTGGGCGTGCCTGCTTTTGTGAGAAAGGTTGAAGCATTAAGACTTGATAGAAATTTAGTTTTTTTAATTTTTGCCATGAGAAAAGACTTAAACAGTAGTTTTCCTCAATCTATTAAAAGGCATTTTGGGATTAATATTATAATCCTAGGAGTAAAATATTTTAAAATCAAATACAGTTCATACTACCCAAAAAACCCCAACTTCTCCACTCTAAGATTTAATTCTGGTTCTATACATGGAACTCCTAATTGCCATTTTACTGTTTTAGATGAGCTATCTTGCCTCAGGGCTTCAATAAAATCCACAGACTTCAGTGCTTAAAACCTGTTTCAGAGTAGAGAGGAAGAAGAGAGGAGACCAAAGTTTTCCACAATTAATACGTGCAGAGGTGAGAGTTTTCCAGTGGGAAAGGACAGTCTCATCATTCAGCCCCACACCAATGTCAACACAGACAGTCTTGGATGGCCTAGAAGTTCTTCTAACTGGGGGACGAAAAAAATATAAAAATCTCCCCTTTTCCCCTTTTAGGTACTGGTAATACTGTCATTGAGGCCGTCAAAGTTCTTGTGGAACATGGCGTACAACCAAGTGTCATTATCCTGCTGAGCCTCTTCTCCACACCTCATGGTAAGTTGAAGGGGTGCAAGGGGGACAGAAGAGTTACATCAGTCACGTGCTTCAGACAGCAGTGAAGAGTTGTTCCTTTGCAATAACAATAGCAGCATCGCTTTGCTCAGAAGAGAGGGGTGTTCTTGGGTTTTTTTTGGCTGAATTGTAGAAGCGAGAGTGAACAGCAGTGTGTTTGGTGTGGGCAGTGGAGGGGGCTAGCAGAAGGGAAGAAGCCTATTACACCTAATGGCAAAACTGCAGATAGTGAAGTATTTCTAAAATCAGGAATTTGCAGCACTGGCAGGCACCAAGATGCTGCAGTGGTGGACAAGCAGTGCCAGTCCGGCTGTCACTGTGCATGGCAACAGCCCAGGGGTGGTGTTGGGTTGTTCTGCCACCAAGAGAATGGCAGTTCTCTAAGGAGCGTGAGGTGAATGAAGCTACAGAACTGTCCTGCCTGCAGGGTAAAGATCTGAACTTGTTAAAGGGCAGCCAAAAAAGGAACATCTCTTTGTGTGAAGTTGGAAAATGGATCTTATGTGTTGTTTGAAAAATTGGCTGTGGCAGAAATCACTATCAGAAAAGCCAACTGAACTGCAGAGTTATTCCTGGCAGCCTGTAACTGCTTTGGTGATTGGACTGGGGGTATACGAGTACGGGGCAGAAAAGAAAAATCCAAATAAAAAAAACTCAAACAGTCCTCTAAATTCAGGAAGTTTTTCCTCATAGTCAGCTCAGGCAGAAACATGAAGCGGAGATGGAAGAACAGAGCCTGACTTACCTACGGAATTCTGCTAATGATGGTTTAACATGTGGAGCTGAAACACAGCTGCAGTGCTGTAGTCATTGTTGCCTTTGCCCTCTCTCTCAAAAGGTGCCAAATCCATCATTCAGGAATTCCCAGAGATCACAATTTTAACTACAGAAGTTCATCCTGTTGCACCAACACACTTTGGACAGAAGTATTTTGGAACAGACTGACACACTCGGAACAAACGGAAATGACTATATGACATTACAGAGGTTTTTGGTTGTTTTTTTTCTACATTTTATTATTGTTGAGTTGGCTGAGGGCATGTTTAAAAATCTTTTTGGCCAAAGGGGGAAATACTTGACTTAGATTAGTTGTGGGCAGTTACTGCCTGAGCCCTGAATCAGGTACCGTAACAGCACGCTCATCGCGGAGTCAAGCGTCTCAATGTTGGGTTGTACAAATTGCTGCATTCTCTGCTTTAACTTATTTATTCTTCTAGGGCCTGTCTTGTGGCTGCTTGCGAGAGCAAAATAAAACAACTAAATCAGAGGTGTGTACTTCATTTCTAGTGGTAACGGTCACATCGCCCCAGGTCAGCTGGGACAGCCACTCCTAATGCTTCCAGATGATGGGCACGTGGGGAACTTGGTGTAATTCTTAGCAGCTACATTGAATTTTTGGCACAATTTCAGTCTTTGGATGGTGGCCAAGAACCTAAAGAGACAACTCTCAATTTTGCTCTGTATTGATTATTTTTCAAATAGTAAAACATCCACAGTTGTCTTGCTCAGTGGGGCTGAATAAAGCAGGTTCCTGTGGCAGTGCCTGTACCCTGGGAAACGGGTGGGAGCAGCACGGGATGCAGGAATTCTGCACATATCACTAACCATTTTAAAGAAAGGCAAGCTGTAACAAAAAGCTGAACTCAGTTTCTAGCTCTGCTCATAGAGCAACAGGCCTTAAAGTCAAAAGATAAATATGGCCCTCATGGCTCAGCACCCTTCCAAAATGCTCACCACAGTTACTGCATTGATTGGATTAAACCTAAATCTGTAGCCAAATTCTTCCTTGGGCTTTAAATCCCCGGCACCAAGTACACAGCATCCAACACTTACACTAGCTACTATCTTACCTTACTATAAGTTTGGAAAAACTTACATATAAAGACAATATAGTCCATTATAATTTTTTAAATATCTCCATATTGCAGAGTGCAGGATTACCAGCTGTCTCACACCTCTCTGCAGAGGAGTGGGATGCAAAGGCCTGGGCTGCCCCAAGCAGCTCCTCGTAAGACGTGGGGCAGCATTTCCCAAATCCTTTTTTTGACACAGATAAAGAACCTTCCCCACTCCAAGCAGTAATTTCAATTAATTAAAGTTGTGTAAAGCTTCCAAGAGACAGAATGTTTAGCCTGAGCGTAGGCTAAGTCATAGGAAATAACCATTCACAACTATAATAAATTAGCCAAAAATGGTTTTAATGCGAACCTTGCCTGCAGCGCAGTATAAAGCGCACAGGCTCTCTAGTATGAACCATAATAGAAAATGACAAAGCAGAATGTACAGGATATTCAGCTGTAGAAACTATACAAACACTTGGAAAACGCTAGTGAAACGTACACAAAGCATTCCTGATAAAGACAGAATGTTTGTCCAACGGTAAAAACGAGTATCCAAAACTTTTGTAAAAACCCATAGGATATCAAAAGTCTCAATGCTGGCAGCGGCATTAAACTGAACCCAACTAAACATCCCAGATACCATCAGCAGACCCTTGGTGACATTCACTGGAAAATATTTACTTCCTATTAAATTAAGGGGTGAGAAATCAGTATTAAAACAACACAGCTCTGAGTGGCACGTCCTTACCTGAACCGGACACTGCTGATTGTACGCAAGGTACTTATAATATACCAATCTATCTAAAAAGCAGCTGAATGTAGTAACGAATCACTACAATGAAATTTATGTTACTGTTCTGGGTGATGTAGCAGTTATTGGCACAGAGCCCACAATGCCAGCCTTCCTTGACAGGAAAAGGGTGTTCCAGCGCGGCGGGGCGTTCTGGCGCAGTGCAGAGGTAGTGTGTTAGCTCCCAGATGGAGCTGTGCAGCTCGTGTTCTACTCGGTGTGAGTCTCCCTGCCTGCACCAAACACCAGGCAGCGAAACCCACTTCGAAGCAAGGAAAACAACCTCCTTCTAATGCTGAATTCTAACATACAGATAGGTCTGCCATTATCTGATCCTGAGATTTAATTTACTTTTATCTTTAAAGGAACCCATTTTTACAGCAAACATAAATGAGTCACTTTCAGATGAAAAACACCTGGACAGATACAGTAATTTATAAAATAACATGATCTTTTCTATTTTGTATGTTACTAGCAAAAGGGAAGCTGTTAGAAGTTCCCTGCTCCAGCAGTGCGGTTGGGAAGGACTGGACTGAGCTTAGCCTGTCAGTGAGCACAGCAGGAAGCACACACCCATGTATGTCTGCAGAAGAAGAACACCCGCACGCGGAGCTGATTCCAAACAGCACAACAGGTTCCACCTACCTCCTCACACAAGCTCTTTATCACAAACCCCAGCCTCCTCTCAGGGGAGGCCACCTCGCACCAGCCCCGGCTGTTCATTACAGCAGGACAACAGGTGTTGTTACGGGGAATTTCACAAATCCTAGAAGCTCCTGGATCCCCCAGAAAAAGGCAGGAGAGAAAAATGTTGCACCAACACTTTAAAGAATCCCTGGTGCTTTGTATCTCTCACAAAGAGAAGGTGCAGCGCACACCTTCCCCAGCTCAGCGAGGAGACAGGAGGAGAGGTTGGCTGGTTTGTTTCCAGGCTTCCCGTGGGATTTAGCCCAAGGTTTAGCTCAAGAAAAGTTCAAGTCTAGTAAGTACTGACAGAGCAGGAATGCCTTCAGGTAAAGTACCCGCGTGTCGTATGAGCTGTTTGATACTAGCAGGCATTCTTTTTAAGCACAACTGAAGCATGAAGCAAAGGTGATACCTTTGTCCTTTTTGTTGGCTTTTTTGTTTTGTTTTGTTTTTTTTTCCCCCTCCTTAACATAACTCTTCTTTTTTTTTGAAATCTTAAAACCTCATATACACAAAAAATATTTTAAGCAGCATGAAAGCATTACCAACTTACAGGCTCATGTCTGAAATGTAAACTTAGGTTTTATTTCACAAGGCTTACATTCCAAACTGAAGCCAGAAAATGAAGAAATTAGATTTTTAGGAAAGAATCAGAGCAGGAAGTTGGATCCCAGTGCTGTAAGCAAAGCAAGCTCAGCCCAAGCGATGACAATCGCAAACTGATACCTGACAAACACTGAGATTAGTTACAAATAAAACACGTGGCACAACTGCTTAAAATGACACCTACTCACCTTAGGATCCAAGAACGTGGCACAAAGAGCTGAAAGCCGATAATATTTTAACTATATATTCAGGAGGAAGAAGAATGACTCTCTCAAAGGGAGATGGAAAAAGGACAAGAACAAAACTGCGTAACGGTGGGACTGATCTCGATGTTAATTGCCAGAAAAGGAAATAAAGCATTAAGCAGGAGGAGTACATGGTGATGCCAGAGCCCTGCAATGCTCACAGCTGCCAACCTGTTTGACAGACCATTACTTTTCATGAAAAAAGCCACTCTACCATGCAAATGCTTCAGCTGGTGGTTTCAGAACTAGTTTATTTTTGCAAACGTTCTGTAGCAAACCAGAAGCTGATAAAATTGGAAAAATATCAGCAAAATGAGGGTATTTTCAAGTACTATCAATCGGTTTCAAAAATCTGTATCACAGAAGTCACTGAAATGAAAACGTGACCCTTTGAGTTAATTAATTCTGGCTTAATAAACAAGGTCAACAGTACCTCCTCAGCCTGCTAGTTCAATGCCTTTGTGAATGAGCCAGCTACGCAAACAGCAGATCTCTCTGCTGGTGTCACGACGGCGCGGGCCCGAATGAGCACGTCATTCTCTAGATCTGCCTTCGGGGAAGAAAAGGAAGTTGTTTTTTTTATTTCCCCTGACACTTTACATTCATATTATGTTACAGACTTTATGCATCAGGTATGGTAACACTAAGTTGTGCTTTGAGTCCACACCAGCTGGTATGGATTTTGCTGAATCACATTTCTGGTTTCTTCCAGGAAGTAAACATTCGTGGTTCTAGGGCTCCGAGGAAGCTTCCCGGATCCCGTCAATGACAGTACACTACATGCACGAGGTACAGCCTACTAAAAACACACAGTACTGCTTCCTGTTTAAAGGAATACAATCTTATTCTACCCAAAAAAACATACTGTATCAATTCGGCAAAAGACAACACAAAATTTCAGTGCAGTGAGGCTCACAGAAGTCCTAATTCCTTGGACAGGACTCGCTGGCCAAGGAGAGGATTTACCACAACGCTATCCATAGAAACATCAATATGATGGTTTCTTTTTTTTTTTTTTTTTTTTTTTTTTTGGAAAGCTGCTTCTTTTTCATATAATACTCTCCTTGGAATTGAGAGTTATTGTGGTTAATTTGTGTGTGTGTGTGCGTGCATGTGTGTCGCCTTCACACCTCCAAAGACACTGAAATCAATTTTGAATTGAAGAGTTGTTCTTATTTAGAAAGTGGGTCTTCAGTAATTGCAGTTTGTGCTGCGTCCAATGTGCTACTAGGGGAATAATGAAGATTTGCTTCTGCTTTTCTGGATTCTCCATTTACCAACTGATAAATTAAATATTTTTTTTTTTTTTTTTTTTTTTTTTTTTTTTAAGAGTACAGTGTACCTGAACATAATGGGAGAGGGAAGAGAGGTGCAGAGGTGGGTCTTGGTGGTCAGTTACTGCGGAGCATTAACCCAGGAGTGCAGGGAGAAGACAGTGGTGGCAGGTACCACAGTAAGATCCAGCAAGCACGTTCCTCTGTCACACAATGACAGCACTTGGAAAAGTTGCTTATAGCAGAGAAAGTCCTCGCTCACATGAAGGACAGGAAATGCATTTGGAAAATGCTGAAATACAAACAACAAACATGCCAAAGGCAAGGTAGAACACGCTGTGCTGAGGTGGAACACACTTCTGTGCCCTGATTCAAGCTAACAAACCCATGGCTGCGTTCCACACTTTCAGAGACGCTCCTGGTGAGACACCTGCAGCGCTGCTGTCACTCAAGCTACATGTATTACTACCTGATGACCGATGGCAGAATTACAGTCAGCATCTGGTGGTCCCATTCCAGCTTCCATGGTCTCATCAGAATACCCTATCTGCTCTACAGAGCAGCCTTGTGGCCATGTGAAGAGCACTCTCCTGCTGGCAGTCAGATCCACCTCCCCTGGCTACTTTAAGCTCAGCCAACAAAGTTGTTCCCTAAATACAGGTGTTCCTACACCTCCAGCTCTGCTGGCAGCACAAGATCCTCTACAGACAAGAGCCGTTTCTGACCCTGAGCTGAAAACCACTGATTTTCTGCTTTATTCTGTACTGTAGATCTGATTCAAAGCCAGAGAAAATGGCCCCCTGGATGGGGTGGAGAGAGTGGTGCTTCTGCTTCCCCACTGCCCCAGCTGCAGTTACACAGCTCAGGGAGCACCACGGTCACACAACTGAACTCTGTCAGGCAGGCGAGGTGTGTCACGCTACAGGTAAGGGAGAGGTTTGATTGCACAGCCCTTAGAGTTAGTGATGGCAGGGACAGCCCTTGGGTGCGGATTAGAGGGAGGGACAGAGCACACGGTAGATGCTGTAGTGGGTGTACTTCTTAAAGAGCTATTTGGGTTTTTAAAAATCGACCGTGAGCTCAGCCGAGCACTTTCTCTCTTTTGTTATCTGTGGCAGCGACTACAGACAGCCTGAGGAATTTCTATTTTCCAGTGCATTTACATAGCATATTTGACAGAACTTTATGCATCCTGCATTTATCACATTATTTGTACGCAACGTTCTTTCAGAAGCTAAGGACAAAATAAAGTAAATTTAAAAAGTAAAGAGGAGCCCAGCATTAGAACCACAGGTAGCAGGGGGTGCACTCAAAATTACTGCTTTTACACTGCCCAGATCTCTAGTTAACAGCCTTTTTAAAAAGGCCTAAAATGCTAATTAGAAAAACCGTATTCTCCTTAGTAGGCCACCTGTGATCATGTTTGCAGCATCAGCTGCGATAATGCTCCCAGCAAAGAGGTCTCACAGCAGGATTTTGAGAAACACTGAGTCTCCCCACAGGGATCCGACTCTTCATTTCTGTGCTGCCTTGAAGAACACAGACACACAATGTCACCAGGAAACGCGAGGCTGGGGCTGTGTCCCCAGACACCCGCCTCTCGGGGCAGCTTCTGCACCCAGCCTGGACCACGGGATGCCAAGGAACCTGCCCGACTGAGCCACGGCACAAACAGAACCAGTGCCAGGCACAGCACAGGATATCGCCCTTGTTCAGTCACTCAGACACATGGTTTTTCCACATTTTGTTCTGCCTCATTTTTACACAACTTTTCCATTTGTTTCATGTTTCATTCTGAAGCTTTTAACAATCTGACATGGCAATATTGATACGAAGTGGTTCCAAAGCTACCAAAATATTTATGGTTTCCACCTGGGCAAGAGTTTGTTACAACCAAGTGAGGCTGAGCCACTCTGAAGGAACGGGAAAAAGTGGCCGTAATGAATTACAAGAAAGGTTACTCAGTAAGAGTCAGTTACTTGGAAACCTTTAAAATGGTTTCTGAACCTGAGCTGGATAGCTGTCGTATCATAAAGACAGCTGCTTTAATAATAACCAGAAGATAAAAACTGCTTTTACACACTACCTAGTGACCAGTGCTGCAGCTGCAGAGCCTGCTGGTAACTCAGCTGCTGCTGGGCAGAAGTGACACCGAAAGAAGGACAGGGCTGTAAACAGAACCAAATCCAGACAGGGTACAAGAACCTGCTCCAAAGACTCCTGTAAATCCACATGGCTCCAGACACAGCTCTGATATCCCCATCTTAAATACACTTCAGTTGACAGAACAGAACAGAATGTCACCAACACATCTTCCTGGTTTTCTATACAAGGAAATTAGAGTTTTAAAAGGCACAAACAGCACCTCTGTTGGTGCTAAATTCCCAGACATTCCTATTGTGTTTAGCTGCCATCTTGCTCTCAAGAGCCCCCTCCAGAAGAGGTTTTGCTAACAATGAGATGATTAATTCTACTGCCATCTTTCACCAAACACAGCTTAAGGTCCACCACGAGACTGACACCAGAAACACAGGTTTAGATTGACACAAGAAGTAGTTTCAGCACTCAAGGGCCGTTAGGTGACAGAACCCCCCAGCAGACATGGTTCAAGCAGGAACACTGAGGGTGTTCAGTCCCGCTCTGAGAAGAGCGAGTCACCCACACCGAGCCTGGCAGAGCCCACCCTGACTCCCAACAACCGACCTTCAGCAATAAAGACATTTTACAGCAGTCACTGTCTGATGTATGAAATACCTGTCTGCAGGGCACTGCTTATACCGGGTCATTAAACCTCTACTCTTACGGACAGAAAATTGCTGCAAGACTCTCTTCTGTCTCACAAGCGTATTCCCACTGGTAGCAGCAGCAAAGCAAACAGAGGAAAAAAGGATTCAGTATGGAGACAAAGCCCTTGCCACCAAACAGATACTACCCAGGTAATTTCTCATGACACGGGCAACTGCTTCTGTCATCACTGTCAACACAAATGGGGTGATAAGCACAAAAATGAGATAGAAAATGGTAACAAATGATCTTAAAGGCAGTATGCTAATGCTTTAAGCATGCACCCAATTCAGACGTGATGGAGTCACCAGGTCTGAACCGTGCTGATAAAAAAAAGACTCAGGTCTAGAAAAATGCATATAAACCTGCCAGAAAACTCTCAGTTCCGTTCCACAGAATAAACCCAGTGATACATCCCTTTGACTGCAAATGGAGCAAGAGGAAGAAAAAAATCTGATCACCTCTTAGTGCTAAAAAAAAAAAAAACTTTAAACCATCAGTTTTTACATTTACTTAAGAAGTCTGAAAAAGTTCAACACATGACTCACCTCTTCAGCATTATGGGACTGAAACCACCTTTGCGGAGCATAAACTCCAAACACTACTGTTGGAGCTAAACTTTCAGTGCACATTTCCAACTTGTGTTTTGAATTTACATCTTCTTTTCTGCCTCCATAAACACACAAATTTCCATCAAACCTGATCCAGGAATGAGTTGATATTGTAACCCTGGGAATTAATGCAGTGTCTAAAGTTCCCTTTCACATTTTAGGTGCCTGCAAGTAGGATTGGGCTCAAAGGGCAGTATAACTCAAACTCTAAAATGATCACACCCTCCTAAAACAATTATAAAAAATAATCTATGGCCACAATATTCTTGAATCTTGATACTGGCAATGTGGATATTTTATTCTTGTATACAGCTGCACGTTTATGTGTGCGCGTTCAGCACTTTTTCTTTCAACACACGTCCAACTATCAATTTAGTGCCAAATTTAAGAGGGTCTGTCTCTCATCGAGTTGAACTGACTCAGACAGAACTTTAAACACATTAGAAAATCCTACTTGTCAGAGGGTTGGAGAATCAGTCTCAAAATAAACACCATTCCCAAGAATATTATGGCTTGGAAGAATTTCAAGAACTTGAGTCCCTGATGTTTGCAAAGTTAAAAGGCCTTTGGAAATGCCCTTGTGTCCTGGTTCTGGTGGGTACAAGGTTAAATTTCAGAGGGAGCTGGGACAGGACACGTCGAGCACCAGTCAAAGGGGTATTCCCTACCATGTGACATCATGCCCAGTACACAGCTGGGGGGGAGAAGGGGCAGAGAGGGAAATCAGAGGGCTGGGCTTCGGGTTCCAGTGGGTGAGCAGTGGTACATTAACGGTTTTGTACATTCCTCTATCAGTGTTATTGTAGTTTTCCTCTTTCCTTTGCTGTTCTTTTAAACAGCTTTTATCTCAACCCACAATTTTTGCCTTTTTCTTCCAATTCTCCCCCCATCCTGCTGCTGGGGGGGGAGTGGATAGGGGTGCGAAATGAACGAAAGACCCATGGTTCTTTGTTGCTGGCTGGGGCTAAACCACAACACCTTGCATCAGTACATTTTACCTATTTTCAATAAAAAATATATATTATTTATAAAATAAAGAGAGCGGGCCAAAGAAAATTGGCCAGAATCACTCTGTAGAACTGTTCTGTTCACTCTGTAACTTAAACTTATAAAGCCCTGAAAAATCTGGATAGCGTGATTTCTGGAGAAGCACTCCAGAATGCAGATTCCAATCAGATGATACTTCATGATGTTTTCTCATCTTGAAGATCCACTTGTTTTCTGCCCCTCAAAAGTGAAGTCCATGCCAGGAAAAGGGATGCTGACTTCTGAGAGGAAAGCTGAAATTTAAATAAAGAAAAACGTGCAACTGTAAGCACTGATCTGATGAGCAGTAGATGGCTGTCTAATCTTGACTTTGAGCATCATTTTAAAGCCATGCAGAATGACAGGGCAAATGCTGTTCTATCTCTCCCTCTGTAGAACAGTAAATATGGGTCCTCACTGACTACTGACAGAAAAAATACTTTGGGGTTTTTCTTCTCAATGGAAGCAAATGGAATCACAACTACAAGAAGCCTCTTTATACTTGAGCTGCCTTATTTGTGTGCAGAGCCAGGCAGTGGATTTCAGTGCTTTGCCATACAACACAGTTATTCAACACCCACAGGAAATAAAAGGGCAAATTCTACTTGACTACTCCATCTCTGGCAAGTGGGACAGCAGAGGATACACCTTGAGTCAGGGTTAATTACACTCCACTGTGAAAATGTTTCACAGAGACTGCAGAGGACACGGCCTGCAGGTTACTGCAATCGTACCCGTGCAGGAGAGCTCCCTGCTGTTAGGAAAGTCAGAGCAGATTATACAGCAGTGAACATTCTGCGAGCAGCATCTTCCCCAAACTGTACCATCTGCTGATGTACCCAAGTTTCTCCAGGAAAAAAAATAGATAAGAGAGTAGCAGCTGATGTGGGCATTACAAGTTACTGCCATTTATTCCTAACTGCAACTTGGCTGTTCTCAACTTCAGTTTCTTTTAAGACTGTTTCTGCACATTCTCACCTTTCAGGAATCACTGAACACACTTCCATTCTCGTAACAACAAGTTAGAGGTGAGAGTCCTTCCTACCACGTTTACCAGAGGAGCTGCAGGGTTTGTATCCTCCCCTACAAACAGCACTCAGCTCTTGTGTTAACTGTGTCAACACCCAGCACAGGGCTACTGGAGAGCCACCGCTTTATTTTAGGTTCTCTTAAACAATGTATTTCTGGACAAGATGGAGAAACACTGGTGAAATACTAGCAAGCATTAACACAGTTCTCTGGTGAGAGGGTCTCTGCCCTTCAGCGTGCTGTGAGGCCTAGATGGAATGCCCCCATTGCAGCTGCCCCAGACCAGTGTGAAGGTTCTGCACTTCACAGCCCTCAGCACGTTCTGGGGTACGATGTCACCCAATAGTACCTGCCAATTTCCCTCCAGAGCAGCTGTTTTGAAGGTAATGAAGAAAGAAATACTGACCTTTCTGAACAAGCTTCATACTGCTGCATTTTCTAACTGCTATGTCTCCCTTTCTATGGCAAGGGATGAAGCTTCACCAGAATCTATACAGTGAAAAACAAAGTAGTTAGAGGTAAGTAAATCTGGTTTTCTCACTGAGAATATATTTTTAACTTAGTATAACAGTGTGCTTTTAAGAATCATTCCAAATAAAAATAGACAACTGCTTGGCAGAGTAAACTATGTTATATGGCTGGACTCGATGATCTTAACATCTTTTCCAATCTAAGTGATTCTATGATTACTGAATCAATTGTGCCCTGACCTGGTGGTTGTGGAGAGCCACAGAACTTGCAGAGTGCAAGAGTCAGGCAACCCTGCCTGTTGTGGAGCTTTTTGATGAAAGCTCTGTGCATCGCTCTGCTCGCAGAACCAGAGCAGTGACAGGGCTGAGAGCCGCATCGCAAGTGCCAGCTGCTCTGTCCTGCAACACCGGCCTCAGAAGCATCCAGGGAAGGTGGATGCTTCTCCCCTCCCAACCACACACATTGCCCCCCATCTCCACATGGGATTTCACCTTGCAAAATTCAGATGTTCAGACTGGTGGCTGAGAGGAGAATTTGCCTGTTTGTAAGAAAAATAAAGGGAACTAGATTTCCCCCAACATTTGCTGCAGCATCTGAATTCCAGTTCCACATCGCTGATTTGTAGACATACAGAGGACACAATCTCTATTCAGGGCATTCTTTTATTTGTAGGTCCCACCTTCACCTCACAGCCACTGCAAAAACATTAAAACTTCTCCAGCCATGGACCAAGACCCAGACACTGCCAGCCATCTACTCACTCTCACTTCTGTCTGTAACTTTGTATAGGCTCCATTTGGCTTTTACATTACGGTAACAGGTTCTAATTTTACCAATATTACAGTTCTACAGCTTCTTGGAATAAGATTCCAAACTATTTTTTCACTGAGAAAGACTAGTAGAATAGAATATTTCAGTTGGAAGGGACCTAGAACAATCATCTAGTCCAACTGCCTGTAAATGTCATTTATTTTATTAGCACTGTAAATTGTGGGATTTCATATAAACTCCAGATTCAGATTCTGGGGTCTGCTCTGGCCAAAAATTATCTCACTGTCAAATGTCTTCATACTTAAGAATTAATTTTTTATTCAGAGAATTTATACTATGTAGAAGTTGGAGGAAGTTCTGACATTCTGAAAGAAGTTATTTTAAGCACCATAAAAAAAATAGAGAGAGATGCCTTATTTTGTTACTTTGAAAGCTAATTTGTGTCACCTTGTAACTGCAAAAGTGTAAAGAACAAAACAGGAAGAACAGGTAGTTTTCTAATACACAAATACGAACTAATTAAAGTAGTTAATCTGAAGAAAAGCCAAAAAGAGCCTCTTCAGACATATTGACAAAATCCTGGACAGTCTCCTTCCCCAGCAGTACGTGAAATGCGCTTTGAAAAAAAAAAAACCAAGCCAGACTTTCTTTTGCAGTGGAATAACTTGAACAAACAGCTGCAGGAAAGAGCTAACCAGAGACTGAGCAGCAAATACTCCACTGTCAGGATTAAAGAGCTCATTGCACAGAATGTAGCACACAAACACGTTCACATGAAAAGTTTCTGTTGCCCGTTTAGCCAAGACTATAGTCTTCCTCACGGGTTCCCAAACACATATAGTGCATGTATGACTAAAACATACACCCTGAAAGGGAACATGATCAGAAAAGCTTCTCAAAGATATTCTGAAGCAATAAAGAGCATGACTGTGGAAATTACACTCTGAACAATAAGGCAGTGATATTTGATTCTCCAAGTATACTTGCTTGATCCCCTAATTATAGTAACCTGAGAATAAATTAACACTTGAACCACTCCTTAAAGGGAAGAGTGAAATTATCATGTTTCTTTTAAATGGAACCTGTGAAGGAAATCCTTGCTCCATAGGAAAAAATATGAGCCCTTGTTTAACTTATAGGATTTCTGAACCCTCAGACATGGTAAGTGGGGTCTCTGACATGAACCCTGATATTCTGACACATACTGTATTCTCCAGAGACCAAAGCCTGGAAGTAAATATGCAAGGAGGAAAAAAAAAAATAATCAAGTTCAAACGGAGAAATTCTGGATGCATCCAACAGAAGTCATCAAAGAATGGATATACCTAAAAAGTCTTTTTTCTAATAGGACATCCATAGCATAAAAGGTTATGTTCAGATTTCAGAAAGTGACCAGATCTATTGTATAAACATACCGGTTCACCCAGAATTGCTTTCAGCACATCTGTTTCTTCTATGGAGATTAGCACCTTGCCAGGCAAGCATCAAAACCAAATGAACTCCTGTACTCTTGTAAGAAAGCTGAACAAACGAAGTATAAAGTAGCTTCCTAAACGCGTCACTGCATTCAAGTGTTTGCATGTTTTTTCAAAAATCTTAGAGCATAAATGCACTTAAAAAAAAAATCTTCGTCTTTTCATTTTTACAGAAACAATCTCTCCAGTAACTGTGCTGCATGCAGCAATGTTTATATATAAATGCACTCAGTTTGTGGAAATTTCAATTTCTCTTTGCAACTTGTAACAAACTCTCAGTTCATTTACTTGCAAGTAGAAAGCTACTGGAAAAAAAAAAAAGCTGACTCCAAAGAAGGGCTTATTTGTAGTCTGTGTTCATTAGCCAAGTCAGAGCTGCGGAGTCACTTATGAAACACAGTATTAGCTCTTATAATTTATCCATTAGTCACTGTAGGTCAAGACACAGCTAATTTCCTTTAGTGTTACCTTACCATGAGGCTCTTCATCTATTCCATCATCTTCCCACTGCTCTTCGTTTGCCAGGAGAGGATTCTGAGCTTCACACAGAGCTCTCATTGGGAAAAAATGTCCATCGCCCTGGCTGAAGGGAAAAAAACCACAGAAAAATACTGTAAAAAGCAACAAGTGACTCTGAAGGATGCCAATTTCTACACATTTTATCTGCAAACAAAGTTTCCCATTGCCTGTATTTCCAACGTTTACTTTAAATTATTTTTAAGTTTTGAAAAATACTGGGCTTATTTTTTGTGGCAGCTCAGATACCAAGTTTTACTAGCGAGTAGTTTTAGTCCTCAATTCCTTCAAGCTCTTTGGGGAATAAAAGTTCAAACCTGTAAACTGGAATTAAGTAATTTTTAGCAGAACTTAAACGTGCCTAACTTGATCATCATTTGGACACAGAAAAAAAATGGAAAACAAATTAACTTATGCACAGTTAGAAGTGAGGGGGAGACTAAGGAAAACATCTGACTGACTGGCTCTTCAGCGCTGCTTTCACCAACAGAAAGCCTTTCTGTGCTGATCTTTTCCCTTCAACTGTACTTAGGAGTGGAAAACAGAGGGCAGTGGGGACACAACTGGGGCTTATACATTGCTATTGAAAAAGTTGTGAATTGCTCTCCCAGGAAGTTATTTTAAATTGTGCCCAGTTACTAAAGGAATTCAATTCCCGTGTACTTTACCACTAGTCTACTACTTTACTACTGCATCATTTTGCCTTACTTTGAGAAACAGGACTCAGGCAGAAGAGTCTGATGGATGAAGAAAACAGCATCTTTGAAGTGAATGCCCAGCCGCACTCATGTCACAGGAGTCCAGGCAGAGTTCAAACACCCTGTGCATTTAGCCCTCAAAAATCTTTCCCTTCCAGACTTCTGGTGAAGAGGATTAACACAGCTGATGCTTGTTGCTGCATTTGTAACGATGCACACCAGCAGTCTGCCAAGCCACACAACCACAGGTGTAACACATGAGGTTGCTGCAGACGTTTAGAAGTCTGTCCCTTCAATTAATTGTATCAGCTGTTGGCACTGAATTGATTATTACTTACCTAGAGGCAATGGGTAGTAACCAGAGCTTTTTTTCTTCTCCAAACACTTGCTGAAGATTCTTTACAAAGCCAAGATTGAATCCATTTTTATCTGGGCCATTTTGAAACACTGGAGCCGAGAAAGCCTCTATAGACAGATGCAATTTCAGTGAAAAAAAATGAAAATCAATGCAAATACTCTGAAACAGGGTTGTGCATGTTGTAGCCATCTAAAGACAACATGTTTTAACACATTATGAACTAGCTTGACAAAAGTTTGAAAAGATAGATTATCATTTTGCAAGCCTGTAAAGACTTTCAAACTGAAGGCAGGAATTTGGTCTTGCAACTGAACCACGTGGAACAGTCAAACCGAGCCACAAATGGCTTGTTTAATCTGGGGAATAGAGTTAAAAGATCTCTGCCTGACACTTGTTGAAATTCAGTGGGCAGAAATCTCTAAGTAAAAAATCTGCAGAATTAAGTAGGTTGGTCTTCAATGCGTATTTCAGAAGTGGCACTGGAGATTTAAATTGCCATTCATTAATGATATAATGAACAAGCATTAAGAACAAACATACGCAAGTATACCCCGTGTTATGGAGAGCCATAAAATTAACAAAAGAAAGAGAGGGGAGGAGAACCTTGAGTGCACTGGAAACAATTTTATCTACCTTCTAAACTGCTGCAGAGGTCTGACGTTTTGGCACAGATGAGCTTCAGTGCCCCTTGAAATGAGCTAACAACTACACCAAATCTGAGTATTTGCTCAGACTCTTCACAGTGTGTGCTTTGGTACAAAACTTTATTCAAAAAAGCTTTAAAATTTGAACATTTATCTGAGGAAAGACAAACAAATCACTCGACAAAATGATACCGTTTCAGATTTGCATTTCATTGGTTTTACAGCCATAATTTCCTTGCCTTTGTCAATGAAGATGGACACTGTTTTTCCCAATCCTACTCAGCTGGTTTAGGATGCACTGCAGTATATGCACATTAAGAACCATTGTTCCTGAAAAGCTGCACT
This sequence comes from Calidris pugnax, assembly GCF_001431845.1. Lineage (NCBI taxonomy): Eukaryota > Metazoa > Chordata > Aves > Charadriiformes > Scolopacidae > Calidris > Calidris pugnax. Next base: position 13,208,488 of record NW_015090995.1, on the reverse strand, counting down.
CATTTCACAGCAAATATAGATATACATATACATAACATCTTTGTAATTGGACTTTTACATTTTAAGGCTCTCATTTCCCTAAGAAAGTTTTTGTCACACCAGCTAATAAATGCAGCTCATCTGAAGTGACAAATTTCTGCAGCATTGTGCCAAGATCTTAAATCTTCCTCCCCTCATAAGCCAGCAGGAACGTACAGAACACAAATGCCTTTTTTTTTTCCTTCTGTTTTTCATCTTACAACACATTTGGTATGTTTTACTTAAAGAAACAAGACACAAGAGCCTTACCTAAAGTAGATCTGTTTCTACTAACGAGCCAACAATGGTAACCAAACAGAAACATAAGGCTCACGAAGAACATGATCGCCACAAAGAGAAGGAAAAGGATATGAAATTTGGACCGTCCATTTGTCAATTCACCCTGGAAAGAAAAGCAACACAGATAAGATATATATATAAGAACAAATAAAAGCTGAAAATTCTTTGTTCCTATTGAGAAGAAAGATATTCTCTAAATCTCCTATTTGGAGTTCTCACACCTTAATATAAAAAGCAAGAAGAGACAAAAAAATGATCTGGTTCATTTCCCCTCCTGTAACCAAAGCAGAAAGCGTAGGGGTTTGCTACTAACTTTTTGTATGTAAGAGAGCCAGTACAACCACAGCTTCCCACCTGGGCACAAGGAGCACGCCTGTGCCCACAGGGAAATCAGCAGGCACAAGCTCTTGAAGCCCTGTGTGCGTTCTGCTGAGTTTCCTGTGCACCTATTAAAATTCTGCACCTCTTGCAATTTAAGGCATGCCAAGAAACCTGGCCTCTGTAGCTACAGCAACCAGGTAGCGTTAGAACTGAGCAGAGATGGTTTGGAAGAGTTTAAAGGCCAAGCAAGATCTTACAAGCAAAATAAACACTTCTTTCCTCCTACAGTAGAAGAGTCAAGTGCCAGAGATCCTCACAAGCACAGATCTACAGAAAGCTGAGGGGACCTCCAAGGGAAAAAATTCCTTCTCAGCCTTTGCGCATCCCATCCATGCAGCCACAGAGCTCAGCCTCTGTGCCTTTCTTAGCCTAAGAAACAATTCCTGCTTGTGTCCCACCAGCATCTCAGGAGGCATTTTATGTAAGTGATTAGCCATTAAAACAGAAATTTAGTAAATTAATGCACAGCAAAGGTAAGTTACTTAAACAGTCACACAGAGTTAGCAGCAGAGGGGACATAAACTGGAGATAAAAGGCCAGTCTTTTACTGGAACTGTCAGTTGGCATTGCTTGCATATAATGATAATCGATAACTGAATGAGAAGCACACTTTATTTCAGTCAACTTTTAAATTGAGAAAGGAGCCATATGGGGATTAGAAAATGAACAAGGTTTTTTATATTGCTCAGTAACTATGTATGGATCAGTGCAGGATGCTATACTTCGGATTCTGACATACATACACGCAAACACAAGAACAGGAAGGGGATATAACTTCTTTGCCAGAACCTAACTCTACAATTAGAAATTCCTGAAGTCTATGTGCTTCTCACTGTACATTTCAGACATATAATGGGAGTTATAATCAAAAAAGGGCTCAGGAAAATACATTATGGAAGAAATGCAGACCCTCTATTGACGGAAAGCAAAAAAGCAACAGGAGTGACTAAACCCCACCAGACTCACAGGGTATGAAAAAGTAACCAGATTTCACAACTTACTGTCCAATACTTAATGAAGTACTTGAAGACTGTTGCAGCAATATACAAGCAATACAACAAAGAATAGGCTAAGAACAGTAGAAAGAATTTGTAGTTAGAAAATCCAATGCAGTTATTCACCCTAGAGAACAAAAGCAAAGTTGAAATCAGGATATGTACAGAACATGGTTCTAACACGAGTACTACACATTTTTTTGTTGTTTTATTAAGCCTTTTGATTAGACAACACAGTTGTGTCATTAAATAGCTCCCCTTAGTGGTTAAAGTGAAATATAACTAAAGTCTTTTTGCTTTTCACTTGACTTTTTGCTATGCCAAGTGAAAGGACAGCCCTTATTTTTGGAATCTGTTTTAAATTGGTACCACTGATAAATCTGTCCCAGAGGCAGGCTCTAATTACTATGTCTGCTTCTTGGCTGCAAAGATAATCAGATCTGGGATTTCTGTGTTACTTTATTCATCTGCAAAACTCAGGAGCCAGATTCACCACTGCTTGTTTGTTTACATACAAGTCAAATAAAATCAAAATTTGTTTATAATTCTCCATGCACAGGACAACTCTAAAGAACAACAGAACGCTGAAGAAATAGTAGCTATTTGGCTCAAAACTCCAGTCTGAAAAATCCCCTACAATTTAGGATTACCAGGGAGGTTCAGGTGGGGAAATGTTTGTGTTGCTTCTGATTTCTGAAATCTTCCTTTTTTTAAAAAAGGAGGAGTTTAAGAAATTTAGTGGCAGCAATTCTCAAAAAGTATAAAGCTGAATTCATCCATGCGCTATTTACATTAAGTGTCTCTGACCATGCACAGGTGCAGGCAGCCCTTCAGAAACAATCTGCGTGCAAATATTAATATTGGAAGCAACCACCAACTGCAACTGCATGCTGAAACAATTAGATACCCAAAATTAAAGGCTAAGCTGAAGTCCCTTTAAAATTTTAGTAATAGTCAAAGATTGAATTAGCAGTTGGGTTTTAAATTGTATCTATAAAACAGCTTTTTTTAACACATAGTTTCTGGAACACACATGAATGATCTGTCTTTCAAAATATCAAACATTTCAGGCAATTTTGAAGTGCAATTATTTTATAAATTTCCCAACATAACGAGATGCATGGTCTAAACCAAAGGAGGCACACAGACACTATTCTGTGGAAGAAATATATTTAAACAGCCTCTCCTTTCAGAAAACTACACACCAATATTGAAGACATACCACGGACAGTGATGATCCATTTTTAGCACACATCTGCAAAAGGACAAAAAAGAAAAATTGAAGATTTTTATTTGGTATGTAATGGCCAACTGCAGATTAATAGCAAAAGCCTCTGGTTTTTGTTAGACTTCTACATGACACAAACTCAAGATTACATTGTCTCTTTGAATTTTTTAAGTTAGGATATAATTTTCAGATGGAATATTTATTACTTTTTCAAGATCAACCGATGTCCTTGATATTCTACAACGGAAAAAGAAATGAAAATGATTTCTGCACTAGAGGGCTCAATACTTTTGTAAAACACCACAGGTAAAGACTTGGAACATTTAAAAAAAATGTTTTTTAAAAAGTCAAAATCATACTTTATTTTATCCTGCCTAGGTTAATCAGTTAATTCTCACTCAATGGCATGTTTCCTAGCAACTTAATGCTGATACGCTTGTAGGTGTGGGAACTGCAAACACTCCAGGGCCACAAATAACAGCAACGCAAACGCTAACGCTGCTGAGGGACACAGGGGTGGCTGCAGCCGGCACAGAGGGACTCGGGTGCCCGTCTGTGTGAAGGGACACGTGAAGGCCCAGCCCATCCCCATAACTCAGCGGTGACTGGATTTGGGTCGGTGAAAAACGATCCAGGAACTTACATGGCACAAACGGAACAATGGTGACAACGATCAGGTTTGATTAGTTGGCATCTATCACAGAATCGAATACCTGAAATTAAAGACATGTTAATACCAAACAATAGAAAAGTATTCTTTTTTCATGTTAGTTAATATTCTGCTCATTTCCTAACTATTTGTATTTTTTCCCCTGTCGCTTCAGAAGATGAGGGCATTTGCAGCTGATTTGTGCTGCCGGGTGATAATCAGATAAGCGAGGCTCATCGTTCCTCTGGAGACTCAGAGGAGCGGGGAACAATCCTCATGCAAAGCACACAGCCAGCTTAGGAGGGATAAAACAACACTGTACACTTCCCTCTGGCTTCCACCTTTCTTCAGCCTGTACATACATTCTGTTTTGATCCCTGCCTGTAGAGCAGTTCTTCACTTCAGAATTCTTTGGCTTGTCTGACAGAGATGAACAGGTCAGAGCCTCCAAAAGGTGCACGGGATTTCTTTCAAGCTTTGAGAGGAGGGCAGGAAGCATTTAAGCAGAGAACAAGGTCCAGAAATCTATTCACAGAATTAAGTCCTGCACCTCTAAGCAGGATTCTATTTTAAGTAAAAATGAGTATCAATTTTATCATTCTATTACTAAATGCTGACAACACAAGGAAGCTTTTGAACTGAAAATATAAAGGATAACATATTGCTTCCCAGAGGCATCGCCTGGTACTTGGCTAAACAGGAAGGGAAGCATTCAAGGCTTGTTTCCCCAAACATAAAACCCGAGGCAGAGGGCACCAGCATCACTGGTGCAGGAGTTACTGGGTGCGTGCAGCGGGAACGCCGGTGGGAGGGCAGCACCAGCCGGGTGCCAGCACCCACCACGGCAGCGGGGTTATTGGGTTTGGGAAGCAGAGCTGTGCCCAGCTGACCTCCGCTCCCCGTCCGCGTGTACACCGGCAGCTTCCGGGCCATTTCGGCGAGAATCTGCCTCTGCACCTCCGGCCTTTCTTCATTCTCGTAGCGCTCTTTGTCAGCGTAGGACATATGGTACTGCAAGCAGAAGGCAGGAGAGAAGCAGTCACCCACTGGGAGCAGAGATAAGACTTCAAATACAGGCAAGTTTGGAAACATTTTTACCTCCCGCTCCTTCTAATGACATTAATCTAATATGGAGACGTGTTTGTTAAGAAGACACAGAGAGATAGTAAGTGCTGGCCAGCCAAAATACTATGCAATAAATCAATAAGAAACACATAACCGAAATTAAGATCCGAAAACAATGCACTAAAATTGTTATTCCTGCTGCCTTAGATTACTATTTTTCATGAATACTACTAACCATGATAAGGACATTTTAAGCATTTCCCTTCTGAGCAGAAATCTGTCCCAAGCCACAGTTTTGTATTTCTAAAGCTGGGGTTAGTTGTTATTTATAAATCCACATTCTTGTCATTAGGATCAGAATATAGCCATGTAGATTTGCAAGTGCAAATTGCTGGGTCATGTTAAGCTTCTCATCAAACAACACCCCCAAGTCCTTCTCCCAAGGGCTGCTCTCAGAGAAGTACAAGGACTGGAGCTACACATATACCTAGCACCAGATTAGAAGCCATATGCTATGCACATCACCTCAGTCTTCACTGCCACAGACACGCAACATCTCAATCTCAGCATGTTTAAAATGAAGATGATTCCTTTATCCCTCACTATCACAAAAAAAAAAAGAAAAAAAAAAGTCTGGCAAACAAAGCAAACTTAACCACTACAAAGAGGCCAGCTCCAGCTGGCAAAGGGCTCCCAGCAGAGCTGGATGGGCTGTGGTGGGACACTGAATGTTCACATACACACCACAACAATCTGGCCCAAGAGATCAAGAAACCCCACTGCCACTACAAACACACCCATTTCTACCTGCACCATAACATCTTCCATGAAGAGTGAAAACCAAAACTGAAGGTCCTTACTCAGAAGACTCCAGCAAGTCTAGGTTAAGGAAGGTCCTCAGGATTTGGCTTGCAACTGGTTAAATGCTTAGAGATCAACGACACTATAAATATGGAAGGTAATAATCATCAATCTTACTATTCTCAACATGAAGAATCTTATCAGCTCCTGGAATACCTGGAAAGGCAGCTTCAGAAATTAACACCACCTCTGATGTACATCTCGCTCTTTGGGGAGTCAAAGTGTTCTCAGAACAGTAAATTACTCAGTTTTTATGAACAACTCTAGGTCACTTTCCATCTCTTTAGGAAATCCGGTCAGTTTTCCATATCAACTAGTCTGAAAGACTTTTGAGTTCTCTTTAGCATCCCTGCTTTCATTCGGCAATGAAGAGAAGTGCTTGGACTCTTACCTTTTTGCCTGGCTGCACCGGGAGCGTAAAAATAGACTTCCAGTATGTCCACACAAAGAGTACAAAGAGAATATGGAATATTATAAGATAGGCCACTAAAAAAGAACAAAAAAAAAAAAAAAAGAACAAAAAAAAAAACAGAAGTAGAACAATGACTTTTTAAGCAAAAGTTTCATTCATGATGGGCATAATTCCAATCTTTCACAACAATGACAAAAAATAAAGGAAAAAAAAAAAAGATTTCTAGTGCCAACCAGTATGACAATACAGCTAAGCCTTTCGGGCAGAGGGTCAGTAGAATTTCAGAGACCTGTGGCTGCAGTTAGGGGTTACCTGTCTCACAAGGCTCCTCTTCCCCACCCCATCCAATTCCACGGGTGAGGAATACAGAGCTGTAAGAGAGTGCAGCCACGGGGCAGGTGACAGCCCTGGATCACTGGGAATGACAGGATTCCTGTCTCCTCCCCACACCCCAGGCACAGGCAAAGCAGAACTGGCTGGTGCTGAGCAGCATAAGTGTTACTACTGTGATGCTCCAGCATCTCCAAATTTTGGGTTTGCTTGCTACTAAATACACTTAGAATGACAGTACCATGTTATCAGTGCACTGTCCACCTGGGCAATGTAGTCAGCGCTTACAGGAGTTGAAGAGAAATAACATGCTCTAGCAGAGCTTTACCTCACCAGAAAAACAATGTAATCTCTTATTAAACATCTTTTAGATTTGCCACAGTTGATGCAATAAAACAAATCAGGAAAACATTCCTCAAATTAAGCAAAAACGGGTCTTGTGAAATCCACTTGTAATCCACTAGACACAACATTATCACATGACATCCAGCATGCATCAAAGTAATCTTATTTCAATATGCAAACTTTATGTGAAAGACTTTGGGCATAAGCAGCCATACTGCAGGTCAGAATCAAAGGACAATTATTCTTCAGCTACACAAGCCATTTGATTGTTATTTCTTTAATACTCGACTCACTAAGACATTATCAAACAGTTATAAGACAATTTTATTTAAACACACCATTTAATCATAATAATAACCTCATTTTTCCCCATTTCATTTAAGCCTCAAATTCTAGCAAACTAAGATTAAAGTAACCTACTAGTGGAAAGAAAAATCTAAAATCCAAACACTTCCTAACTTCCTAGGCAAGACTGATTGTATGAAAATCCAATTGGTAAAAAGGTCAAGCACAGCTTTGAGACTTTCTAATGAGATGGCAAATGATCTGATACACCTCACAAGAACGTGATAAATTGTGTGATCTGTAAATCAATGACACTTCATTATTACGCTCTTAGCTTTGAGATGTTATCCTTATACTACATGCAGGTGAAGCTCAGTCGTTTTTACATTAATATGTAACGAGATAAATCTTGCAACAGGTTTAATTTTGTTGATAAAGCAATACAGCAGCACGTTAGAGGAAGCTGACCTGGAGATGCATTAATAGATTAGGCAACTAATAACTTTCATCTGCTGAATAATCATCAACAGCATGCTTTCTATAGCTCCCCTGTAACAGTTTCAAATATTATGACAGCTCTCTAGTGGAAAGAGAATTTACTTAATGCAGCAATCTGGAGGATCTTTAAAGTATCAGCTGGCATTGTTCTTCATGGAACAATTTGCCAGCTGAAAACCACTACACCTACTTCTAGGTAAGAAGCCATCTGTATTAGCCACATGCCACCAAAGCACCTCCAGGAAAGAGGAGGAGGAGGAGGAATACTAAAATGGCCATTAACCCCTTATTCTTAGAACATGACTGGCCTCCAACAATGCACCAGTGGAAACAGTCTCCTCAAGTGAACCTGCTGCTCTGCCCGACTCATTCAGCGACCTCATGATACTGCATCTGGGTCCTCAGAAACAAACCTGCCAACCTGGACTAGCAAATGAACCTGAGAAGTGTTCAAGCCAAATAACACTGAGACAGAAACCTTTGCTCTGGCTCATCCGTGGTAGCAGCTGAAGGTTACTGTGTTGCTGCTCAATACATGGCTAGCGGTCAGCAGAACCAAGCAAAACATCTGCAAAAGCCTCCCTACGAAAAAAAACATTTAAAAAAGCTTTCACTTTTGGTAGGCCACAGAACAGAACTAGTCTTTTCTGTTTATCTCATAAAATCAGCTCTGAAAACATAAAACATGTAGGGAGAAAACCTGTGTGGGAATATACACAGACATAGATTTTCCTGAAAGAGTAGAAGGGATCAACGCCTTTTCATGTTCTTCCACTTGTACTGCAACTAAACAGAGGCATTTCCCAATGCATCAAAAAGCTAGAGCATGTCTAATAATGTGTGCTGTATAATTAATAATTGCATAATTGCAGGAAGGCAACACTGAAAGAGTATGTAAATTCAAAACAGTTGACAAAGTATTTTTTGATATTTTAACCAGAACATTTGTGAATCTTTTCACACAAGGACTGAATGTCAAATAGTAAATTGAATGCACATACCTTTTTCCACAGGGTTGCTCAGAGTCACTGAAAAAGAAAGAAAACATGTGTCTGCAGAGCAAACAGGATTCCCAGAAAAGTTTGTGACAAATAATGTTTCTATTTGACATAGAGCCCTTTTAGGAAAAAAGTTCAAATTCAACAGCCAAAAAGAGAGCCTGCAGTTTAGCATCAAATAAAAAGCATAACAATTCATAACAAACCATAACAATTCCTTGTTTACTCACGCAAACGACACCCACAACAAGATGTTCAAGAACTGCTACTTATGCTGTATTTTCCCTTGTTATAAAATATATTTTGGTTATTTGTACATTAGAAATATATATACAAAAATAATCCACTAGTGACAATGATCTGACAAGATTACCAGGGCTCCCCTGCAACTATCCAAGCAACATCTCTACGCATGTACTTACAAGCACGTACTTGTAGCCTGCTTTGTACTAGTCTCTAGGTGGTCTTGATCCCCCACAGTGAGCCCTGCCCAAATCCATTTCTGCATCAGCATAAATGAAAAATTACAAGTTGTCTTGGCTTTGGTCTAGTCAGCAATAAAGGATACACTGTAATGACTCCATTATTTTCACGCTTCCTACCAGCAGAGTTTTTACCACCCCTTCTTACTGTACCATAATCATGGGAAGAACAGTCCCTACTAACGGAACCACTGAGAGCAACCAGCAAAGGGTACATTGCTCAATGCCTACTTCTACTGATTATTTTAAAAACCATCCATTATTTTAAAAGCCATCGTCCAAGTTTGACAGAAAAGATACAGACATATTTCTTTAACTGAAAAAACAGAGCAGCTCTGTGATATCTTGACAGAATACTGCTTGGAAGACAAAGATCATTCATGGGATGGGAGTCCCTTATATCAAGTCTACAGCCTTGAACCCAATGATTGCAACTAAAACGTGTTGTTCATTGGAGGAACACAGGAGGAGAGGAAAGTAGCGGCCACAGATCATCTCCCACAGGCGCGGTAATCTTAAAAAATAAGATCGTGATCTTGCAAGAGTCAAAGATTTGAGAGACTACACACACCAGCAGTGACCCCTTCAGTAACTCCGTTAGACTGCAGAGAAAAAGCAGCGACCAAGGGATTGGAGCCTTTTAATTCTAGCCTACAGCCAGCCCCTGGAAAGAGACTCTACTCTTCAAGACTCACTCTATCATCTTACTTGAATAACAAACTTTGAAAATGCAAATCAGAGTAGGAACCAAGCGGTCCGGCTTTAACTGATGAAAGTAGCTTTTCTTAAAACCATGCTGACAAACAATTTTGATCTACACAAGAACACAGATGGAAAAAAGAGACCAAATATTTGCTATGTCTCTGCATGCTCAATTTCAAATGAACAAGAGAGTTAGGAAATTTTTAAATTTTCCCTTTGGTTTGCTGCAAATCAAACTATGAAGAACACACCAGCTTTTCACAAATATTGCTTGATTGCCCCCTGAAGCACACGTTACATTTGCAGCATGGCCCTTTTAAGGATTTCACTTGAAGAAAGAGCACACTCCTAAATAAAGAGTATATAAAAGATTTTATCGCAGGACACTGGGTCATTGCTCTCACTGTGACAGCAACCACTAACCAGACAGGAAACCAAGGCCTCCTCTGGAGTATTGACTTGTGGCCATACTGAATTTCACTGAATTTTTTAGAGTTGGAAGGGACCATAGAGATCACCAGTCACTGAAAGTTTAAAATCCACTATCATGAGGTACCTCTAGGACATCACCTCCACGCTACTTTCAGTCTTTGGCAGCCAGCACAACTAAAGATGAAAATCAAGAATACAAACAGAGCATCTACTATTTACACACTTGCAACAGCTGAAATGGCAACACACAATGGAAGCCTGAAAAACAGAAATCAAAACTATATCCTTGCTATGTTAGAAATCTGGAAGAGAGATAACATCCCGAGAGCTGGCTTTCAAGTAACGGCATATGCCAACAGTTAATGTTCAAATCCTAAAATAATTAATGTATTCATTTCAACTTCTGTATAGATAACCTCCTCCACACGCAAACAAAATACATGAGAGAGAAAGATGGGGCAAAAAAAGGACAAGTGTGGGCAAAGAAGTGATTTTAAGCTGTGATTCTAGGCAGTGAGATGAGCTCCTGCCAGCTTAACCAGCATTTGCAGAATAACACAGGCCCAATCCAAACCCCACTTAAATCAGCACAGCTGATCTAATAGCTGCACGGAGACTTGGAATTAGCCAGTGTTAAGTATTACCGGATTTGCACAGCACCACAAACAAAGCATATTTCAAAAGACTGACAACGTTTCAGAAAAATACTCTAAATTTTTTGTCACTAGGTCTAATCAACAGTTACATGCACCTTGGAGATATTGTTTCATGTAAATTCTAGAAAGAAACAGCCCACAAGCTCAGAGACAGAATAAAATGCCATGAAGTATTTGGGGGTTTTGCCTAGCTGCCAATTGAAACAGACCAAAGAAGCTGCATTTCAGTTTAGTCTCCATTGAGAAAAAACAATAGTTCTTACTACATTGGCAACCCTAACAAAACTCTGATTTAAGTTTGCTGTGCAGTAGCAGAAGGCAGCTCTTTCCACAGAAACATCTCAAACTATCGTTCTGAGAACTCTGGCTTCCTTCATCCGCTTTACCCTGTCCTGTAAAGAAAGGGCCACATGCTCCACCTCACAATTTCAGAAGCCCAAGCTACCAGCTTTCCCTTCCACCTCCACCACACCGAGCAATCAGTTCTTCTAGTAATGGGGTTTTACACACTCACTAAACCAGAACATAGCAAACACAAGAAAGCTTGCAACTTACATAGTTAAATTGCTACGTTAAACTATACAATTACCAGCCAGTGCCAAACATTTTCTTTCTAATATTTAGTGTTTTCCGTGCTACCGGAACAAGTTGACTCATGAGTGTGATTTAATCACAGAATCATCTGGGTTGCAAGGGGCCTTTAAGAGCATCCAGCCCAACCATTAACCTAACACTGCCAACTTCACCACTAAGTGGCACTAAGTACCACAGACACATGTCATTTCCACCTCCAGAGATGGTGACCCCACCACTTCCCTGGGCAGCCTGTTCCAGCGCTTCACAACCATTTTGGCGAAGAAATTTTTCCTAATATCCGATCTAAACCTCCCCTGGCACAACTTGAGGCCGCTTCCTCTTTTCCTATCGCCTGTTACTGGGGAGAAGAGACCGACCCCCACCTGGTAACACCCTTCAGGTGGTTGTAGAGAGCGAGAAGGTCTCCCCTCAGGCTGATTTTCGGTACCGCTCAGACCAGAAATCACACCTGAACTTCATCGTGCGACGACAACAGGGACTTGCACCGCGGGCACACACCTCCCTCCCCTCACACACGGCACCTCCCCCAGCTGAGGGGAGGACACACAACGCACGGACTCGCGACTCGGGACAAGAGCCCACAGCCCCTCAGCAGCCCCCCATAGCCCCTCAGCAGCCCCCACAGCCGCCCCCCACAGCCGCCTCAGCCCCCTCAGCAGCCCCACCGCGGCCCACCACCGCCTCAGCCACCCTCCCGGCCCGCCGCCCCCGGGGCGCTCACCTAGGCACAGCTCCCAAGTACCACAGACACATGTCATTTCCACCTCCAGATCTGGGTTGCAAGGGGCCTTTAAGAGCATCCAGCCCAACCATTAACCTAACACTGCCAACTTCACCACTAAACCATGGCACCAAGTACCACAGACACATGTCATTTCCACCTCCAGAGATGGTGACCCCACCACTTCCCTGGGCAGCCTGTTCCAGCGCTTCACAACCCTTTTGGCGAAGAAATTTTTCCTAATATCAGATCTAAACCTCCCCTGGCACAACTTGAGGCCGCTTCCTCTTTTCCTATCGCCTGTTACTGGGGTGAAGAGACCGACCCCCACCTGGTAACACCCTTCAGGTGGTTGTAGAGAGCGAGAAGGTCTCCCCTCAGGCTGATTTTCGGTACCGCTCAGACCAGAAATCACACCTGAACTTCATCGTGCGGCGACAACAGGGACTTGCACCGCGGGCACACACCTCCCTCCCCTCACACACGGCACCTCCCCCAGCTGAGGGGAGGACACACAACGCACGGACTCGCGACTCGGGACAAGAGCCCACAGCCCCTCAGCAGCCCCCCATAGCCCCTCAGCAGCCCCCACAGCCGCCCCCCACAGCCGCCTCAGCCCCCTCAGCAGCCCCACCGCGGCCCACCACCGCCTCAGCCACCCTCCCGGCCCGCCGCCCCCGGGGCGCTCACCTAGGCACAGCTCGCAGACGTAGGCGTAGTAGGACCAGAGGACGACGAGGGTGATGATGAGGACGGGCAGCCAGGCGAAGGCCCGCTGGCAGCACCGCAGCCCCCGCGACAGAGCCATCTTTCACCTCAGCCCCGGCCCGCATCGGGCATCGGCTGCGCGGGGCTGAGCGGCGGGGCGGGGGCGGAGGCGGACTCGGCGCTCGGCTGAGCGGCCTGGCAGGGCTGGGCGCGGCACTGCGGCGCCCCCTGGCGGGACGGGCAGCCCAGGCCCCGGCGGGACGCACCAGCCGCGGCACCGCCTTAATTGCGCTAATTTAAATTCATCCGCGGTGCTCTTCACTGGCACAACCGTACTCAGCTGTGTGTGCTAGAAGTGCCCCACGAGGGCCTTTTCTCCTGCGGTAGTTTAATGTCTTTCCCCTGTGCTCTCTCTGACTGATGAACCTTTATACTAAAAGCCCTTTTTATTACCAATCATACGATTTTGTGCTTTGTTCTATTGAGTTTATCTTGTTTCTCGTGTAGGACTGTCCTGTCCTCTGCACCGACCTTAATTGCGCTAATTTAAATTCATCCGCGGTGCTCTTCACTGGCACAACCGTACTCAGCTGTGTGTGCTAGAAGTGCCCCACGAGGGCCTTTTCTCCTGCGGTAGTTTAATGTCTTTCCCCTGTGCTCTCTCTGACTGATGAACCTTTATACTAAAAGCCCTTTTTATTACTAATCATACGATTTTGTGCTTTGTTCTATTGAGTTTATCTTGTTTCTCATGTAGGACTGTCCTGTCCTCTGCACCAGCTTTGTATTGCTCCCAAATCTCCTGTGCCCCAGCTGCGGGTGGGAGGGACTGGGGGTGGGATGCAGGAGGGATACAGGTGGGAAGGTCAGACCCAGGACAACCCGTGGCACAAAACCAGTATCCCCTCCAGTATCCTACATCAACTTCATAACGTGGCATGTAATGGAAAAAAAGAAGAAGAGAGCAGCCAGCTCCCCCAGCCTGCTCCACAACCCCCTTTGAATTCCCGTGGGAATCCCCCTCATTTCCACAGGCAGCAATGTGTTTTGCGTCGAGACTTCAATTAATTAAATCCACTATATTGCCCCTGTTAAGGAAACTAGTTTTTTCATCAAGAGAGCAATTTATCTAACAGAACGTACTTCTGAGAAAACCCTGGTGTAATTTTCCATACTTTCCAGTCACCTCTTTGCTCTTCACCTTTTTCCCCTCGGAACTTGTTGTGGAAGTGTCCCTGCTGGTGTGGGGCCGGCAGGTCTGCGCTGCCGCTGGCAGCTTTGCTCTCTTTTGGAGTACAGGCACCACATTTGCCATTCTGCTGCCCAAATCTCTGAAAATTTAGACATCAGCTGCAAACCCTTAGACCACACGTGTAATTCCATATTTAGTTTTCAGTATTTTAAGCTGGAGCTGATGACCTACAGCCTCTGATTTTTCTCAAAGAATTTGTTCAGTAATGAGGTGACGGCTGTCTTAACCCCTCCTCTACCCACTCACAGTCTATACAGTCACTGTTCTCTTCTTCTCCAGGCTATTAAACTATTTCAGTACAAAACCTGAACTTTTTGGTACTTGTTTTAATTTTCTATGTGTGATCCAGCTTAACCAAGCGTTTGGAGAGTCCCTGCTGTAGCAAAAGTGCTTTGCAGATACCATAACATACGCTGGCCTGAGCTGCACATAACCCCAAACACGAAATCTCAGACTCCTGACTTAGATTGTGAAATCCACAGTATAGGTTTTGTATGTATACACAGTCTATGGAAAGAGAAATGCCCCCTTCTGTGACATTCCGGGAGCAGATTTGGGACACGAACACTCCATGTTCTGAGGATCTGGAAGAGGAAGATGTGAATGCCTGCTTGCTTTCTCCTTCCTCACACTGTGTAGAGCTGAGAAGCCAGAGTTATTGCCAGAAATACATTTTATAAACAGTAAGATTTAAAAACCATTCTTGTGAGCTAAATCGATACCTGAAGCAACTCACAGCTCCTCTCCTAAAATCTCCAAACTCCCATCATAGAGATGGGAGGCACAGCACATCCAGGATACAATTTTCCTGCGTGTAGGTATATAAAGCAGGAAGGCACCCTCTCCCACACACAGCAGTGGAACACTGTAAAAGTAAGCAGACGTTTTCAGATAATGCCTCTGTAAATAAAGTTAAGACTATTTTTTTTTGTTCGACAGCCAGTTTTTCTGAGTTCTAAGATCCACATGGATTATCTTCAAAATTATTTTGTTTCATGGGCTTCCAGGGGAGACTTAGTCATATAAACATGAGCTCAACTGAGGTAAGAGATTCCCAAATACAGCTCTTTAAAACCAAAATAATCATGCGACCTCTTGTGATTCTTATAATGTATTTTTCACACTTGTGGTTCAAATGGTAGCTCCCCATTTGAAAGTGCCAGCTGGAGTTAGACAGAACTGGTGTCGGGTACCTTGTGCCCTTTTCAGAAATCAACACTACAGATGTTATTCGAAACAAATGCTGGATCTAAAGTTGAGCTTCAGCCAGTTCTACAAAGTAAAGCAAATGCTCTCTGGATGTGCAGCCTCGCTGGGCTCCACAGCAACCACAACAGTTCCAAGTAGCCTGACTTACGAGAGTGCTTTAGGAAGACGTGGCGTTATCTCCAATAATACCTCTATCTTTCAAGTTTCATTCTGACCATGAGCAGTTTCCTGCTAATGCACATCACACACAGCTCTGTAAACAGAGAAGCAAACTTCTGCAGAGTTCAGAAAGCTATTGCAGAAAAACCCAAAGGACCACATGTATCAATTTCACCAAAAGCTGTCTTTCATAGGACAAAAAGCTCTTAAAAAATTACACATGGTAGAAAATGCTTAATTGTAAAATAAACACAAGGGGAAAATGGAGTTTGTATTTCCAGTGTTGAACATGAAACTGTGCACAGACTACAGTAAGCATTTCTAATTATATTCTAATCCAGAAAATCAAAGTTGTGCAAGTTACTTTCCCCACTGTTGATTTCAAAATCTTGCTTAAGCTTGTAATATACGCAAGCCCTGAAGGTATGTGGGAAGATAGCTACAAAGCAGCCCTAAACAGTAACGAGCCAAACCTCATGAAGATCTAACTTTTCAAACTACTTTTAACTACATGTGCAAAACAAAGGTGTACCTTTTTATTATTATTATTGTCAGACATATCTATATCTGGGTAGGTAGCTTATCAGTGACAGAGATATCAAAGAAGATGCGATAATCCATGACCTAAAAGGGGAACCAAGACCAATCCCTACAGGCAGCTGAGAGCCCTGGCTTCTGACCTCCCTGCTGATGTGAAAAAGGCCTGTGGGCCTAAAGGCTGGCCCATTTTGTCATTTATTGTAGGAAAACACAGCAACCCTCCCTCCCGTGATCCTATCTTGGACTGTCACATACCATACTTGTAGGTAAGCAGATAAATCTTACAACACATGCTACATGTTATCATATCAGATTTGGGCTCTGTATCAAAAATGCTGCACCCCAGCACATGCAGGGGAGTTAGACCAAACTTTTTTCAGAAAAAACGAAATTAAACAGCTGATTGCAGAGGGAAAAAAGAGCTGCTCCAGAGATTGGCCATGCAGAGCTCTGTAACTACTGATTAATATCCTGGCTGTCATCCAGATTGTTGTGTGTAGTTATGACAGCATGAGCTACAGTTTACACAGTTTTCAATGACAGTGGCAGTTTTTGCTGTACCTGGAGGTTTTTGGTAGCTTTCATGGTTAGTTTCAAACAGGCCAGAATCCAGCAATTTTCTTTGCTGTCATATCAGAAGGGTCAAAGGACTAATGGGCCAAAGAATTAGGATGTCCTCCCCAGGGCAGGGGTTTGGAACTAGATAATCTTTAAGATGCCTTCCAAGCCACACCATTCCATAATTCTGTGGTTCTACGCAACTGACCATCTTTAGACTTCACAAGAAATCCTATTATTTTCACTGAGGACTTCTCAGAGAGACTCACGTTTTATAAAAGCTTTCGCTTCTCTTCACCATCTTTCCAGCCAAGTACCGGGAGATGGTGAAATTGTAATGTGGATTGGCTGGTACTAACCTATGAGCAAGCTGTACTTTTGTTATATTCAGTAAGAACTCTCCACTACATGACACATTTACACATTAACACCTTTCCAGAAACCCCAGGAAAACCTATTTTTTGTTACTTTCAGCAGGACTTTGCAGCTCTGTACTGAGACTCCTGCATTTTACATGAGTTTGTGCACACGTCCAAAGGTCCTTTTGTACTTTTATCCACATAATTTGTATACAACATCATGATACTATCTCGCAGCTGATAAAGTGAATTAAGGAAGCCATTAGAACACTCTCGATGTAAATCAGCAGAGCTCTAACGAAGTGAGTAGAGCTGTGTTTGCACAGACTACTTTTAAGATCTCTCTCTACAGCTCTGGGACAAAAGTTAGATTTAGACAATTATCCTACTACTAATATTGAAACCAAAATGGATTGACTTTTCCCCCCAACTCTCTCTGTCCTATATGGCAGTGCCCACCTTGCCTTTGACGAAGCTGCATCCACAGTGTCGTTGCGCTCACTCATCACCTGCTTCCCACTCGCACAGATTTCTCAGTCGGCCCATCCCCCACTGTAAAATTTTATCCATAACTTAATGTGGAAATATGGGCTGGGTATATGGAGGTCTGTCGGCACAGATTGCAAGTAAAGCTGTTTAAAATATTACAAAACTTTTAATTGCCACCAAGTAAAAAAGTGGCAATTTGCAGCAAAAATTGTCTCATTATTACAAATGCAATCATGTGTTTCTAAGTGCACAGGAACATATGGTGAGAGAGTGGCTGCACCATTAGAGGGTGCTGGAGTCCACACAATACTAACCTGCAGGCAAGTCCATCCTGCTCAGGAGCTGCTCCTTCTCCACGGGGACAAGACGCTGACCTAGGCGAGTCTCAGTGCTGGTGACTGCAGAAAAATAAATCACTGGAGATGAAAAATCGTCATCTTGGTTTGTCACATTCATAGTCTTGCCCAAATATTGTTCTAAATACTGTCTTCAGGTACTCCAGAGACACCGGAACTCAGATCAAATGCACTTATTGTACAGATTTAGGTAAAAAGCTGCATGAAATACCATAAATGTGATATTTTCTATTTTCTGTGTTCTTCGTTTTGCACCCTAAACCCCATATTTTTTATTAGACAGTTGATCTATATCTTTCAATTCCTTTTTTTAAAGGCAAAACATTAAAACAAATTTAATTCTATATACTCACAGCAAACCTGTCTTCCGCATCCCTCTTCCTCTCCTCCAATTATCAAGTGAATCCTGTACTTTTGTGGCAGACACTTGCTATTTGGCACTGGACTGACTACATTGGTTGGCAGTTACTAAGTCTACTAATCTAATGGACTAGCCTCTTTCTCTTGCCCATGCCAAGCGGAGGAGGGCCCTCCTCATGTAGCGCCTTTAGAGACGAACAGATAGGGAGAGAAACATGCTACATCCAGCAAGACACTTTTGTATGCCTTAAATCTCTGTATCTTCTCAGCAAATGGCACCCTCGTCCCATGTGGCACCCTCAAAAGAGGGGAAGAGATGCTGGGGTACCCTGTTGCCACAGTGGTTAAAGCAGTCCCACGTGCACCAGGTGCTGTGGCCTCTTCGGTGCTACACAAACCTCTGCCTTCGAAATGTGCGTGCACTTAATAGCTGCAGCACAGCAAATGTCACCAGGGGAATACAAAGAAGAGAAAACGCTGCTTTTCTGTTGTTTAAATCAGCTGCCAGTGCAGTTCTCTAAAACAAAACAGACACAATTCCCAAGCCAAAAGGCTTCATCCACCCAGAGCCCTGCTGCAAACAGTGAACAACCTCAGAAGGATTCACACGAGCAGCCCATGGCCTCTTCTGGTCCCCGTGGTCCTGGCTGGCAGCCCTGCACTTCCCAGCCCAGTTCTGTCCTCTGGCACCCAGGCAGAAGTGGGAACAATGTCTGACAGAACAGATCTCTGATGGAAGAATGGTCTTTCTGATCCCTGGTTCTTATGCGGATCCAGTTCTTAATGCTTATGTGAGTACTGTAGCAGGATACACAGTTTCTGGTTTCTAAAATAGTTGTACTCTGTGATTACCTTTTTTAAAAAAAAATTATGTCTTTTTCAATCAATCTCCAGTATCTTTTTTCCCTCACATTACTGAACTTTGAAACCAGATAAACACACTTCTAGCCAATTCATTATTTCCTTATCTTTTAAAACAACATATTGTGGAGCTTTAAGTCCTCTGGCCATGGTGAAGCTTCAGCAAAACTCAGGTTTTTTTTAATTTAAGGTTAAGCCATCTTTCAAGAATGAGATGTGCACAATTATATGATTCTTTAGAAATTTGTTTTAAACCTTAAAAATAAGTATGTAGTCTAAGAGATGCACAGAAGAGAATGACATTTTTGTGATCACCAGATTTTGAAAATTGATTTTTTGCAATTCAATTAACTTGATTTTCTTTGTACCTGGTGGACATGATTTCAGAGCTGAACAGCAGTGCTGAGTGTAGGCAGGCAGCATATGCCATGTTTAATTTTTTAATTTCCTGGTAGCAGCAATTCTTACAGGCACAATAGCAGGTTTGTTTATTTTTTGTTCTTCATCAGACCTTTTATTAACATTCTGGTAGATCTCTTGACTGCACCTGGTCTGTTAGTGACTGAGTATAATGGCATCTTTGCCCTGGGCTTTTGGAGTGGTGCATATGGATGGGGAAGGCAACAGATAATATGGATGCAAATTTCAAATTACTGGTTTCGTCCCCGAGGCACTTAAAGAGGACAAATCTCAAGGAAATAGGGAGAACAGCATGACTGTGCTTTTAGTTCCTACTGAAGGTATAGACTTGAAAACACTCTTCATGGTCCTTACAGTATTTTCTGTTGCAAAATAACGGAATATAAACTTATTTCAGTCAGGAGTACCTGTACTCTCCCGACGAAAGCTTTGTCTAGTGACAGATGATCAAGAGCACTATATTTACCAGCCAGTGCTTGAAGAAGAGCCTGTCCCTTGCACAAGATCAAGATACCAGAAATCCAACATGATGTTTTTTCTGATGAGCACCCATTAACGATCGCTGGCACAGAATGCACACTGATTTGGACTAATCACTGCAAGGAGTGGTCTTTAATGAACTGAGAGGGAGCCATCTTCAACACTCAAGTCAATGTTCTCTTGCCTACAGAACCACTCATATGGAAAAAGCAACTGTCTTTTTCTATTTATGTAATTTTGTCTATCTCACACACAAACTGAACCTTCTGAGCTGGAAAGACTTCCCAGGTTTTGCACTTCTTAAGACAGGGAGTCCTCTTGAGCAGCAGTGTACAGAGTTCTTTAGCTAACTCCCTCAAATCTCCCACTGCATTCAACTACATGATAAATACCAGTGCTGTAGAGATCTCTCAAACATACTGCTACCTCCTCCACAAACTGCCAAGAAAGGCTTTGTAAGAAAAATGAGCTTCATTTTTCGGTATTTTTTAAAATCAGTGCCATAATTACTGATCTGATGTATTTTCTTACTCTTTCCTCCACTGATACATACCCATCTCCTGCAGGAAGCTCTGGCCTCAGTTACATTTGATGTTTCTACCAAACTTCAGAACCTGTGTCAATCTGGTAATTAGTTTGAAGACAGAATTAATTAAATAGGATTACTAGAATGAATTCCGTAATACCCTGGGAAGTCTGATATTTGTAATCAGCTATGTAACTGTTGCTAGGATACTGGAATTCTTTATTTTTTGGAAAAAAGATCTATTAAAATATTTGCCTTTCTAAAGCTACAAATCCAAGATATACAAAAGTTTAGTTGGTCCTATGAACAATTTTTGGTGCATTCATATGTAAGTAATATATTAACTCTTCACTCAGAAAATATGTGGAAAATCCCACAAGAATCTACTAATTTATCTATCAGGTGTATTCCTAAAAAGAAGCATGTTATAGCTGATGAAAGTTTACTTCTGTGATCTCTTTCCTCTGTTAGCCTTTCTGAGCTGCGTATACGCAGAAAGCATTTCACACACAGAAGACAGTAAACATCTATTAAGTATCTTAGATGTAGTTTGTATGTCTGACAGTACCAGATCATCCTCTACAGTGTAAAAATATATATAACATTGAAATATAAAGGAGTCAGTGATGAAGCTTGTACCACCTCAATTAGAATGACCGGACCAGATTTCAGTTTTTACCCCCAGGTTCTTTTTCTTGGTTTCCTACCTGTGGCCCCATAAAAAATACTGAATAGTTCTACTCCCTCTCCAGAGCTCAACTTAAATTACTTTTAGAAGGTTTTCTCATCCTTAATTGTCATTTATCCAAGTTATAATTATTTAATCCTTTAATCTCTTTTCAAAAGTCAATCATGAGCTTTTCCCTACTGTTTTTCTTTTCATAATGTTCAACCACCTCAGCAGTGACAGACAGACTCCAGCGTAATTGTGATCCATGTCAGGAATCATTTTCTAGTGGTAATCATCTAGAGATATGTCTTCTCAGCTGTCCTTAACGGACTCCTTCAGTTCACTTGCATCGCTTTCTGTGTAGTATTCTAATGGATAAAATTGTTAATTTTACTATGGTTCAGAGATAATGTTCGTTTTCTTCATTATTATTTTGCCTTCAATTCCAGTGTACGTTTCCTTCCCTTTCATAATCTGATAGAGACTTCGGGGCAGAGAAGCTGGGGGTATAGAGAAGTCTATAGCTGATGAGATGTAATTAAAGCAATCAGAAGGAAAGACCATGTTATCCGCATGGCTTTATTGCTAAACTTATTTTCAACTGCCAACTGTTGGTGAAGGTCTGGTTGTACTGAGATTTATTTCCAAAATCATGATTTCATTCTTCACCTCTGTTTCTCTAATATTTTTTTTCCTGTTGATATTCCATTAATCAGATAATTAAGAAGATTTGGTGGGTACTGTGTAATTCAAATTGCTCTCTGTTCCTAGCAGGGACTCTTCCCCTCTTCTGATCTGGCATGTATTCTGTTTTAGCTTCAGCCCTGAGTAACAGCAAATTCTATTCACTGGGATAAAACTGAGTCCATCAGTGACGAATGTTCTGTTCACATTGTTACGAATCTCCAACAAATCCATTTCATATAAAACTTGGACACTTTAAATACCTGCAATTTTCGCTTTTAGTCTTCAACGTAAAAAAAACAAATATGTAGTGACTGCTGCTGGCTGAACCCGCTTTTGACAGTCCACGTCCGTTTTCTCTTGCCTTATACAAGCTTCAGCTAGTCTAGATTCTGACTGCTAAGGATGTAATGGGTGTTGTGAATTATAGCTGATGACCCTGAGAAAAATGCAATTTATTGTCAATTGTCCATTATAATCTGTGGGAAAAACAAAATACTTTTCTTGAGATGGTGTGTGAAAAACAAGTTTTGGCCCCAAATTTTCGGAACATAATATAACCACTAGATTCACTCTTCTCTTGTAATGCCGATGAGCCCCAAGAGTACTCATAAATATTGGCAGACTGAAGGAGGTAGTATTTTGCCAGTTTTTTTCCTGCTAAATTGTAGTTAGTGTTTTTAACATAGTGATACATAACAACGCCCTTAATGCTATTCCTTGGAACTTTGTCCTGAAATTCTGTTTCAACTCACTTAGGTCTTAGGACATGTAGATCAGCTAGCAATATTGCTGCCAAAAAATAGTTAATGAATTTGCTGATAAACCCCAAGAAGGGAGTGGGGGGTCTGCCTTTCAAACAGCTGCATCTCAACTGTTGCAGGAGGAATAAAACTAATATTTGTACTTCCAAGTTTTTTTCACTTTTGTTCCACCTGTATCAGTGAGACTTCCATTTAAATATAGTGTTCAAGGTATCCTATTTGTAAAATTCTTATAAAACCAGGATTTTTTTTTTGTACCGAACTCTCTTCATACTGAGATGTATGTGGAGGAAGACAGCTGAAACTCACTGTAGACATTTCCTCCTAATACTTCACATGAGGATAGGAGCCTGTTGCTTCTCTTTCAATAATTAGTTCGTAGCCAGCTTATTAAGTTGAGATCTAAAATGTCATTTCAGCTCCATTTGTATTTGCCTCTCTATCTGGACACTCTCTCGGTTAACACTGTCACATTATTTCAACAGGTTTGTGAATGAGGACACGTAATGAAGGTGGGGATATATAACTCATTTATCACTGTGGCTATGTTACTTACAACTTCTGGTCTGCTCTTTTCCCCATAATGCAGTTTTATTTGTCAAGTCTGTTCCTGATGTTTGCATCAGTGGAGAGTTTGCTGCTTTACAGTTTCTGCTCGGATACCAACATATTTTGAAACACCTGTAGGGAACTGTATACAGAGTCAGTGGCTACACTGCATCGGGGGTGATAGATACATTATTAGCACATTGAGCGTAACGGTGAGATGCTGGCTACTGTGGAAATGGCCCAACATCACAGCTGAGACTTGGGCACCAAACACAGACCTGCCTGGATCCTTAGTAGGTTGAATCACAAGTTGAATGTTTAAAGTAACAGACTTCTCATGGTTGCTGTTTTGTTCAGGACAACGGCCCACACATGGAACATTATCCTGTTTTTCAACCTTCTAGTTTGGTTGAAGTTCTCTCTCCTAACAAAACCTTTTCATCCCAAATTGAAACCATGGCTAGCGCAGCCTTCTGAACCACTAATGAGATGTGGCTGTGGGAATCCTCAAGACCAGTAAGTTTAAATCTTAAAAGATATTTGTGTTTATGTAGTGGAAATATGAGAAAGCATATTTTGACTAATGGTATCACCCTAGAGAAACATACTTGTTATAAATATGTTCCATTGCAATTGCTGGAAATCTAACAAAATTGCCATAAACAGGACTTACATCAATGTTTCTGCTTGACCTTTCTGGGAGAATAAAAGTACCTTCTGGGAATGCAAAACAAATGAATTTTTTGAAAACAAAATGAGTAACACAGCCCTTCCTCTTTATAAAATGGAGCCCTGATATAGCTGCTGCTGCTTAGTAACAGTTCCTCAAAACGATTCATAAAAGCACCAGATGTAAAGGTGCACACGTGTGTTTCTTAACTCCAGGCTCTGATGCAAACCTCAGAAACACTCATGCTGTGGGTATAAGAATTTGAGATTTTAGATGAATAGCATTTTCAAATGAAAACCATATCCTTCTAGACATGGATAAGCTGTGCACTCGGCTCCCCTGACATTCTTGTTGCTGCCAGTTGATGTGTTGTTGGAACCATGCGAGCTGTTGCATACCATTTCCTGGTGCTTCCCACCAACAGCTAGCTCTCTTCTACGTTTTCACCTTAGGAGAAAGATACCCTGTCTAGCACAGAAAACTGCTAGAAATAGAGTGATAAAAACCACAGTCTTTGAGAACTTGCTTAACCTACAAAAATACTATCAGCATCACTAAAGTTGAATATATTTAATAGGACCAGAAGGGTACCAAGACAGTTAACGCAAATAATAGTGTTCTGCCTATAATTAAATATTCTAGATAAGCGCAAATGCAGAACTGAACTAGCATTAAGAAAACTGTGTTTTTCCCTTCAGAAATTATTCCAAATGACCCGTTAATTTGGATTAGTTGTCACAATCCAAATTAAAGTTTTTTATAATACCTTATACAAATAGCTAAAAAGACTAGTACTGCTACTAATCCCCATTTTTTTTCTACATTCCTAGTAGCAGATGCAGTATATTGACAGAAGCCTATTAGCCTAAAGGAAAGTGTAACAAAGCTCCTAGAAATATCCTCATCACTTGCAGCCAGTGACTGCTGAAGCAGTTTGATCCCTTACCCAGCTCCTCAAGTCAGTGAAGTAAGAAACACGAATCCCTCATTGCAACATACAGTTCCCTCATACAGTTTCTTTTAAAGAGAGGAAATCATTTAAAGCCAATTAGAATTTCTGATGCATTTATTACCCACCAATCACCAAAAAATTAATAAAATCACCATGTTTGTCTTGCAGAGCCTGATAAAGCAAAGCGAGCGACTCCCCACCCCGCTCCCAAACCATCCGGAGCAGAACTCTGCTTTGGCAAGGCAGGTTTAAAGCCAGCCAGGAGCCCTGCCAGCAAAAGCACAGAACCAGTGCATTTCTAGATTGGCTCTTCTTCTGTGGCCTCTGCCAACTGGCTCCCACCAGAGTGGCAGAGCGGAGACTGAGCTCCTCTGCTTAACCCTCTGCTACAACCAGGCAGAGTCGAAAGGCTGACTCTCACCGTCTTACTAGGAAAATCTCATCTTTCATAGAAAGTCGTGGGTTGCACAGCAGCATTCGTGCAATCATTAGCAAATACACGCTGTGCAGACTTTCAAAAGACATCAGTAGATAGAGTTATTCCTGCTCACCCCATCCTACAACTCTCCTCTCCTTCCTCTCTCGCCACACATCCACATGTTAAAATTAAATGGGTCTTAACAGATCCGTAAGTGGGATATACCCAAGTGTTTCCAATTTACCCTCAGTGAACTTGAATGAAAAACATTTGAAAATGAAATTCTGGGTGAAATCTTACAGCACTGCTACAGCATATGGAGCTAATTTCAAATAGCACTTTGATAATGTCATGATCTGTTAGAAAGTGTTCACCTTATACCGATGATATTATAAACTCAGTTGCCTCACTCAGTATACGTTCATCTTACGATCCATAAGAAAGCTATTTAGTGGATTGTGAAATACGAACTTTGGCCAGAGCTAATTTAGAAAGATCGTTATACTATGGATGGCGCAGCTTGTTTCTTCGGTGAGTTTCATATTATTCAACTGTTCACAGCCAGTAAATTCACATCTAATAAGCTGCAAAAGTTATCAGATGAAACACAGCCCATTGTAATCCTCACATGAAGTAAATAACTGATGAAAAATTAGTTCCAGCATGTGTAACAAATATTTTTGCAAACAGAATCTGATAAAGGAATTGGCTTTATTAACAACGAACTTATTCACACAATGGAGAAAATGCAGAAATCTGTTCTATCTCTACAGGCCCCAGCATTTCTCACATGCTTACCAGGAAAGAAAAAGACTTAACTGGAAACAAAAGCACATATAGACCACATCTCCTGGCAGGCACATAACTTGGCACTGGGAATGCAGTGGTAGAAATATGTTGAAGGGATTTGCAGGATGTGAAACACAGGCAAAAAGGCACTTGTGCTAATGAAAGCCTTGTTGTAGGGCTGCTTAAGATGCACTGACAGCACCGAGGAGGCCATATTCATAAATTCAGACAAACTATTCATTGCTCTGCAGTTAAGGTCGAAGAAAGTAGTAAATTTACACCCCACTTCTTGAGACAAAACAGGGACCGGCGACTCCTACCGTAAGTCCAACTAACCTCTGGTTCTTCTAAACCCAAACAGGCAGTAGTAACACCCAAAGGGCAAATGAACTTCTGCTGGTGCTGGACCTTCCCCTCTGCCACTGGCAGAAGGGCAGGTGATGTGAAGCTGGTTATGACAGATTCACACTCCTCAGAAGATCTCCAATTGGTAGGCAGTTCTTAAAAACTTCTTGACCTCATATGCAATACATATGAAAGAGACTAAAATTCCTCGGGTTCTCCATAGAACAGTAAGTTTTCAGGCACTATGAATTCTGTTTTCAGAAGCACTGCTTCAAATCTGGAGCACTCTCAGAAATCAACTTCTTTGCAAGGTATCAAAACGAAGTCCATTGCAGAATTTATTTTAGAAGTCTGTTTTCTGTGTAATACTTGAGACACACATTGCCTAAGGTCCCTGATGTAACAGCAGTCCTACCGCAGTTTCCCTCCAGCAAGTTTCCAATAAACAATACATGAGCAAACAGGAACAACCAGCAGCTTACCCAATGATTCTCAAATGATGCACCAGAAAGGACGCTCAAGAGCAGATTTGACAAAAATCAAACTATCAGAAGAGCAGGAAGCTCAAGCAGTTGTTTGGTGCTAAAGGTGTTACAGAAACATCCACTATACATAGCAATGGCTCCAAGCACTGAGGAGGCCACTGAGTGAAAAGCACCAGGTACATGTAGAACCAGGTAAATGTGCTGACATGAGAACAAGCACTGAACTAAACAGAAGTCTCATTTCACTAAGAGCTGAGTCCTGGCAACTTCACTCCATTTTTTGCTTGCTTTCACAAACTTCCACTATTGTTAGAGACAGCCAGAATAAGAATTAAGAAAGATTTTTCAAGATTTAGCCATCAGAAAATCAGTGCTAAGCGCTGTACTAAGGACAACCTCATACACCAGAGAAGGTAGAAATTTTCTTCAGTTGTGACATTTTCTTTTCCCCTTATTCAAGTCAGTCCCTTAGCCTGCAGCAATACTTCTCCCCAACAGGGCAGAGGTTTCTCAGGTACTAGCAGGAACAGCCCCTTTCCTCTGCCTCATTTCTCCTTTACTCTAGCAGCAATTCCTCTGCCTGTGAAGTCTGTCATCTTTTCTTGCCAAAGAGAAAGGAATGACAAAAGCATTCAAAGAAAAAGAGAAACAGAGAAATCCCAAGCCTCGTGTGTGACATAAAGAAAACAATTCACATGATCTTTATTTTTGTAACCCTCGTCCTCCTCTCACCCCCATGCCTGTTGTTATCACTCAGCATGTTATTGTTATTACTTGAAATTTGTTTTTAAAAGTGCCTATCCAGCGCTGGAGGTGCTTGAATACACATTGAAAATATACAAAACATATGTCTAACTTAGACCCTATGTTCCCTGAGGAAGGGCTGGTATCCTCTGTAGTGCACTCAGCACACTTATGGCATGAACAAATTATAAACAATAATAATAAAGAATAACTTGTGCCTATTTATCTGTTTGGTCTATGAAACTGATCTGTCAGTGACCCTGAAAACTCTCGGTGACACACACTGCGGTTGAGTTAAAACCAAGCTGCTCTTTCCATTATTCTATTTTCCGAATAGCTTGAGTCAAAATCCCATGGTAGGTGACACAGAGCGACCCTCCTGCTTTTGATGTGAATGGGAAAGGATTTGTCTTTTTATATCAAAGCTAGCTGGGGAGAGGAGGTGGGTGGTCATGAAAGGGAAAAGCCATGAAATTATCTCCATTGGTTTATAAGAAACAGCCATTCGATGGGATTTTGGGAGGGGGAAACCTTCTGAAAAATGTGCTCGTGTGATTCCTCTAGAGGCCAGCACATCTGAGCCAAGCGCTTGTATCAAGCGAGGGGGGGCAGGAGAAGTTCTTCACTTAATTGAGAACACACTTGTTTGCAGAGTTCAATGTCGGGAACTCCAACATTGTTTTTAAAAGAGAGAGTATTGTGTAGGTGTCGGAATTCAGAAGAGGCAAAACAAAAACGGATGGAAAAAGGCAGCTGTGATGATTTAAGTCTCCGAACACCTTTAGCCGTTTCCCTTCCTGCGCCCCACCAACTGGATCTCGCTCTTCTCTTTTGGCTGCTGCTAAGAGGAACAAGCGCGTCTCCTCTGGCCCTCTCCCTGCTCACCTCTCTAGCATGTTCTTCCTCTAGCTGCCTCCTCCTGCCTACACCCTGCTTACTGCATCCAGCCCTCCCTCCCTCCCACTGCCACTTCCCTGGCTGCAGCTGCCACCCCGAAGCGGAGCTGCCTGCGTGACACCACCATTCCTCCTTGAGCCGGTCCTGGCTGGAGAGAGGAGGCAGGGATCGGCCACACCGACAGGGCTTGTGCAGAACTGATGGTCAGAAATGGAGACAAGTTTCTGGTGGCTGACGTCCAGGTCAGCGGTGGCACGCTACCCAAGCAGGCAGGAGCCAGCCTTCCCCAGGCAGCAATCTTTGGCACCTCCAGATACTAATAATTTATATACTTCTCACGAGTTAACTTAGGAATTAGCTACCCTTCACTCAGTCAAACCCAAATGGTATGTTCTTGCTGCACAGAGCCTATAGCCTACATCTCTGATGTTCTACCTTAGGGGTCTTCCGAACACAGACCTAAAAGGACACACTTCCACCTGTCAGTTCTAACAGAATACAAAACCGAAAGAGACATCACTAAAAGCCAAGAAATCCTTTACAAATCCGCATCATTTTTCATTACTAGGGAAAAGTTTCTGTATTAGTGGGAGTCCTGTCAAAGTGTAGACAAACCATAGAAAGAGGCTGGAGCTAATTAGCACCCTCACATGTGTCAGAATTCTATTGCTGCTGGTCTGATGCAATGACAGTTTTGTATTCCTGCTTTTGAGGTTGACAGATGAAGACAAGGCAGTTCTGCATAACTCAGATCAGGTTAAATTTACCGAGCTATCACCCTTATCTGCTAGATGATGCATTGGTCCTTTCAAATGCATTACAAAACTGGAACAGAGTAAAATTATTGTAAGGGATAAGTCTTTTTCTCAAAGGTTGTAATATTCCTATTTCTAATCAATAAACTAATGGACCCATGTCAAGGTGATGAACAAGGGTCCATTTTAGTTGGAAAGAAGCAATTATTACTAAAGTCTCTTATAATGCCTAGGTATGTCCAGTTATAATGCCTAGGTATGGCTGAAGCAACTGAACTATGTAGCAATCACCATATAATTCTGATCAAAATATTCTATGTAATATTTCTTTTTCTAAAATATGTCATTTTGCCTGTTCAACAGTTACTTTCTCTTTACACAAAGAAAGCTTTTTTCCATCACAGCTGACCTGGCACCAGAACAATGATACAGTACTTCTGACTTAAAAAAGATAAGGAGAGACAAGCAGGTACCAATGTGGTAAGGGAGTGAGAATAGAAGACACAAGGCAGAAAGCCAGATTCAGGTTGATGTCATGTATTCTTCTGTGTGAGTCTTTTTATCTCACCCTTTATATCTTGGCTGCCTTTACGGTAACAAATGTGGCTCCTCCTTCCCATCATCATACAGTTTAAATTGATGTACTACTTCTATTTTATCAGAAGAATTTTGCCAGGAGAGAGAAAACAGGAAGGAGAGCATTCTGAATTTGTAGCTAATTAGCACCGTTTTACATGATAAATTAAATGACTAAAGCTTTTGAAAATCCCAGTTAAAAGGAGACCCCGCTCAGTGGCAGACACTTTCACTTGCAATAATACTGAAGGATAAGAATGTGTAAATCTCTCCATGTTTTAATCACACTACTTAAATCACAACACGTAACTACAGTTGTATGGTGAATGAATACCTCTGGCATAACCACATTTTCTTATATAGTGCATATACTACTTGCCAATTCAAGACAGGCAGGATATGCTGCCACCAACAATACTAATGTGAATCTTACAATTCATGGGAAGAATATGTAGGAAGGGGAGATATTAACCCCAAAGAGATATGTTACAACCTGCTCTCATCTAATGTCTTCATGATATTTAGAAATAAAAAGCAGTATTACAAGTTTCTGACAGAGATATTAATTGTTATGGAAATCCAAATAGTGGGGGAGAAAAGGTTGGATTATTTAGTTAAATGCAGCTTCTGGTATTATCTTGTGGTTGGCTTGGTTTGGAATCAAATTCGTTTTTCAAACTAAAAACCTCTAAATTTCAGTCCAAAAATTGACATGTTTGCCCACCTCTTGCAGCCAATAATTTATTTTTTATCAGTTTAAGGGCCAGAGAAGCAGCAAGTTCTATGATTTTCTTAGATTTCATTTAAAAGCAGGAAACATCTCACAATGTTTTTGTAGGCAGCTCAGTAATATTTAGCACAACTGCCAGTTTCAAACAATGCATTAAAATCACGGGAAAAAAATAAGAAGAAATGCATTTATGTGTCATAGTCTGATTGCAAATGCTATCATTATGCTCAGGTATAACAATCAGATATACATATTGCTCGTATTAACATTCATTAAGAGATTATCAGTATAACCAGACTATGGAGAGATGGGCTGAAATAAAAAACTTAATCCAAACTTGTGGTATTTCAGTTCTGAATTTTTCATCCCCTTAGGGGTGAGGCTGAAGGATATGGAATCTGAATCTAGTTCTTAATTTTGTGGCTTGGTCTCTTTTCCAGTTCCCACAGAAACATGTTCATCAAGATCTCCTGACATTTCTCTGCATTTTTTTATTTCTCTCAATGATAATTTGAAGCAAGTCCTGCCCTTTTCCCCATAACATTATGCTTTTTACACGACTGCAGCATGTAAACACTAAAAAATGCAAGCATAGCAACTCTGTGAAATACATAGAAACAAACGTCAACAGAACAGCCTTTTCCACATTATTGTAGGAGTTCCTCAGACCTGGGATTGCACATGCAAACCAAAGCAGAGTTACATATAAACCAGAGTGTTCCTTTCCTGACGAACAAACAGACTGTGACTCTATAGACTAAGCTTAACGAACAAGAGATTTCATTCCTGGCCTACCAATGAATCATTTTGCAACACTAGGTCTATGTGTAATACTAAGTATTAGTATAAAAGATTACAAAAGCCAATGTCTTGGGAACGTAGGTAAAAGCTTCACAGAAATGGGTAGTTTGACTCTCTTAAAAGATTACCAGCTTCAAAAATTGCTCCAATAAATGGAAAATATGGACTGAAAAATAGGCTCACTTCCAAAAGATGAAATCAAAGCCCTGATACCTTTTATCATTGTTTCATCATAGCTAATAAAATTTCCGTAATTATCTGAGGACACAGAAGCCTTTTATCTGTGATGAGTGACAGAGCATTGTGTGTCTTGAGTTAGAAAGGTAAATACAATACATGCCTGTGACAGCATCTCAAGAAACAAAAATAAACAGGGATCCAATTACAGATGAATACTAGCATAATCCTGAAATTGCTATTTCCCCTTCCATGCTATGCATCTTCCCAACTGCCAAAATAACTACGGGCCTGCTTGATTTTGCGTGTGTGCTTTAATAGCTGTCTACATTAGCCCAAGCTGCTGCAGAAAGTGGCCCCCAAAATACCTTTTTGTGTGTAATCACTAAAAGTAGCCTCATCATTTAATCAAAAGCCTCTGCTTTAATCAGTGATCTCCTTCCACTCCAGGCTTACAAGGAACAGAGAGCATTCTTCTGTAACAAGCCTCTTTGCTCCTGAAAAATGAGGGATTGTGTAGACATTGAAGGCTGAAACTCTCCCAATTTGCTCCAAGGGATGCCAAGTGTAGCTCGGAGAAGTACAAAGGGAACCTGTTCTTGCTGCTTTTCAACTGTGGCCCTACTTAAATTGCCACAGGGGTTTCACATTTCATTCTCCTAAAGTTACTGTCTCAGGCTTTTCTGTAGAAAACATTAAGGACATAGGCCTTGCTTTAAACCCACTTCCCTGGGAATAAGATTGAGCTCATAATCTTATAGTACCTAACGACGCACATGTTTGGTATTGTCTGTTTTTCATGCGTGAATCAACCAGCCAGATATTTAGAAAGAGCTCCTAATTTAATCTGTTGCTATATATACACACATAAACACACATCCACACATCCACATGGAATGGAAAGAAGGTAAAATCAAATAAAACCGGCACTTTATACTTCACAAAGGCTTATTACCTGAAAATTTCACATTCTTTTTAGACATTGGATTAAAATTCTCCTACAATCTTGAAGGCACAAGCCGGTGACAGATATTATGCAGGAGGATCACTTGCTCTACTGTTGAAATGCTGCCACTTCGGAGTGCAACAGAGCATCTGTTTTACAGATTATAATAGTTTGGGACATGAAATGAAGGTTCTTATAACCACCTGAAGCTGTAAAGGAAAATGTAGGTAAAAGGAATTTTAATTAGCTGAATCAGTATGGCAAGAGCCCTGGGAATGCCGATGAATAAAACAGGTAAGACTCTATTGCTAGTGTTTTGACTCTTCTGACAAGCCCTAAAATCATTTCATATTGCCTCTAAAAGATGTTCTCACTTGCCTCAGCTTAAATTAAGACCGAGTCTATTACAGCTGTAAAATTGTACCAGATTTAAACAAGGGCAAATGGCAGCCACGCTGTATTGGGACACGGTGGCATTTACCATGCCGTCAGCCGGGGGACACCACGGCTGCACCGCACTCACTGGCAGCCGGCACGGTCCAGAGCCAGACCAGAGAGATGACTCTTGCCCAGGGGAGCAACAGTGATTTTAGAGTATGCCTACACCAGGGGGTGCAGACAGAGGAGAGCACCCCATCTGCTCTCTGGGCTTCAGCCTCAGAGCCCCAGCAGCCGTGCTGGCATGTGGCCCCGTTATCAGGCTCGTCTCTCGCCAGGTCAAAGCACGGAGAGAAGAACTGGTGTCTGCACCTACCAGCACAGACCTGTCTTCAGCGCTGGTGCCCTGGTTGTTGACAGTGGTTAAGAACTGAAAAGGAAGGGTACTATTTACTGAATTACATTAATGGTGGCACTGAAGGAAGAGTGACTGAATGAAGCAGGAGGCCTTTTCTATTCTCTCTCTTTAAAAAGAAAAAAAAAAAAACTTCGGAGTGCAACAGAGCATCTGTTTTACAGATTATAATAGTTTGGGACATGAAATGAAGGTTCTTATAACCACCTGAAGCTGTAAAGGAAAATGTAGGTAAAAGGAATTTTAATTAGCTGAATCAGTATGGCAAGAGCCCTGGGAATGCCGATGAATAAAACAGGTAAGACTCTATTGCTAGTGTTTTGACTCTTCTGACAAGCCCTAAAATCATTTCATATTGCCTCTAAAAGATGTTCTCACTTGCCTCAGCTTAAATTAAGACCGAGTCTATTACAGCTGTAAAATTGTACCAGATTTAAACAAGGGCAAATGGCAGCCACGCTGTATTGGGACACGGTGGCATTTACCATGCTGTCAGCCGGGGGACACCACGGCTGCACCGCACTCACTGGCAGCCGGCACGGTCCAGAGCCAGACCAGAGAGATGACTCTTGCCCAGGGGAGCAACAGTGATTTTAGAGTATGCCTACACCAGAGGGTGCAGACAGAGGAGAGCACCCCATCTGCTCTCTGGGCTTCAGCCTCAGAGCCCCAGCAGCCGTGCTGGCATGTGGCCCCGTTATCAGGCTCGTCTCTCGCCAGGTCAAAGCACGGAGAGAAGAACTGGTGTCTGCACCTACCAGCACAGACCTGTCTTCAGCGCTGGTGCCCTGGTTGTTGACAGTGGTTAAGAACTGAAAAGGAAGGGTACTATTTACTGAATTACATTAATGGTGGCACTGAAGGAAGAGTGACTGAATGAAGCAGGAGGCCTTTTCTATTCTCTCTCTTTAAAAAGAAAAAAAAAAAAGAAGCATCTGTGAAAGAGAAAGAAGAGAAAACTGATTTTCAAGGGCAGGTAAAGTGCAGATACCCTTGTCTTCCCTTTCCTCCCTTCTCCGCTTTTGACAGACCTCATCTTTCTCCCCCTGAATATAATGATCCCATAGCACATCCCGTAACTCCAATTGGAAAAGGCTGTTCCTTCCAGCATGTGAGAAGATGAAGAAAAAATTATACCACAGCATCCTCTGTCACTGTGCAAAGACAATGAATCATGGATGAGGCGATCTGAGACATTTAATATGAGTTCCAACAAATTCAACTAGATCCCTGGGTTCTCACTGGCACTAGCAACATGCAACGGCCAAATAAACAGAATATTACCAACACGTCCTCTCACCCAACAGATGTGTGGTTCTTGTTCTTACTGCTAGTGAAGATACAATATAATACATGTGCAGAAGATGACT
Source organism: Calidris pugnax (assembly GCF_001431845.1). Classification (NCBI taxonomy): domain Eukaryota; kingdom Metazoa; phylum Chordata; class Aves; order Charadriiformes; family Scolopacidae; genus Calidris; species Calidris pugnax. Next base: position 13,174,141 of record NW_015090995.1, on the reverse strand, counting down.
ACAATTTAATTTACACCAGTTGTAGTATAGAAATATAAGCCACCACACAGAGCTGAAATCATGGAGATGGTGCCATCTGTATGTAATTGTTAGGGTTACGTTTTCCATTACATTTTCTTCTGGAGGAAGGGGAGGATATACAACTGGGTAACAATCATAACAATCAAGCCTTACAAAATATCAGTCAGAAATCACACTTTCGTTTGCTAAAGGGGTGATTTGCATTTCATTCTGACACATAAGAATGGCCTATTTCTAAACAATGTCACAGAAAATTATATGAAATTAAATTTTTATTCCAAATATTGTAAAGCAATAGGCCAAACAGATGGACAGGTATGGCATTACTTCATCTGTGGCATGCTAGGCTTGGCTAAGGGCCTATGGAGTACAAATGTTTCAGCAGTCCTTAGGGGTTAACAGGCATTACATTCAGCGAGGCCCAGAAATTAAAAGATCTGGCAATTGTTGCTTTTTGCTTTAACCCTGGAAGAGGCTGCTAGACTAGGAAAACAGCTAGCTAGACTGATCATCTTGTCATTTTTAAAGGAAAACTTAAGAAAATTTAATTGCAACAAATGAAAACCAGCCCAAAAGTATGTGAAGCTTGAATTTACTTGTTTTGTTGCATATATTTTCCTAGAAAGCAAATACTTAAAAAGACCCTGCATATTCCTTACAGATTATGAATGTTATATAAAGACTCTGCCAAGTCTTTAATCTGTTTGCATCTTCCTAAAGAATTCACTGGTAGCTTACAGAAAGAAACTGGGGGTGCAATTCCATTAATATTTTCTGTAGCAGCAAAGCCACTTAAAAAAACCCCTGATACCATCCACAGCATCTTCCCTGTGACGGCCTGTGCCTGCCTGTGTCCAGCAGGTCACCTCTGTCTCAGCAGTGCGGTCCCCAGGACTGTCTGTGAGCTCGAGCAGTGACCAGAGGGGATGGAGGAGCCTGGCACTAAACGGGCAGTTTGAGTGGAGATTATGTTTGTGGAATGATACTCTGAAACACCAACTTCCCTGAGTGTCTGCTAAAGACTAGCCTGGAACAGAGTACTTTCCTTTCAGAATCCCTGACAGCATCAGCTGCTGCAAAGGAGTCTCCTACACAGGGTTCTATAGCAGGAGAGAGAAATAATTTTTATTTTACATATACTTTTGCTGTGTATATTCATCTAACAGTTCTCAGTTATGCCAATGGAGCCAATAATTTTCCAGTCCCTCCTAAAATGTGCCCAGGTTTTGTGAGGACAATTTTTTTCCTGTGAGCACTTTTCCGTAAAATCTCAGATTTGCATGTGCTATTTGCATTCATAGCCAGAAAAGGCGAAAAAGGGATAACTACCCAACTGCACAAACCGTGCACTACAAAATGTCTATGCCGTTTCACATAAAGACTCTTGGATAGACCAAAACAGGGATTAATTTCTTTGAAACTCTGACCCCTGGCAATCCCCTATGGGTCTGGAAATACAAACACTCCAGGAGAGAAAAGTTCTGCAAAGCATTCACACCTCCAAAACGACAATATACCTGTCGGCGTATGGCCATTCTCCAACATCTTTCAAGATGAGCATTGCAGCCAACGTGCTCTTTTACCAAGAAATAGTTAGAAAAACCTACATTAAACAGTTTTACCAACGTTTGCCCATCCATCATCCTTTGGAACAAAATCTCTGGTAAAACCGCTGTAGACCAAGACTTTGATGGATAGGGACTGGATGCCCTTCCAGTGAAATCCAAGAACTTCAGCTTAATTGTTTTAACTGTTAAAAGTGGCTTTTTTAGAAAGTGATGCTTGTGAGATAGTATAGTAAAATAATTTTTGTTATGTTTAGGTTAGCAAATTCTTAAAAACCCTTTTAGACCTGTATATACCTGGTAAAAAAAAAATTATGCCTGCAGAATTAAGGGTTAAGCTTCTGTCCCCTTCTGTTAAAGTGTTAAATGTTTCCAGAGAGCCTGGAACTACAACTGGGCAGTGCACACTTTAAGCTAACTGGCAAAGAAGTGTTGCTTTAGGCTTAGAAACACTGTCTTTTCACTTCTGGGGCCTGGGTGTATTCCAGCTTAATCCAACTACAAATTGTTGTCTTTAAAAGCCTGCAGCTTCTTTTAAATGCTTCCCCTCCCCTTGTAGTGTATAATTACCCAGCAATTAACATTCTTGTTTACCAGTGGTGATTTCTGAGTTGTGTCAGTACGTGTGTGTTTATGTAAGAGATAGAGTCTTTAATAAAAGCTACATGAACTGACCCAATGCTCTTGGGAAGGATAAGACAAATTGGTGTGGAAAACTGAAAGATCTTAATGATCCAAAGGGGAGTTGAGTATTAAGTCAAAACACAAAAATAAACCATCTAATTTGGTTTTGCTTCATTTCTTTGAAAGACCTACCGCAGAGTTGTTTCCCCTACCTGATGTAAATAATTGCTTCTGCAACATTCAGTCATTCAGAGGCTGTTGTGCTAGAATAGTTGCAGGATGATAAAGTACTTTGGAGATAAGTTTACATAAAGAGAAATTAGACCTATCCTGCCAGAATAGTGACTCAGCCTAATGCGCTAGTTTATAGGCTGCCCTGGCCTTGAAAATCATGGTTCAAGTCTTGGCAACAAGGACCAGGTGAACATTGTGTTCTTCACATGGAGCATCAAGTTTCTGGGGCTTTGGCTGTCTGGCACATGTGCTCGCAGAGAGGTGCTACTGCACGGTCAATTAAACGGTCTCACTGCCTTAAGAAGTAAACCCTGTCTGCTGAGTTTCTGTGCAATTAGGTGCATTCAGCAGCAGCAAAGATCCTTCAGAAATAACCACAGACTTTAACGAGATGCAGTGTTTTCTAGGAGTATTATGCTCTAGTCTGTAAGAGCACCTGAGAGCGTATAGGACCATTGCTGGATGGGACGCGGTGTAGGATGAAGTTGTCTCTAGCACATACCAAAGAAGATTAAAAGAAGTGGGTTGGCTGGATGAGTCACAGCTCCAGAGAGCGCAAAGGAGATCGTGATGAGGGCACTGGTGTGAATCTGAGAGGAACTGACTGGCAGCTGATTCGCATCACGAGCACGCTGGGGGAGCCTGGTCATAACCTCTTGCTGTGAGCCAGTGAAAGGTTAGCACAGGGCGGCGCAAGAGCAGGTGCTGCAGCGTGCAAAGCAGCTCTGCTGATGCTTGTGACACACTCTCAAACCTGTTTGCTTAGTGTGAGTGCTGGCTCATAAATTTACTGTTGTCTAAGATATTAAAATGTGCCCTCTGCTCATACCTCAGCATCTAGTGCATGCTCATAGGGTGACTTTCATGTCAAGAATAAAAACAGGCAGTGACAGAAGGGAATTCTCGAACGAATAAGTAGAAGGTGAAGAAGGAACATATACATTCTTTTCTGCTTTGTGACTTTATATCTGCCATGTATTTAAACTCCTGATAATTACACTGTATGTCTTTCAATTAACAAACCAAAGGCCAATGAAACCATTTTAGGAGCATGGCAATTAATCACTTTCTACAACAGTTTCTACATTGAATTTTTTCCTTTCTGTAGAATCTCAATACCTGAGACTCCAGAACTCTCCCATGACCAAGAAAAGAGGGAATAAATCCAGTAAAATTTAACTGAAGACAGTATACATAGAACTTGAAATTAAGACACAAACAGCTCCCCACTGTCCACTAATGGTCCAGGTATCTGGGAAAACATTCTGCAGCTCTCCCATGGAGTGGTAATACCCTTGTTGCATTTTCAATACGTAGTGTAACAGTGAGCATGTGTGGCAGTCTAAAAGAAATGTTAAGGTTTGACAACAGCCCACTCTTGCCATAAAAAGGTATCCCTGGTAAGAGTCAAGTAGAAAGAGCAGTGATAGAAATATTGCAGCTTGCTCAAAGGATTTGTTTAACTCCAATGACTGCTAGCTGGCTTCAGCCAAATAAGAGCAACCTGATAGAACCTGTGTTCTCACTCACAGTTCCTCTCTTTTGTGCAGTTGACCTCACAAGTGTTGATGCAAATGAAATGCATGAGAGCTTTTATCGGAAGAATATTTTCTTTGTTTAATTCCTGCTAGATGCATTGGCTCACTGACATTCACTTGTATCTTCCTATGCTTGGCATCTAGTAGCTGTTCTGACTGTTTCTTCTAAAAACATAAGCAGCGGGCCTATAAAACGCAGTCAGTGTAATCTCACTTGTGCATCACAACCAGCTACCGACAACTGCAGAACACCACAATTACGTTGCAATGCTAGAGGGACATAAGAGTTGGTTTAGCTGTTTTATTTAAAAATAAATACAGGTGGCAAACTATGGGAAGCCATATTTAACAACTGACTGTTCCTAGGGGTGTGGAGACTGCTCCAGACAGAGGTAATGTGAGAACTTCATTTCATCCATCTATCTGTCCTCCCCCGGTCCCTGCCACTCCCTGCCTGGCTTTGTGCCCCCAGCTGTGTTGGTGGCAGCACTGTGATTCCAGTTTTGGGGTTTTTTTCCCTTTAATTCCCTTCTTCCTAAAGGCCTAGGAAGCCCTCTCCAGTGCTGCTCTGCCCCTACTTCTCCTGGAATAAAAAATAATAAATTGGACTTCAGTGAATTGAAGAAATACTTTCCTTAGAAACTCAGTGGGAAACCTGTAATTTCTCTAACATATGCATTCATGCCATTTTTCCTATTTTCCTTCCCTTTCTCCTCACCTATCAGCTACGCATTGGCCTGCCAGTACCAGTTATTTAAACTCATCTGAACAAATGTTCATAAGGTGTAGAAAGGCAGCAGAAGTGACTGCTCCAGCTAGTCTCCTTCAGCTGGAAGAGCAGAAGTCAAATCAGCAGGTGCTAAACCTCCACTCTGGTTAATGTCCACATTGAGAACTGGTGAACTATTTTACAATCTTATTGCATATTATCAATAATAAAATTTATTTTAAATTTACAGTATTGCAGAAGAAAAGAAACTCTTACATCACTTTAATGTGCATGACAAAATAGAACCACACAAAATGAGAGAAAAGTAGTATTTTAGAGCCCTGCTTCAGCACTCTCTGCTCACATCAGATAAGTCTCATTTGCAAGAATAGTTTACATGTGTAAGCAGTCAGGTTTTAAAGCCTTTTGAAAAGTCTGAATCTTTGCAAAAGCTATTTTTTTGGGTTTGCTATGAATTCTGAATTAAGCTGTGCATTATGCACACACCAGAAACTCACCATGGATTTACAAATCCATGAGAGTTCCTTTGCCCCTTATGATTTCTCCTTGTCTTAAGGGACTATCAAAGCTGAGTTCTAGGTGATGATGACATGTTTATCTAAAGCTTGGTTTGCGATTTAAGCCATAAAAGTATACGTTTTGAGGCATGAAGGCATAACAAATGTTCTAAAGAAAATAGTTTGCTCAAGTCATAAATTGAGATAATGCAAGGGGCTTACAACTTTTGAGCTGCAATTCAAAGCTTAGAAGAATTTAGTTGCAAGGCATTCACTGAAATAATAACAACAACAATAGTAATAACAATAACAATGACAAAGACTTGCATTTCTACAAATTAAAATGCAAGTTTGCATGTAGGAAAACATTACTGAGCCAGGGAGTAGCAAACAAAAAATTTGAAACAGAAGAAGAAAAAAAGCTCTAGATCTGTAGCAATAATTGGCAAGTAGAATTTGGCACTTCGGAATCAACATGCTTTTCTAGTTAAGAGTGCAAACTACACTACCAAAGAAGGATGAATCTTCTGGATGCAGCTGGAGGGAGTAAGAATCTCTTGAGAAGCCATATGGGTTTTCAAGTCTGCCTTGAAAAAAAAACTTTTTCCTGTAGTTTAAATCATCTCATTGCCCCTCTCTCCTGCCCCTATTTAATCAATCTTCCCTACTCTTGTTACACTCTTGACTAAAGGAAAAACACTGACCTACATTAGTGATAACAGCTTAATTGCAGTTGTTGTCACTAAGGACACTTAGCCATTTGTAGAGTGGCAGTGCCTTTCAGACACTCCTGTTTCGAAAACACAGGCTGTTATTACCTCAGCTAATGGAGAAACGTTATCAGTAGCACAGCACCTTTCCACCCAGACCATCAGCTCCTCTCCATCCTTCAGAGGGCAGCATTGGATACATCCATGAAAACATCCCACATTCCAATTCTTGAGTACCCCCGAACTGTGGTTTTTGTTTTTGAGCATCATTACGTTAAAGGTTGTAAAGAACTTTTTCAGCTGTGGGTGGAAGATGCAATAGAAAGTGAAATTATTTTATTTTTCAAGTGTGAGGTGCAAGTGAATCCAATCACAAAGCAGAAAATTCAGCTGTGACTTAGTCATTATGAAACTCTATTGCAAATGCAGATGAGGGTACTCATCAGCATTGTGGTGGAAGCACGAAACACCCCAAAAAACAAAACAGGGAACCGCTCCAATCATACAAAGGAAAAACCTAACAAGAATTTAATAAAATAACATAATCTCAGCAGCAAAATGACTGAGGTGTTTCATAGGCGAATGTAATGCTAAAACCACCCTTCCACAGCCTCAAGAAAAACTGTGCACTGCAGCAATGATGAGAACTTGATGCAGTGTATTTTCCAAAGTGCAAAGAGCCAAGAATAATATAACATCACCAAGCAGACTTCAAAGCCCAGTTCCTCCACTCACTCTTTGCTCCTGTGCATCCCTCCGATGCCAAAGCACACACGGATCGCAGGCCTCTGCTCAGCAGCTGCTCAGGATGTTTGACAGATTTCCCAAACTCTTACAGCACTTGTAAAAGAAGTTTCCAATAGAGGCAGCGCTTTGACTGCAGCATTTGCGAGAACCAAAGAGAAAAACAAAAAAGAGGCTTGTTTATTGACTGACAGAATTTGCCTTTATTTCCTGGAAAAATGCATCACTGTAATTGTGCAGAATATTTTCCTGGGGGACCGCAGATGCTTACAGAAGTACATGGAAAGACTTACTGCTCCCGAAAAGAGTAAAACCATTTTGGGAACCATCTATAGATAATGAGAACGAGGACTTGTTAATTCAGTGCATTAATGACCTTACTCTATGAACTACCATAAGCTGGCAAAACTGAAAGCATCCAAACAGAGCTACTGTTTTCAATGTCAATAAATTCATACTCCATCTACAAAGACTTTTTAAGAAGTGATAACTCCTGATATCAGACTGTATAAAAAGCATATTGGCAGAATAAAGATTTACAAAACAAAACTGAAAAACAAACATTGAGAAATGTTAGCTGAAATCCTCACAACTACTGTGCTAGTCAAGCAAGAAAGAAATTTTCCTGAGATTTAACAATGCGCTTCTGCTTTTGCACAGTGTGGATGTGGAAGGCTGGAGAAAGGGTGGAAGTGACCCTGCAGAACACGCTGCAGAGCTCCGGGCTGCTGCCCCGGCGGTGGCAGCCAGGATTTCAGAGTGAGATCACCAGTGGGAGCTCTGCAGACATGCAAGTACACACGTTTTAATTTGCAGAGTTTTAATGAAGCCTGAAACCTAAAGCAGATATGAGTCAGGACCATAAATTTCCATCTGGGTTGTTATTATTATTATTTATAATTTATTGAGTTTTAGAAGTGTGTCTGAAACTGTACGGAAAAGAAAAGTGATAGGACTCCTGACCTAAAAAACGTTCTGCAAGCACTACTAGAGCCAACTGGTTGTTTTGCTAGCTCCTGTGGCTGCCTCATGAATTAGGGCTGAATTCACAATTGGTAGCAAATCTCAAAAACAGGTGACTGCCATACAGTTTGGATGAACAAAACATTCACCCTCACCATCCCCAACACCCATCCCAAATATCCCATTTCACTGCCCACTCAGGTAATAGTGGTTTCCATCCATTACTGTCAAGCTTCTTTTTTTTTTTTTTTTTTCCCCAGTTTAATAGAATGTAGCATCAAAAACTCATTCTCACCCTTAAATGCCACACATAGCCAGCAGCATGATCTGGCAAGGACACTGGAGATTAGTTGTGCTCCCTACAAGGCAGCATTTCCAAATATTCCAGTAAGGCCATTAAGGTCAGGTCAGTCCCTATGTTCCCTGACAACCAAACTGGGACAAGGTTTGATAGCCAAGACCGAATTTGGCTATCGTTTTGCTTGGTTTTGGTTGCTTTGCCCATTTTCATAGGGGTTTATAGCTTGGCCATAATCTTGCGGGCTCTGGGTTGCATGTAAAAGATTGAAGGCAGAAAGAACATTTGCTAAACAGAAGTTCACCCCCAAAAACTTTCTTTTAATATTAAAGCCAGTGACAAAAGAGTGAAATGCTAGAAATAATAGAAGCCATATGAGTTGAGGGAATGAACAGGGTACTTGAAGGTACCCTGATGTTCTATGGCCCAGAGTTTTCCTATCAGCTCTGCCACTGGTGTACTTTATTCATCAGCTTCCCTTAGCTGTAAAACAGAGAAAATTATACTCATGCTATGAATCTCTTTTGTATTTATTAGGTTACTGTTTTTAAAATGCTTTAAACATGTAATCCAGATACATACACTACTGAGATGGCTTCAGTTTTAAATGGACAATAACTGACATTAGTTTAATGTGTGACAATTTATATTGACGTTTTAGAAAAAACAAACTATTGAAGGCATCAAGCCTTAAAAAATAACCAAAAGCTTATAATATGAACCAGTGTTATTAGGAATAAGCATCTGGCCTCTGCCACACTGTTAAAATAGAATTTTGAGAGCAAATAGTTTTATGAAGCACAAGACAACCTAGTTGTGTTGCTAAAATGCATATAGATCCTTCAGCTTGCTCGGACAAATGACCATCCATGTCCTGTTTCCAGCTACTGCTTCTGAAAGACCTTTGAAGGACCTGCTCAAGTGCTAAAATATTTTCCATTCACATCAAGAGGGCAACAGAAGAGGATCAGCTCCAGACAAGATGATTTTGAACTTTAGAACATGCCTTCAGAAAACACTGTACCTATGATCATCCTTTCCTATGACTGAGACCACAAGAGGAACACTACGGTGTCCCCACAAAATGACCCTGTTCTTTCCATGCTATTTGTAATCTTCTCCTCTCAACCCTCAAATCTCTGGTCTGCCGTAACCATGCTCTCAGCCTACCAAATAACTCCAAGTGATCCCAGGACTATTCTGATGCTTGTCCTTTATGATGTTCCATTTTCTTTAGGCATGTTGGAGTTGATAACTCGTAGCTTTCTGTTATTTAAATCCAGGGGTTGTTCCACTTCTCTGTTTTTTTAAAACTAACCTTTTCTGCAACATGCTTTTGATCAGATTCTTTCAGAAACTACACATTAGCACTTTGTGTTTAGATAAATAATGATTTTAAACAGAAAATTCAATCACATTCAAACCCTGGTATACTTGAGATACAACTTGCCCTAATATTAACTATCTACACATGTCCAGCTGGAATTTTACTTTTTTTTTTGATACAGTATATTTAAGCATAATAGACACTAACAATTATTTATACCACAGACTGGAATGGCTTGGGTAGAACAATGAGAATCTTTTAAAAAACATGTTTTTAAAGATAAAGCCAACTAGCTTTTCAGCTTCAAATTTAGGTTTTGCAATAAAAGACATTCTACAAAGCATTATACCATTGGAAATGCTTAAAAGAAATAAATTGAATTTAGAAAGTTCATAGTTATTTTTGTGAAGGGAAATGTGGTGGGGAGTTTGGATTCAAGATCGCACAACATCATAAGTCTTGGAATACTTGGAATTCTTGAAAGACAGTGGAATTTCCAGAGGACTAAAAGAAAGCGAATGGTGTGCCAGTTTTCTAAAAAGGGTAAGTTGGACAGCCGGGCCAGATACAGCCTGGTCAGCCTCACTTTCTAGACAAGAAAGTATAGTGATAATAGCAAGCACAATGATTCACATGGATCTCAATTAAAGAGCATTTATACTTAATCCACATCAATATAGGTTGACAGAAAACTATTCTGGCTGAACTTCAGCAAGAGCTGCTCATTAAGAAGCCAGAAAGACACAAAATCAACATGGTAGGTATCAAGAAGATTTAAAATTAATTAAATGACAGGTCTCTGCATTTCAATGGAGAATCAGAAATATACTTGCCTACTGATAACCACAAACTGATTTTGAGACTACATTAAAGTATTTTATGGCTGACTAGGAAAAAACTTAAAATCTATATTGACCAAGGATGACAGTAAAAAACAGTGTGGGAGCAGAACTTGATCACTGATAGAGATCTGCACCATGTGGTAAGCTGGCCAACAATGTCAACTTCAGTATAGCCAAATCTAATGTCATATGTTTAACCTACAGCCTTACTGCAGGGGCTTTCATCTGTTCAACAGCAACTCCAAATCCTTTTCAGGGATCACAGTGGATAAGCAGTTAAACAAGAGCTCCCAGATGCAACAGCATGACCAAATGCAGAATATTCAATATTGTAAATGTGATTACATCATCTCTGGGTATGGTACCGGTGCAGCTACTACCCCAACAGCGTTACAGATTTGGCTCAGGATTAATAACTAAGTATGTTCTGGGTAAAGGTGTCTAGGAGCTACATTGGTTCAACTTATTGAGCAGAGGATTCTGTGCTAATTTTGCAAGTACCTAAAAGAAGATGAGAAATCTAAGAAGAGAAACATTTCAGTCTAGAGACAAGAATGCTTTCAAGTCTAGTGGGTAAAACGTACGCAAATACAGACTAGGAGTTAAGGAGCACATTTAAACACTCTGGTTACCAACTGCTGGAATAAGTGAAGACAGACTGTGGTGAATCAGTGGAAACTGTAAGATCAGGATTCTTCTAGTTCAACAGGGATTAATCCTGTTGAAGAGATCCGTAACAGTTCTACATGACCACAGTAGCCTGCTTTGGCTTAAATCTTTATGATCCATAAATCACCAGAACATATCACCTTCCCAAAACTAAGAATCGGAGAAATGCGCAATCTAGCCACATCAGAGAAGCAGGGTAAACAGCACATAGGCTTCAAGGGTGGCATGGTTATATTGTATTTATTAATAGGTAGTCTGGTTTGTGCCTCACTGTGTCTACATGGCACTGCTCTGTGCCACTTGGGCATCTCCTATAGGCGGATCAAAGCAAACCCTGTCAGATCAGTTTTTGTTGTTAACGTTTGAGCAAAATATACCTCAGTATTACCTTCAAGTGCAAATAACATTACACAATTTAAATATTCAGATTTTAATAATACAGAATGTTTTTATTACTAACATATGCGAAGAAAATATTGCAATGTGAAATTTCTGTGAATACCACATGCTTTTATAAACAGTGATAGAAGTTCATATTTGTATTCATTCTTGTCTGTAGAACAAATATTCTATGACCTTTCTGGGATGCAGACTATTTTAGATTAATTTTTTAAAAATTCATAGTTACCTAACAGCTTTGAGCTGGTATGAAGGCACGTGATACAGAACATGGACTTTATAAATTTTTATGAAAGATCAAAAGAAAAGAAAAAAGCAGCCAGCATCAAACAGGCACACACATAATAACAAATAACAAGGATAAAACTTTTGTGACCAATACTAAGCCAAGGGCTTGGATGTTGTACTCTTGGTCTGAGTGCCCAGAAAGGATGGAGTAAGGACCCTAACTTGGAATTTCCTGGCTGTCGTCAATTCTGTCACAACCATAACGTGTTTCAACATGTTTTCAGCTTTTAAATTTTTTCCCTCCTCTTTAATATAGTCTAAACTAGACATAAAATGGAAAAAATGTACTATTTCCACTGAGCACTGATGCCTTTGACATCTGCTTCCAAGTGTTATTCATCACCACACAGTGTAACAATCTGAGAGCAAGTACAATGTACCTTTTGGAAAAAGTGAGTCTCTGTGATCGCTTCTCATAACAAAGCCTGCCCTTTCCCCTAGTAATTAAAGCTCTATGTACGTTCATAAAAGAAAAGTGCCACAGCCCACCTACATGTCCTAGGAAGCAGTAGCATCTGCATTGTTTCTTTTTAGGGTCAAACACCCTGCCCCACTGACAGCAAAAGGGATATTCCCTTTTTTAAGCAATTTCCAATCCTTTTTTTCTTGTTAAATCTACTCTCATCCCACAGTGGCATAATTTTATGCTCACAACAAATTTTAAGTACAGAGCAAGGAAAGCACCAAACAGAATTTCTGAAAGTACAGTGTCCTAATGAGCTTCTATGTCATGGAGTGGGCTAAACCTGGTGGCCTTGGGAACCCAACTTTGTGTTTCTGTGACAGGCAGCACCAGGGTTGCAAACAGCACAGAAGACAGAATGCAAACTCAACAACAACATGTTGGAAAAACAATCAAAACTCAATGCATGAGATTGAACAAAGATAAGTTCACAGTGATGCCTGCAGGAGGGAATAAATTCATGTGTATACCTGCTAAGTGTGCTGGGATGCTAGTGATCATAAAGTTATCATGATTCAAAGCCATGATTGCAAATAATGCACCCTAGAGGGGGATTGACTTTGGCAGTGTCCTATGCATGATATAGAAGGTCATTATTCTGCTCTATTTTGCACTGGTGAATCTTCAGCTGGGAGACAGTCCAGTTTTAGTCACTGTACTCAAAGATAGATAAATCTCAAAGAGCAGAGAACTCAGAGGATGGCCAAATGGTGATCCAAGAAAAAAATAAACAGGCTGGATCTCTTTAGAGAAAAAGAAGAGAAGGCATAGATGAAAACAGTTTTGTAGTACACAAAAGACTGTCCGCTATCTGTCCAATAAGAGACTACCAGTCTAACTTGCGTTACAAATAATTTAGATTGGGTGTCAGAAAAATCCTTCTGTGATATGGACAGTGAAAAACTGGTTCCAAATACCAAGAAAATAACCTAAAATATCCTTTACTGGAGGGTTTAATGACCTAGTTAGATGAGCCTGTCAGGCTTCAGAAATCTCCCTTTTGGTTCTAGACTTCTACGATTATGAGTTTGGTTTCCATATCTGTGGAACAGGGTTACCAGTACATCCTTCTACAGCATCAGACTCTTTACATGGAAAGTACTGATGAAAATGCAAAAAAGTAGGGAATTGTGGGTCAAATCCCACCAGTATGTTCCTATCCAAATTAATGGCCTAACCCTCACCTCTCCTCTTTTTTTTGCATGTCCCTCCTTCTTCCTTCCTTACTTTCCAGCTTTTGTCATCTTACTGATTTCCTATTTGCTTTTATTTTCCCCTTCTCTTTCTGGCTTTGTTTCTTTCTCAAGCTATGCAAATCATGAGAAGAATTACTGTGTCACTGGGTAGAGAGAGGAGTGCATGAGACAGATATTATGTGTTCTCATCCACAAGAACTGGGGAATGATGATGAAAACATTAATGGAAATGGTCAATAACAGGTAAAAATTTTAAACAATGTTCACCAAATGACATAACCATGCAGGTGATCTTAACAGTCCTATTGGTACTACTGGTTACCAGCACTGATCAAGAAACTTGGTAATGTTGTTTATTAGAGATTTAACTATCACAATAATCTTTGTGGAAACACCTCAACTGCAAAATGCTACGGCAATCAAAGTATTTCTGTCACAAGTTCGCTGTTAATGTCTCTGAAGAAATGAAAAGGCATGTCTGTGCAGTTTCATTTGCTATTGTTTTGTGGTATCTTCTCATGGGTAAAAAACCCACAAAACGATCAACAAAAAACCCCACAAAACAATCAACAAAAAAACCCAAAACAACCAGTGAACCAAACAAAAAACCCCAACACACCAAAAGATTTGGTACAATGAAACAGATCTAAAATACTATAAAATTTATAGCTTTTTGACTAGTTGCTCACATTTTACTTGAGCAATGTCCATCTGTGCCTTTATTATGCAGCCTCTATACAAGTGATGACAGCACTGACTGCAATATCTGCTTCTCCACCTTATTTTCATATATCACAAACAGCGTTTTGCAATGAAAATATACATAACAGGCAAGACAGTATCATTCCTCATTCTAAATGCAGTATTATGCATAACACTCTCTGAAGTGTGCTCTGTTCACATAGAGCACTGTTCACATTGCCTGTCAAGTCTAATCACTTAATTATAATTTGAAGTCTATTTAACTTAACAATGGGACACTGTTCCACACAGTGACATCTGCGTTCAGCTCTTTTCAGGGTACTGCCGCAATTCCAAGCTTCAGTCTAGTCTAATTGTCCTTCCATCATTTAATACATTACAATTTAAAATGACTGTGTCCCCTGTGTATTAGAGAATTTTCCCGACTGACTAATGTTAAAATGATTTTAAATTTCTCTTCTCCATATGTTTACTAAACATGTGGCTGGAAACCAAACTTTCATTAAAAGTCCATCCTCAGGCCTAGGGGCGCTGAAGTCACGTACTGGCAGGCACAACTGGTGAAGAACAAACATCAAGGGCATGCCTTGGACATTTGATATTTAACCCTATCTTTTTACCCAAGGAAACACAGGTTGCACTTTGTCAGAAATGAAATAAGTTGGTGAGTGGAAACCAGATTAGCATCCAGAATCTGAAAGTTTAACGAATGAAAGAAACCTTGAGAAGGCCCCTGATGCACCTGCCTCATACAATGCAATTAAGCAGAAAAGAAACTTACCTAAAAACATGCTATAAATCTATAATACCCTTTATAATAATATCCTTTTTCTTTTGACTACTTTTACTTATAAGCATCTTTTATCCTGAAGGTAGACTTGAAAAAAAAGCACTTGATTAGACTTTTTTCTTCATCTGTTCAGTTTTAAATAAGATCATGTTAGATGTACGAGTGGACCTGTTCTTAGCAACTCAGGCTTCTGTCTATGGTGAGTAATAGTAATAATTCAGAATTTTTGTGTTTTGCTTTGATAAATTTGAAATAACCTGCTGTTGGAATTGGCTACTGCAGATACTGGTTCATCATGGCTTCATCAAGAAGTGCTTCAGTGAGAAGGTATGTATAGCTAGTGCTATTCTCCCTTTGAAATCTCCTCAGTGTTTCCATACAAACTGAATTGTCCTTTGTTGAATGCAGGCAATTAAGGATGATTCATATAAAAAAGCAAGATCTGACTCTGTACAATTATATTCTCCTTTCAAGATAATACATACTTGCATATTAGTTCTAAGCATCATTCTAAAGGGGTAAATGACAGGAAAATTAAACTGAGGTTACAGCAGTGATGTTTGTAATTGATTTTTACTCTGCACAGAATTGTCATTCAGTTCATTACATGAAGTCTCTGGCTTCACGTGTTTGACAGCAAAAACAGAGAAGTATGGGAAAAAATGTGGCTCTCCTTTGTCATATGTAGCATACTGAAAAGAATGAAATTCCAGGTAAAGATTTACTTATTTTAAATACCAAGCATCAGAAACAAGTGATGGCAATTACCACTGGTAATTTAGTAGATCTTAACTTGCTGATGTGTACAGCAGTAAAATGAATTTGGACCATTTCTGTGACTCGTCGTAAGTTAAAAAACAAAGTCTGTGAACAGTTAGCTGCTATAATTTCTCATTGGTCTCGTATAGGACACTCACATGCGTTTGTGCTGCCAAGACCTTAATATAGATCTTAGCCAAGGTCTACAGAAATCCAAAAAGTTATGCTCAATGTCACTCTTTTGAAAGAATTTGGGCTCTGACCTGGGGTCCAAATTAACTCAGCATACTCTTTACAAAGTGTTGACATGGAGACATTACTTAATTCTTGTACAGCGAGGGTGACTTGTATGGATCATTTAGGACTGTCAAAACAGACTGTCCTGTGACTAAGGACTTGCTCCATGTGCTTGCAGTATCAAATTCTTGGGGTAGAAACCATGAGCCTATTGCTCATACATTTGTGGAACAGGTCAATTTAAAATCCTCTAACACAGAAATAATGTCCTTTTCAAGAAGAAAATATTTCATTGAAATATTACAAGAAGAAAAAAAAGAAAAGTGAGGGTAAAACAAAATCATTTTAGTTTCAGTCTGTAGCAAACACACCAGTCAAACATAAGAACAACAGCTAGTTATGCCAGTGCTTATTCATTTTCCTTTGCATTAATTTTGAAATTAAGCAGTTCATTTATCCATATTTGGTCTCTACCGAGGAATAACGACCCCCTACGCTGGTAAATCCAAGCGCATTCCATTAGTTCTGATGCTATTGTAAAAGCTACTGACAGACAGAATGACTAAATTCAGAACAAGATGTAGGGAACAGACAGGTACTTAAAAGTAAATATTAGTGTCAACACTGAAAACTTTTATACTTGTTAAAGGGCAGAAAAGGATAATTTAATTGTTTGCAGTTTGTCTATGAGAAGAAAAAAGCTGTAAAGGAATGGCTTAAAATATACAAATGTGCATTACAAAAGACTAGGCACTGCCATCACTGTCCCCTGCAGCTGGGCAGTGCTCAGTGACAGAAAGCGCCAAGCACAGGTAGGAAGCTCTTCTCCCCTCCCATGGCAAATGCACAACTCTCCTGCAACAGTTTCCAGGCAAACGCGCATGAGCAAAGGCTCATTTTGAAGTACTGATAGAATATTATTGCTTGAAGAGCTTTCCCGATTTTAATATAAGTAAGAAGGTGCTTGGCAAAGTGACTAAAAGTGTCAGTGCACAGAAGAGTCTGGGAATGACCATATCAGCAATGATTTTGGATCTAAAAACTCCTTCTTTCTGCTAATACCAAATAACTAACTTTAGCACAGGGCATGTTTCAGGAAGCAAGGAAAAATTAAAAAAAAAAAAAGAAAACTAAAAAATCTCACCTTTCAAATGAAAAGGAGAGAAGCTACAGTTTCTCATATGTTGTTTTGATGTAGCAGCCCTATTTGCTTTCTCACACCTCCTCTGTGGGACCCAGCAATAATAATATTATGAACAAACCGATCAGCCCCGTTATAACCTCCCTTAAGCTGGTCCCCATCATGCCAGTACCTTATACTTTTAAAGCAACATCAAAAAGTTGGAGTCTGGTACAAAATTAACTTCTGGAATGAACCACAAATGACATGGCTTAAAACATACAAAAGAAATATTTTCCTTCTGAAGACTGAAGTTCCAAGAAAAGTCATATCAAGCTCTTTGCTGGATCTTACGATCTTACAGACCTCAAATCACTCCTGAGAGAAGGTCACTGATCCTGCTGGAGTAACTTATCTCCCAGACCAATGACAAAGTTGGGAACAGGACTGAAACTTCCCAACTCTCAGTCCAGCAGAGTCTAACAGACCGTCTGCCTTGGATACAGTGTGTTCTAGCACAGACAGAGGGGAACAGCCATTATCAAATGCCACAAAGTAAAATACAGATAAAAGTCTAAGGAAAGGGAGTCGGGGTATAAGGTAGCAGCAGTGGTTTGGTCCTTCTTCTGAATCGAAGGGGAGGGGGGAGGAAGGAGAAAAAAAGAAAAAGAAAGATTTTCACTGTTCCTTTGCCTAGCTCCATAGTGTGAGCATTGTTATACTTTTGTCCCCTTCCCTTGGAGTGGACACAGCAACAGCCTGAGATGCAAAAAGGCAAAACGAAGCATGTGATTTCAGCTGTACCTATCCACAGCTGACAGATACCAAAAAATCCTCTGTTGAGAGAAAGAAGTAGAGGTTCTGTTTGGCATGGCATTAGAGGGATAAACAAAAAGCAAAACATCCCAAAGTGCAGCTGAACAGCCCTTTTAAACTCGTGGTGTAGCCATTTAATCAGAAAACAGCTGGGATGGAAAATCTGATATTTCTTGGCAGTCTCTGTAACATTTTCTTCTCACTGGTGAAAAGTATGATCCCAAGGGTTTATAATTAGGCAATAATTAATCAGGCATACAAGCACCTCACAATGACACAAAGCTTCAACATCTCTGAACATTCCTTCACTTCTTTCTGCTTCTTCCAAAGTACACTGTGAAAGTCAAACTCCAAAGTTAAAGACTGAGAGGCTGCCAGGTGGGACGAGGAAGTTCATAGCACCAGTCAACAATAACATTGAAACATATGAGCATTTCTGCTCTACAGCTAATCCTGAAGGGGAAGATTCACACACATGCTATGGCTTAGTAAGATTTTGCAGTTTGAAGGAGTAAATGACAAGGACACATAAAAAGAGAGGAGCTCCAATGACTAAGTTTGAGTCCAGATTCAAATGGGACTTCTTACTTCAAGGTTCAATTTAGTCTGCCGGGAAGGAAGACCCACCTGCACAGTCTGGACCCGAACCTTTCCAGAGATAAAAATTATCCAGAAGTCAATTTTTAGTTACAGCTCGTGGAATGAGCTACAGTACATTGCATTGTACTTGTGTCAAGAGATAAAGTTCAAAAGCTAAATGGCAGTAACGACTTTTCTGTAGTTGTCTCTTCCATCGCATTTTCAGTACTTTCTCAGCACTTGGAAGACCACCACAAAGGTAACTGTTGACACTGCCCACACTCCATCAGCCTGCATTAAAGAAATATTTTCTTTTAAGCTTGCACCAGTAAAAAATATGCCTGCCAAATCAGCTCCAAAGTACAAAAGAGGATGAAGGGACAGACCACATCTGTCATTGACAATAATGACAAAAGATAAAAAAAATGAAAATTCATCTTTTGACTTAAAGGATAACCGCTGCTTGAAATGACAAAATATTCAAACTATTCAAAGACCCTTCTCCCTTCACTGGCGTAGTATCTCCACTCCACTTAAAGGTGTGGAGGATGGAATTTTTTGTAACATTGTCTTTTCTGCCTTTCTTAGTAACATTTTCATGTTACTTTTTACAAGAGAGAGACCCACACACAGAGGAGGAGGGTGCCTATGGGATTAAAACCTCCATGGCTGTGCTGTGCAGGTCATTTCCATTATGTCTAACTTACATTAATCTACAGAAAAGCTGACCCAGCAGGGTGGGAACGGGCACGCTGGCAGCCAGAGAGGTGGCCTAAGGTTAGGCTGCTTTCAAGTACAAAGTCAACAAGGAAGCTTTGAAGATCTTTTCTAGCAATTGCTGTTTATAACCATTAAATGGCTTTTGCCACCTCTCAGAAGTTTTGGTGATATCTTCAGGTGACAGGCAGGTGCCCTTTGATTTGCTTATAATTTTGGTGCTTTATTTTAGGGGGTGAGGACATGTAGCCTGAAAAAAATGAATTTCATTATTGAGTCCTTCGGAGATGGAAAGACTCGAAAGATGGAGACTCGAAAGATGGATAATTATTTGGATTTCAGCCTTTGCAAGGAAATTCCGTATTGCCACTTGCATCCCAAGAGAAGCAGCTGGGAAACAGAAGTGACAGAGATTGTGCTTGCTCTGGTAACTATATTTTTTGGCTCCAACACAGCGTGAAAGCAGGCTCTTAAATTATTTGGCATCCAGCGGAAATGGTTTAAGATTTCTCTACCTTGCTGGCAGTTTATCAGTGAAATGTTGACAGTTACAGACCTTCATCTACAAGCTTTATGTCTGTAACTACTCATTCTTGATAGTAAACTCTAATGCTGGTTTGCTGTCACTCCTTCATTCACAGTGACAAGAAAAGAGGACACGGTCAGCGCAGCTGCCCCTGGTACATGCCAGATGCCAGTGCAAAGGCAGAAGCAGAGACATCCCAGTGAAAGCTGGAACTACAAAAACCATTTAATGAAAAATCTTTTGGATCATTTTCATGTGATAAGTACCAAAGTGCACTGGAAAATGTCTCTGGAGGCAGAAATACCTACTGTAAAATACTAAAGAACAGGTACAGCACAGGGCACGGATGACCAGCTTCCCTTTTCAGCCTTTTGCAGTCATGTTTCAAAGCAGACACAGAAATATCAGCTGTTGGGATTGTCAGCTAAAACTGAGATCTTTGAAAATGAAATTCTTCCCTCGTCTACAGGTGTTACAGAGAAATTCAGCCAAAACAAAGGAGATTAGGTAAGGTTTCTTGTAATGCCTTGATAACCCCTCTCCCAACCCAAATAAATTCTTACACCACACTATTTCCTCACTAGTAGTACCTTTAGAAAGAACAGGTGCGTAACATACAAAGCTTTCTACAGACTGCATTAGAAACAATTGCTATAGAATATTTAAAGAAAATACACTCATCTTTATCTGTCTGGTGGCATAAGAATAGCTTTGCTAAAACTCAGATTGTCTTTGTCAAAACAGATACAAAAACTGTAGTTCCACGCAGTCAAAATTCAGCACACAGGTTGTTTCATGTTCCTGAAATGTTATGAGCTAGAGAGGCATATAAAATGCCTTTGCATTTACCATGAGTGAGCGTGAACTTGCAATAACCATGCTCCCAAACAAGTAGATGACTAATTTGACTGGTGTCAAAATCTTGTTTTTATACCAAGCATTTCATTCCAACACTCACAAATGACTATGGTGCCACTGAAACAGAACCACTTCTATGGCAGACAGTGGCAACTAAAAAAACATCATGCATTTGAGGGAAATAAAATGTTGGCAAAGATAATGTTGTCAAAGCTCTACTTCTGTGAAAATTGCTCTGGGAACTTTCAAGTGCATTTCAAGTACATGCAAGTATTTTCAATTTATGTAGTTTCAACTACATAAAGCAGAGACAAGACCTCAAGATAATATTTGCCATTTTCTGCTGCACTCCTCATCCTAACAAACCACTCTTTCCTTAGAATAAACTGAATAATACTCAATTTGTACCTTGTCTTCAATTCAGTTAGGACCAGCTGCTATACATAAAGCTGAGGAGGAACTAAAAGCAACTAAACATTTGCTTAACTTCAGGCAAGACCTGACCCAGAGAGAGGTGGAAATAACAAAGTTGTTCCTTGTTCACTGATGTGAATATACACGGTGGGAGTGCTGAAACAGTTGTGCACAATCACCATTTTGGACCAAGCTCTGACATAAGACAATATAAACTGCACACTCAAGTGCATACAGAAATGAAAATATATTATTGCCATTTGAAAATTAATCAAAGTACATGGTTATTCTATAACTTGAATCTGGAAAGAGATTTGGAAGCAAATAGTAAATTGGCTGAAAGATGCATCTTTAAAGGAAAGGAGGATGGAATGTCAGGATAAGAAAATAAAGTGTTTTGACTTTTTATTGTCAAACATACTTTTGTTTTGAGCATGATATAAAAAGGTCACTTAAAAAATATAGCAAAATTTATTGCAAATTTATTGCAAAACAATTAGAGATGCCCAAAAATTCTTAAATTCTTCTATTGGATCATTCCACCCACTGCACTCAGTGGAGTCAAATCTGGTTATCAAAGAGCACATCTGTGGCTAATGCTTAGTGAATAAATCTTTTCAGCTAGAAAAAAAACCCTCCGACAAAGCCTTTGGATAATATGGAAAAGAGGAATGACTACTCACCAAGTAAAAATCTTAAGATCTTTCTAAACGCACATTCTGTTGGAACGAGTAATGTTGAATAATTCTCTCTACTTGGTCACAAAAAAGCATAAACAAAACTCGAACAGACTCCAGGAAACACGATCACTAGTTTTCCATATGCTATATGTGTTGGTATTGTACTTGGGCTGCTTCTTTTTACAGCTGCTAACACTTTGCAGAGGGGCTGTGACTTCTCACTCTGAGGTATTGCCTTCCTGCTCTGAACACACAGGTTCTATGGTGATTAGGCCTGAACAGGACAGCAGACTATGTGCAAAAATGTTTCTTTGGGGAAACTGGTATCTGCTGAAAATATCAAATATAAACAACATTTAAAGCCATGACAATATCCCTCTTGGAACTTCAGTGTTATCCAGTTTCACCAAGTTGCCAAGAAATGCTATTAAAATTTGGCAGAAGCATGAAGAAGCACTATAGTGCCATGTCTTGTGTTTGTGACAGTTTTAGAGTGCAACAGGCCTCCTTCTGATGTTGCTTATGATGACAGAAATCCAGTAAATCAGTGGAATTCTTCCTGCTTTGCACCCATCTAAACAAGTCAAAACAGGCTTAACTTTACACCAACAGATATACTTATTTTGCCACTTTCTAGGGTGAGATCACCCCTTCTGAAGTTTTGTTGATTATCTCAAAGAACTGTTAGAACTGGAAAATGCAAATGGAGTGCTTCCAGCAGTCTCATATGTGGCAGGTTTTTTTTCATAAAATCAAATATATTTTAAAATTTTTAATGGCACATGTGCAGGTTACAGTCGACACTCGGAGACCTGACAATCACGAGAAGCATGTTCCCACACCCATTTGCAGGCTTTTTAATGACCAAGCTGTAGTCGAGGATTTTGACAAGAGCCCAGGTGTAAGCTGACAGCAACAATGAATGTGACAGGTATGGAATAAACAGAAATTTGTGTCTAAAAGCCCAAAGAGAGAAAATTCTCCGTAAAATATATTTTCTAAGTGGTTCAATACTAACTACAGATACACTAGACCACAAATTAAAACACTCATGCCTAAAAGCTTTCTATAGCTAAAATCAAGAAGTTTTCAATGTAAATCAAGGTATAACTTCTTATGTGCAGAAAATAACTCCTATAAAGCAAAATGTAAGAATTATAATGTAGCAAGTTGACACAATAGAGCCACAAAAGTATAGGAACACAGATGATAGCAACAGATACATAGATTCAGCTCAAAATAGTGCAAAAATAACCACAAAGCACCCAGCATGTCATAAGAGATGCAACCAGAAGTGGTTTGGGGAGAAAAAACACAAAACCAAGAAGACATTATATGAAGTATTTTTGAGAGTTAAAAATCTTGGTATTGGAAGTAAAAAACCTGCAAAAACACACTTGAAATTTGGTCGGGAAAAAATATTTCTCATGATGTAATATCTACCCGGTTGTTTAATTGTATGATGGGAACTTAGTTAAAAGGTAAGTAAATTCATTTCAACAATACATATGCATTTTACTGGTTTTATGGAATGTTATTATTAAATAGATAGACTTCATTAAAATATAAAAGTTAAAATTCTACAAGTAATAGAATCAATTTCTCCTGCTGAATTTCTCTGCTGTCCCTCCCAGGAGTTAATTGTTTCTTGTGACTAGTCAAACTGGAAGTAACATGTCCCATAAATATATATATCCTACATGCAAATGTTAGTCAATTGCTGGGTCTTATATAAATGAACTTATGGTATCTTGAAAATTGTTTTATTTCTTAATAAGGAAGAAGATGATATGAGAACAAATCCAGACAAACTGCTCAGAAAAGGTGAAACAGCTCTTTTTCAACCTTTTAAAGGTTGAATAATGGTATGACCTCAGAAACAAAGCTATGATACATGCATCAGAAATTTCTCTAGAAATACTGATTTAAAACCTGGTAAATGAAACACTAGATAATTTCCCTTGTCACCACATTTGCTGGTGGAATTATCAGTCCTCTACTACCCTCCACCACCAGTTTCCTTCTATATGCTTCTATTTACTTCAGTAACTTAAGCAGAGAAGTACTGAGGATTCCTGTACAATTTTATGAGCCAGTTGGGCACACGATCATACGCGTCAGCAGAATTAACAGCAACATCTCCATTGGACAGAATAATTTGTAAAAGGTCTGTGAAGACTATGGTGCTCGTACTTACACCTGTGTGTGTTCTTAACCAGAAAACAAGGGTGTACTACATAAGAATATGAAGCTCACTGTAATACTGAGCTTTGTCTAAGTTGGTCATACCTATGAGAGACCTACAACAGTAACTGAGAAGCAGTATAATCCATGAGCTGAAACATCAGTTCCAAGGCCTTTCAGTAAGCATGTTTTTCTGGAATATCCCCTTAGAAATGTTTTCTTTAAGTTTGTTAAAACAAGTGAGGCCTGCCCACCCTCTTATGTCTTGTTTGATTGGTTTCTTTCCAAGTATGACATGATCCCAGTCCATATGGTTTAAATTAGGGTGAGGCGCTTTGCAATGCTGTGACAAAAAAGAGTAAGTCATAACAAAGCCAACCAACTGCATTAACAAGTTTAGCAAGACCACAGCTATGATTGCTTAATTCTACAGATCGGAGCCATGTGAAACACAGCCACGGATCAGATGCAGCAATGGCTAATGCAAGTTCTTCCTCCCCCATCTCAGCACCATCCAGGATATTCCTTTACCACCGTTGATGGTATTGTTTGAGTCCACAGTAATTTAAATTCCAATTTACACTCAGATTTGGTAAGTACCTTTGATTCTGCCTCTTTATCAATAAAACACCAAATGGTCTGGCAAGACCCAAAGACATTTAAGCACTTCTGCACTGCAATCACCCTCCACACCTCAGCTTTCATGTCTCAAGGTCTGAAATCATTAATTAAGTTACTGATACCTTTTACAGATGACTCCACATAAACCTGAATTAAGCAGTGTTACAACTTTGGCAGCCAGGCCCTGTAGAGCAGCACAGAAATCAGTACATCCAATGAATTAAATGTTGTCTCAAGACATTAGCGATAGCAATTGCAGAATAATTTGAAAATGTGGTTCTAATGGAATAAAAGAAACACTACACCCTCAAGTATCCAAAGACCCCAGCTCCCCGAACACAACAGCTATGGGCTGAAATCTCCTGTAAGCTTATGACAAACCTGAATTGTGAGAGAACCAGAACGTTCTCTAAAAGTGTAACTTCTCCAAACACAGCTTCACAGAAAAGCAGAAATTTCTCAGCAATATCTACACTGCCATCATATCAATAAGTATCTGAGATGGAGAGTAAACAGTCCTCAGGTTCATTTGGGAGTCTACCATAATTGAACACAGGCTACCAGCATTTGTGCTGTAAGGGGAGGTCTCAGGAAGCTAGCTGGTGTTGGGTTCTGCCTGTGTACAACATGTCAACAGCCAACTTCCCAGGCAGTGAAGTACCTAATAAAATGAGGCCAGACTAAACAGATGCTGTAAGCTGATCTTATTTACTCCATTATAATACAAACCTAGCAGTTGTTATTTACTATTCAGCCTATCACATTAAGGTAGCTTGTCTCTGTTGACTATTCTTCCAAACCTGGCTCCTGTCCTGCTTGCTTTCTGATCCAAGTGCCAGATTAAATTTATACCAGTTTCCCTCTGTGTGTTGTTCTGTCTGCTGTACAGATTTCCTTGTTTCCTACTACTGACAATGTTCCTGGGAAATTGCAGTTTGGTGCAAACACCAACATCTTTGGTTCCTATTGTTGCTCTCCTTCCTTAGGGTATGTTCCTCCCAGTCCTTCACTAGATATCCTATCTTTCATTGTTTGCCTTTACAGAACATCATCAAACACGTCCATGAAACTGTACTGCCACAGCAATGGCATTTATAACTGTCTGAATGGGCACAACAGAGTAACTGAAAACACCATCACTAGACAGCTCAGCAACTTGTCAATAGATTTAACCACATCACAGACCCAGAGTCTGTTTTTGCACTGCCAGCAAAACTACGTGTGACTATTCTCAGAGCCCAGATACAAGCACTGGAATGGATCTTTACAGCTTGGCATTGCTGCTGCCCTCTGAGGAAGAACAGTATGATGAGGTGGGAGAACAGCACCACAGCCTCTTTGGTCTAATGGATAAAAAATGTAGGCAAACTATTTTTAGATGAAAGCATGAAAGCATTCTGCTTGAATTAAACTCAGAAACAACTCGAAAAAGCCAGAATAGATGCAAAATTACTTTAGTAGAAAAATATGTTTAAAATTCTCAAAAAAGAGTTTAGAAGATGAACTTCCTTGTAGACTTACACAAAGTTTAAAAATGAACCAACAGCCACCATTTTCTAACCTCCAAATACTCTTTGAGGCTGTCTGTGCTCCCACAGGAGTTCTGAGAATACCTCGAACGAGCACAGTGATGGCATGAAGCAGCATCAATGTAAATGAATATAGCAAGCACACGTTGGCAAGCTGGAGTAAATCAGTGCGAAGAAGGGATAGTCACAGCAAGAGGCTTTTCAAGAATGGTCGTTTATAAAAGCCCATCCTCCTTTTACATCCTTTTAATAACCTTTGTCAGCTACAATCCTTTCTTTCTATACATGTTCCCAGGCTTTATTCAGGGTAAAGGTCTTAAAACCTGAAGCTGGGCAGCAGAGCAAAGAGGGGAGGGCTGGGAGGAAGCCAGCCTGTGATTTCTCCCAAAGGTTCTAATGCAAACCAATTGGTTGGGCCAGAGATCACCCCTCCTGCCACGTTAACTCTGTCCCAATGCCTCAAAATGAGGTTCAGATTGACTTAACTTAGAGGTAAAACTTTTATTTAAAGAAAAAAAAAATAGATGCCTACATTACACTCTGCAGAGACAAAGCCTGATGAACAGCACAATGTGAGTTTAAACTACTTAATAACTGTTAGGGCTATATTACTTCTCCATAGATACTTTGCTTAAATAGTGTTGGTTCTTTAGCTTAGAAAATCTTACAGTGCTACTATTTTATCCTGTGCAAGATTCTTCTCATGGAAAATATGCTTGCAGACGTGTTTTCAGGAGAAAAAAACAGTAGCAGTCTGAATGCACCAGGTTCATCTCCAGGTTATTCAAAGTTACACTTACAGGAGTACTAACACCAGGTCATGCACTACCAGATCACCCAATAGCACAGTTTGATCTGGATCAGGTGTGGGCACGTGATTACATTTTTCTAAAATTAGCCAGAAGCCCCAAAGTGGGGTTTATGCCAGCTTTAAATGGCTTCCTGCCAGCAGCAGGGCAACAGCCAATATTGGATCCAAATAAAAGCACAGCAGTACCGTAGAGAAAACCTGAACCAGACTGAAGTCAATCAGTACGAATTTAATCTACTTTGATATTCTGAACACATCTCAGTGAATTTACACTAGGAGAATACTTTCTCTGTACCAGCTATTAGGAATCTTTAAAACAGATTCATTTCTTTTTAAGCTACGGCACAAGTGCAAAGAGGAAGGGCCAAACTGATAAGCATCTATTTTGCTGTTTGGCAGTAGCTGGAAAAAATACACAGCAGGAATGGAAACACAGCTTAGCAGAGAAAGCAATTAGCAGAAAGCTATAATAAAGCAGAGCTTCCCACCACAAAACACTGCTCCTAATATCCACACGATTCCTGGAAATAGGTCAATCTACTAAGCCAGAGGGAATTACACTCTATATAATGAGGCCAGTTATACTTATTTTACACCCTACTGAGTGTGTAAAATTTAGTCTGAGTTTAGAAGTGTTAGCAGCAACATAGGTTGTCTGACAAATAAAGCCGACACAGAAAACTCCCAGTTAGGATAGGCTGCTGCAGTTAAGTCAGGGGCCATTTCCCTTCCCTCACCCTGGATCTTTCAGTCACAACGTCATTTGCAAAGGAACAGAAGCTTCTTACACTGAGGCACCAACACTCATTGGGAAAGTGAGAAGAATTATCCTTATTTTTGAAGCAAAAAGAATTTTTTTTGGACAGCTGGAATTTAATCACGAAGGTACTGGGAGAGTATAATCAGAAGTACCATTTTTTTCTTATGTTTTTCCCTAAGCACTGCCTTTTGGCCCCTGGACAAAGTGTCTGACATACTGAGGTCACTCTTGCATTCTAATGAAATACATATATATGCACTATATATATAGCCCCAGGATAGAAGCGACCACATCTCTACGGGCAGGAATCTGGTTCATCTGTCATGCAGAAAGGAATACCTTTCAACTGCTTCAGTGTCACTCAGCCACATTTTGGAGTGCTGGCTTCTTACACGCTGGTGCTTTCATTTACATGGAAGGCTGGTGCGTCACAATCAGGAGTTAAGTTCACAGAAAGCAGCCTCCTGCAGCGGGATGGACAGAAGTAGGTTATAGGCAGGAATAACATAACTCTCAACTCTGGGTAGAGAGCTCATGAAAATAGCCTGCATTTTCTTCTAGTGAGTTTTGAATTAAAGTTTTGCTTTCTTTTTTCTTTCCTTAAATCTGTTTTCAATAACTATGGAGCTAAAAAATATGAAGATAATTATAGCTGTCTGCGCAAAACAGAAATGTCAGACCTCACATTTCCCAACTGACTTTTCATGAGATGAAAATTCCCACAGCAACCTTCTCCAATCATAGAGTTGGGAATTATGAAAATTTGCAAAACAGCATTCTGTCCAATAACCTTGTTCACGTTGGAGATGCTCAGGTAGGTGTTACTATGATTTACATAGGAGGAATAGCATTAAGGTAGTAAAAAAGTAATCAAACTTTAAAAGCTGTTCTATAAGCAAGCCTGCTCTAAACAATCAGAGAATAGCCTTGCTGAGGTATGGGTTGTGAAATCTGGTATGCTGGTCTTCTGGCTGCAGGAAAAGGATTGACAGAAGCTGCCGAGAAAGTCTGAGATAAAAATGAAAATGGTATATTTTTACAACATGGCTTGCCAGGCTTCTCCCACTCATTCTGAAGTGTTGCATTGAAAGTCACCTGCAAGGAGAACATCCCTAAGAAGGACCAAGGGAAAAAGTTCTCAGTAACTAACGTTGCGATAGGAAAGTTGGCTTGGGTCAATAAAAAAATGAGAGAAAGCCACGTAAATTCTCAGTCTAGCTGGAAGCAGCCTAGAACTGCATATCATAAAAAGCATCTTAAAAATAAATTATTTTTTTCCCCAAAGTACTCTGTTGGCTAGATGTGCAAATATCACATAGTTCATGTGCAGAGCAAACAGAGCACTGAGGATTGTATATATATATTTTCAGTTGGCTTGAGAAGAGATTCGATGACTCCCAAGTTCTTATTTCATACCTGACTACAACTCACACTGCAGCCACAGGTCTATCATCCCATTTAGTTTTCCCAGGTTTCTCCCCATAAACCACTCCAGACAGGAATAGGCACAGCTACAGTCCCCTCTCCCTAGAGCCCATTCAACCACCCAAACCAGTTCAGATAACTGTCAAGCATGTCAAGCTGTCCTTCAACACTCCCCCACTTGCTCGTACACCAGGCAGCAAACCCAAGTGGCTGAGAGCAGAGCCAACTGCTCACCGCAGGCTCCTCAAGGCCGCTGTCAATAGCTGATCCTCACCCTCATGCCATGCCCCGAGGAAGCCGACTCTGCACCATCTTCAGTTTTCACGTTGCTCCTATCACACTACAGCCTGACCAGGAAGACGAGAGCAGTCTACAGGAAACTCAGAACTTGTTTCCGTCCTACAGTTGTTACAATATCTGTTATTCATTGATTCTTTACGAGAGGACTGTGGCAATTACAAAGTCTTTTTCTTGTTGTAACAGATTCTCAGCTGTTATGAATTGACATAACTTCACTGATTTAAAGGCAGCTATAATGATTTACAGCTGAGCATTAGGCCCACTTTATAGGGACAATGTTTCCTGACTTCCCTAAAGAATTAGTCTTCAGATACAGAATTATTTTTCCTATTTACCGCATAAGAAATTAAGATCTGTTAGGTACCATGTAACTACAGCAGTCCAGTCTGAAGATCCACAGACTTCCCCCACACATCCTACTTCATCCTGAAATCTGATTTGTCCTACAGTCACCATTCAGCTGTAATACAGCCAGGCACTCACAGGCTCCATCACAGACAGACCTCCTTAAAATTCCAGTAACAAATGTAGGTGGGATGACCTTTTCATACATGGTTACATGCATTTGATGCTCCTAAATTTTTAATTAAAAAGAGTGGATATAAACTGCATATGTTTTGTTCCACCTGTAAAACGCAGATGCTGCTCTCAAGAGAATTACCATCTCTTTTATGGAAGTGTTTGGCTTTCATTTCACCAGTGGTTATGACAGAAAGGTTGCTCATTAATTTGCCTGAAGTAGTTAAAAGACAAGACTTATTCCAACAAAATGAGCCAGATCTAAAAAGAAGTGGATCAGGTTAGATAAAGTAAGAATAAATAAAATAAGAAACTTAATTTCTCTCACTCTAAAGGTGATCAGGTTAGATAAAGTAAGAATAAATAAAATAAGAAACTTAATTTCTCTCACTCTCTCTCTAAAGGCAAGAATACGTTTGAAGACAAGTGACTTTTTTCTTCATTTTAGATTTTGCACAAGTTTATCCAGTCATGATGTTTCTAAGAGTAGCAAATCACATTTTAATTACTATTTCTTATTCTTTATTTGTATTTTCATAGCGTCTACAAAGTATTTGCTTACAACACACCAGGAAGCTAAAGTAAGGTGCATATTTGGTTTAAAAGAAGAAATATTAATACATTAATTCACGGTTATCAGTTTTGCCCACCACACTCACAAAAATTCCAACACTTTGTAACACTTCCCAGCCCATTTTCAGGTAAATCACAATCCTAGAAAGATTCTGAAACCAGGATGTAAAATCCAGATTTTGAGTGAAATAACTACAGCTGCCCAAGAATGCACTTTATATCCATGTCTTTCTAACTGATGTTGATTAATTACATTCCTAAAGGTAATCCACTGAAATCAAATGGAACATTTGCCCAGATCTGCTGCCTGAAAATAACAAAACCAAAATGGAGCATTTACTTCTCCATTTAGTAATCAAACTTTCCCCTCACAATTACTTACAGAGAAATGCAATTTCCAATGAAAAAAATCATTTTTCAAACATGGCTTTCAACAGTGTTGAGTTCTGGAAAGATTTTGCTGTTAAAGAAAAAGTTCTGCCAAAATGTTTTGGCTAACAGCTGAGGTTAAGAAAAAAATGGGCTGGTTAATTTTCTGCAAGACTGACAAATTTTTAAAATTCCTACCATTTTCTGACAATTGCGGTGAAAACTTCTACCATTTTTCAGCAAACATATTTTGAGAAATGTGTCGTATGGCCCACATGAGTATTCCTTGGGGAAAGTAACTACATTGGGAGTCAGGTGATGCCTTCCTTGACGTTTAGTATTACCCATCCTCATGTGTACAAATGTGTGCTGCCCGAACCTAGAGCACCAGTTTTTCCTGTGTTATATTTTTATCCAGACATCTCAAAGCATTTATGGACTGTCTCACCCACACTATGCTTCTCCTTCCTCATCACTGGAATGCTGAGCATGACCGGGGCTTGATTTATTCTAAAACCTCGGATAGCAGCATACCAGTGCAAAGGAAACCAGTTCTTCTGAGGTCCTCCGTCACAGGTCTTTCGGCATAAAATGGATAAAACAGACTACTCACGCCTTTGACTCATTTTCTTTGGTAGAGGAAAGCTGTAAATTTCTCTGCTCCTAGGTGAAATGCCCTGATAGATGTCAGTCCAGTACGTTTTAAGTCCATAAGCCAGTTATGTAATGTTAAACATGGGCTACATTAGAAACAATCATGGCAGCAGAATAATAATTTAAAAAAATAACACACTTGCCTACTTGTATACTGCTGTTTACATTAAACAAGGTACAAATCTGTTTGGAAGTATCCAAAATAAAAGGTGATATAGAATGGAGGTAAAAACAAATAAGGGCCTTAACCTCTGAATGGGGTTCCCAATGCTCTGTCATTCTTGCCAAAAGTAGACTTCTTAATAATCACATGGCTATGATTTATTATCACTGTATGGCCACATTCTGAAAAAAAATCCCAGGGGGTCTGTAAATTGCAGATGTAACCACAGATTAATGCTCATAATCCCTGGTAAAAACTCTGCAATAAGACTTCTATAGCGTACAGAAATTCTCCCACTAATATTCTTAATCCTTTCCCATTGGACTTTATGGTACTTCTGTGATTTTCAGGCAGTCCAGCAGTGACTAAACAATATTTATGATTTAACTCTGCTGTTTTTCATTTTCAGACTAGAGGGGTTTTTTTAAATTTTACTTTAAGTTACACCCACACACATAAATACTACCTCCTATATATCCAGGAAATGACAAAAAAAAAAATAATAAAAAAAGAAGATGCCTGTGTGTCCTTTATTGCCTCTCCTACCATTGCATACCCATTTGGAAACTTCTATTTCTTATCAGACACTTGAAAAGAGACCTGGAAGCATCAGTGACCTTCCACTGCTGCTAGTCTAGCATCACACCTTCAACTCCACACTTGCAAAGAGCATATGAGGGGCAGGACAAATGGAAGGAAGGGCCTTGTATTTTTTTCCCTTTTCGTTACATCATACTTAGTCTTATTCTTTCTTCATAGACTGAAAAGCTGCCAGTTTTCAAGTGTCCCTCATTAACTTTTAAAACCTAAGCTCTGCTAAAGAGGAGTTATTAGTTTTTTCCTGGCACTGCCTGAAATTGCATTACCCCTATAAGAGCACTAAATCCTAATAGCTACTCAAGGCAAACCAGGAAATACTGCTTAATATGAGATGTGAGATTAAATATTTGTACACAATAGGTTCTAATGTGCAGGAGTTTCACCTGTAGGTGATTGTGTATGCTTTTGAAAAATCAAATGTTTCAAAAAAACCCCCCAAAAAACCACCAACAAACCCCTTTTAATTTAAAAGTCAAAGCACTGGAAAGATAAAGTAAATAAAAACATTTCTATACCGTTTAAAGGAGAGGATTTGCTTATACAGATATGCAGACATCAGCTTCTGGTTGTCCTTAGTCAACTGAGCCATGAAAGCCCCACGTGCAGCTCACACCATACATTGCAATCTGCATCAAAATCACTCAAATCACACTTTATACTCTGGGGAATGGTTCTGAAACTTCTGTCAGAGAAGTCTGTCTTTCCTTCTGCCCCTATCTCTATGTGCTTTAAAAACAGGAAGAAGCAGAAAAGGTTCAGAATTCAGAAGTTGCCTTGTAGGGCTGTTGTAGGTAGAGTCCATGTGCTCAAGAGCTTTACAACTGGATAAAGCCCCAACACCCTGCAGAAACACGTTGGCTGCAAAGGCAACCAGGGGAAGTTTCATACCAGAGAGTGGCTGAACTAAGGGGTTTACAGTATCGATGGCTGGCAAACTCAGGGTTGAAAATATCTGTAAGGTGTATCCTATATAGCAGCAGAAAACATAATGTCACAGCTAGATTCTGTTCATCCACAAATCACTCAAGAGCTCCACTCTTCATCAGTTTGACATCTGCACTCTCATACCCTATCAGGACTATGGGATTTAATTAATAATTGTTTGGGGCATGGAAGTGAAAGATGCCAAGTCAAATATATTTAAATCTCATTTTGATATAACATAAGACCAAAAGATTATAAAAATTTCCACCAGAAAAATCTTATTTGCCCCTCCTTTCAGAGTGGAATTGTAGCCACATAAAGTCAGACTTTTTTGATATATAAATATTCGTAGTTTCAGTGTAACAAGAATATAAAATTCCAATATGAAGTTTTGCAACCAGCTTCTTTTGAAGGTGTCTAAGTGTAATAATTTATTTAAAGTTTCCAGGATCATGTGGATTTCAGAATTTTCATTTCAATTTTTTATTTTCTCACAGCTCTGCTGAGCTAGAGAACAAGTAAAAACAAATTGCTATTGTACAGACATTCTATCAGTAGCACAATAATGCTTCTCCTACATTTGGGGAAAAAAATTAAAATAAAGACTGCCTTCAGGGAAACTACAACTATAGTCTCTTCTTAGTTACATCACAGTAACTCAGCTGATTTAAAGGATAATTTTTGTATTAAAATTTGAATTTCCACTTTAGATTCCATGAAACAGGATGGAAGGGAGAGGCAGAGCTAGGGTAAGGCGTTATTCAGTGTAATGAATCTTTCTCTGGGGCTCTGTACCATATATTCAGCATACTGTTCATGTCTTGAATTTAAAATATTTCACCACCATTAGCAAACCAGGAACATTGTTTTCAGTTGATGGAGGTAGGACCCTCAAGCAAAGACAGTGACCTTACTCTGACTCAGCAGAATACTGGGGATATTTAAGAAAATAAGAGGTAAACTGAATGTCTCAAGATGCCTCCCACAACGCATTTCACACTTCTCCCTGTGATGCCTGCTATATAATGGAGGTAGGAAGATTCATGAGTACGCAGAGAGAAACCTGAAATTGCAAGAAAATACAGGATGTTCTTGGAGAATTACCTTGGTTTTAGTTGTGTGGCACAGTCAGTAGCAGCACAGATGAAGCAGCAGAGTTCTGCAGTTCTGCACAGCGTGGGCCAGGTGGTTGCCCTTTCAGACACTGTTTGCAATGCACAAATAAATCCCAAGCAGTTAGGTAACTTGCTACCCTGTGCTTAGAGTTGCGCATACACACACACACTTTATATTAACAGATTTTATTTCTGGAAAGTTGCTTGAGCAGCTGAGTGCCTAACCGGGTGTGCTGGCAGACTGCAAACCACAGGATCGTTAGGCTTGGAAGGAATCTCAGCTGGGTCAACCCAATCCATCATTCTGCTTCATAGCACAAGTGATCTCACTATCCCTAAACTATCCCCAAAAGATGGGTGTCAAACTTCGCTTTGAATATCTCAACTGGTGGGACTAGTCACCTCCCTTGGAACCTTACTGCATTGACTAACTCTTCTTAGACAGTTTTTCCTAAGTCTTCTCTGTTCTGGCCTCATTGCCTAATCAAAATAATTGGTCCCTGTCCTCTTCATAACAGCACTTAAATACGTTTGCAGACGCTTATTTTTCCCAACAGTTTTCTTTTGGTCTAGACTGAACGTGACCCTTGAATTTTCCACAGAGATCTGAACGGTTGATGAACTCCCTGGGGCTGAGACTGGGGCCTGGCCATGGCAGGTAACACAGCTGTTAGGAGGACTCTACCGTGCGTTTGAATAAGCTATCCACATAATTCTGTCACTCACAGAAACAGGTTTAAACATTCCTCTCTCTCACCACATTATGGTGAAATTTCAGTTTCTCCAGACCCACAATCGTAGCTTATTTATTGCTGCTTTACCATTTGAAGCAGTCTGCTCTAAAAGAAAAGTAAATTTGGTTCTGCTCTAATATGTGGGCTAGAATGCTGCCTACTGCCGCTAAGTGCAAGAAACTGAACCAGCATCCATGTTTAAAAAGGAATTTTAACAGTTAAAGAGAAAAAATTCAGGGAAATATACCTAATAAAAGACCTGAAAGGACTTGATCTATTCGTCTTATCACAGAAAAAAAATGTAAGACACAGTGTGAAAACAGTCTTTCAGAATTACTTCTATAAGGAAAAGATAAGACGTCTTGATCTTTGCAAAGGTATAACAAGATCAAATCCTGGAAGTCAGGTATATTCAAACTAGAAACAAGATGGAAATTTTTAACAGTGAAGACAGGTTACCAAGGAACGTGTCAAAGTCTCCATCACACAGGGTTCTTCAGTTGACAGCAAGGTCTTTCTAGAAGAGGCCAGTTCAACCACATGTGGAATTCTAAGGACTGTATTATGCAATAATATTCCTTTCTGGGAATCAAGTCCCTATTTTACAATATGCAGATTGCCTTATGGGAAATCAGGTACAGAATATTTGAAGGAAGTCTAGACTGCTGAGCCGCTAATTAGCTCAGAACAAAACAGCAAACAGCAATGCCACACAATTTTATGAAAGGTAGAGCAATCTTTTCTTCTCCTATTGGTAGGCAGACAGAAAAGGGAGGAGATGAAAAGTAGGCGGCTTGTCTAAGTAAAACAGCTTGAAAGAAAAAAAACCCATGGCATATTTAGGAACTACACAAATCTTTTTTGTTTCCTTTTTCTCCCCTAGGTTTGCTTTACTCCTTGAGGAGGGTCTGCTGGAATGTCTCTTTTTCCCATTTCCCTATCAGCACAGAAATTATGCACTAATTTTAACTCTTATCTGATTAGCACAACAAGAGCTCCCACTTCCCTTCTATTGTTTCATTTCATGTTGTCTCTTCTCCTTCCCCAGCATCTCAGATCTGCTCTTCTATCCCATCCAGCCTGCTCTTTTCCTCTCTAAATGGCTACCCTTTGGTTTTATGGGTTGCTGGTTGGCAATCATACCTTTCTGTTATTAGAAAGGTTTTCCCAGTTCTTGAATGAACACTTCAGGCAATGGAATTCCTTCTTTAACCTTATTAATGTCAAGTCGTACAGTTGCTGTGGTGACCATAAGGTAAACTAAATCACTTTTTTGTAGGATCTAAAATTGGATTATAGACTAAGTACCTGTTAGCGATGAGAGTAATAAATAAATAAAGCCCCAATGGCCATAGCAATCTACAAAACATAATAGGGAAAAATTGACCTTTGCTGTTTGAAATCAAAGTAATAAAAGGGTGTCACACTGCAAAAGGTTAAGGCCTATTAAAACATTATAATTTTGCAGCCTTTAATGTTATTAGTATTTTCCACTTGACACTGCCAGATAATAACTAACAGCGGACAGCAGACATCCTGCCTTTACTGTCATAATGTGTAGAAAATATCACAGAATCACAGAATCACAGAATTGTAGTGGTTGGAAGGGACCTCAGAGATCATCGAGTCCAACCACAAAAAAAAAAAAAAAAAAAAAAAAAAAAAAA
>NW_015090995.1:13026721-13137397 GCF_001431845.1 Calidris pugnax | reverse complement strand
GGGGGCCCAAAATTGGACACAGTACTCGAGGTGGGGCCTCACCAGTGCCGAGTACAGGGGGACGATCACCTCTCGGGCTCTACTCGCCACACTGTTCTTGATACAGGCCAGGATGCTGTTGGCCTTCTTGGCCACCTGGGCACACTGCTGGCTCATGTTCAGCCGACAGTCGACCAACACCCCCAGGTCCTTTTCTGCCAGGCAGCTCTCCAGCCACTCTGCCCCCAGCCTGTAGCGCTGCTTGGGGTTGTTGTGACCGAAGTGCAGGACCCGGCACTTGGCCTTGTTAAACCTCATCCCGTTGGTCTCGGCCCATCGATCCAGCCTGTCGAGATCTCTCTGCAGAGCCTCTCTACCCTCCAGCAGATCAACACTGCCACCCAGCTTGGTGTCGTCTGCGAACTTACTGAGGGTGCACTCGATCCCCTCGTCCAGATCATTGATAAAGATGTTAAAGAGAAGTGGCCCCAGTACTGAGCCCTGTGGGACACCACTCGTGACTGGACGCCAGCTGGATTTAGCTCCATTCACCACCACTCTCTGGGTCTGTCCCTCCAGCCAGTTTTTAACCCAGCAGAGGGTATTCCCATCCAAGCCATGGGCAGCCAGTTTCTCCAGGAGGATACTGTGGGAGACTGTATCAAAGGCTTTGCTGAAGTCCAGATAAACAACATCCACAGCCTTTCCTTCATCCAGCAAGCGGGTCATCCTCCAGCTTTAAAAGAAGAAATTGCCTACATGTAAGTCTGGGGTCCCAGGCAGGACCTGGTGGTGGAGCTGCCTTTTTGTAGCTGCAGGAATAAAGCGAGTGTTGCCAGACTCAGACAGGTGCTCCTCAGAAGCGCTCCGGCCCCTGGACAGCCAGACAGGCAAGCAGACACTATAAACTAGGCCTCCTTTTGTCTTGTCGAGCCTAATTCTGGTGGCTGTGTCTGTCAAAGAACAGTGGGATGGATTTCAAAGTTAAACAATAATCAATAGTGTGACGTCTGGCAGCTGGGATTATTTTTTTTCCTTGAAAAGCTCTCACATTTACGCTTGCCTTTGATTGAAAGCTGGCTCCAGGCTCCCGTTCAGCTCACACACTGCTCCATTGGTCAGGAAATAGTTTTGATAAATGAAGCAGAGAGCAGAGGTACCCCACCAGCCGGGATCTCTGAGCAGCGTACACTGCTGTAGTCCTCTGACAAGCTTGCTAACCAGGAAAACTGACAGCTGCACATTTTAAAGGCTGTTCCTACTGCTGTGGAAAGTAGCTTCATCAGCCCTTGTGCTCAGAGCTGTAGGACAGGCAAGGCACAACGTACAAGGTTGTCATCACGGCAAAGGCCTTGACAGAGTCTACACTCAACTACACTCATCTAAGGAGGACCCAAGCTACACCACCTCCAACCACACTGCTGTCACCAGTATTGGCTTTATTCAAAACAGCCCCACTCTTGAGGCCCCACTGCACCTGTGACTCCATGCATCAGGTGAAGCTCTTGCCAGAGCTAAGCATTTTATACTCCATCAAAGCACCCTTCTGCTGGGTCACAGGACTACGATGCAGTATAGGTAAAGAATAAAAGCTATTCATGTTACTGACATCTAGTAAATGAGAACAGAGCAGCAGTTCCCAAAGGAAGTGGGATAAGTAAAGAAATCTGTGAAAAATCTTTCTACATCTACTAAGACTGTGCATTTATCTTCTGTGAATCCCTTCACAGACACTTAAATTCCATAACATCTCCAGAAGATGGAAATATTTATCATGGGAAGACTGAGATAGTCGTTTAAACAATATCAAGGACTAAAAAGGAAAAAAGGAAAAAATACATTAATGAGCCTGTGCTGTGCTCTAACCACTGGGCAATGCCGCATCTGTATTAGACGGATCAAGCTGCTGCAGTGCTTGAGAGGGAGGGGCTGCTCCTTGGCAGGAAACGGCAGAGGGTGTAATGCTCAGGAACTCCACTGTCCCTTGCCCAGCACAACACTATAGTTGAGGAAAAAAAAAATAAGATGGAAAAACAAGGCAAGAAGAGATGATCTTGGCTGAGCACGTAATGGGTATCTTGAATAACTGATATTTAAGTCATGTTCTTGTTTATTCTTTTAAACACACTTGTGGTGAGCAATCATTCACCTGCTATAAATTACAAGCAACTGATAAGTCTCCATTTATGAGTCTCCAGTCAATAGCACTTGTACTAAAAAAAAGCACAAAAGAAAAGCCATCCATAACCAGCGGCATTTTTCCAGAGCTGGACCACATAGAAAACTTTCCAAAGCAGATATGTAGCAGATTTCTTGAAAATTTAGCCCCAAAATAGCCTTTTAGACTCAAAAAAGAGTCCCAAAGTGTTATTAGGCAGTTCAAGAAAACGTATTTCACTCTTCATCCATTAGGTTGTAGTTCTTTGCTAGATGTAACTTTAATATTAAAAAAAGATTAATCTGTATGCTTGAAGCCTGTTCTTTTTAATGTTAATGAGTTTTGATTTTACACAGTGTAGAATCTTATCCAGAATAGCTTTGAAAATTGAAAGGAATAAGATCAGAGAGTTGAGAATATGAAGTGGGGTTTTATCCAACATATGACTAGATGTTTCCAACTAGTATACCGTGTTAGGGAGAGGAAACTGAACCATTAATAAAAAAAGTATTTTTATAGGAGATCTTCACAAACATGTTACCTCTGCTGACCTTTAGATAAAGGTAAAAAGGTTAATGCAATAATTTGGAAATTATTAGCCTGAAAAAGGACCAATGACCCTCTCAGGGTTGTTCCCAGATTTCTCCAGCATAGCTTGTAATTCCTGGGAGATCATTTGAGCCGTGTAGAGACCTTACTTAGTCAGAGTCAAAATATTTTTCTTCCTTTGTAGTGGCTCTCTGAATATATAAAATGTGGAGTTTCCTTTTGTTCTACCTCCACCCCTAGAGTTGGGGAGGGTGCCAGAGTAGGCTTTCATTCATGGGACTACAGATTTTCCAACCATATACCGTACCGGAAAGAATAACAGTTGAGAACGACTTCTCCCTAACATATCCTCTCCAATTTTAAGGGTTTGATCATTGAACCATCAGTTCCCTCAGTGTATCAAACTATGCAAATTCATTTTAGCCATTTACATCATAGCTCAATTTGGCTGACAGTTTCTTTTTCCCTGGTTTAAATCATGACAGTATTGATAATGCAGACCTACATAAAGAATGCAGAAGAAATCCAGAATTCTGGGTTCTTTCCCAGTTCCTTCATTAACTTGTAATTCACCTTGGGCAAACAACTGTATTTCTTTATGCCATGATTTACTTTTAGGTTAGTGTTGAGCAGTAAAGTATCCCTGGTATAGATGCGAGTCTCAGACAAGTTTACAAAATAACCTTTAGGTTTTGCTAAAATAAGTAGTGCTAACTGTAAGGAAACATGGAATGACCCCCGAAAGGGAAATTTCAAAGCAGAACCTTCAATAAGGGCTGTAATACTAATTTTAATCAGAAATTAACACAATTTCAGCCCCTTCGTTCTTCCGATATAGATTCTCCTAAATCCAATTTCTATCAATATTTTTTTCTGCAAAACACACAAATGTGTACTCCAAGAAAGAAGACCAAGAAAAATTTGTTGTACTACTACAACAGACAGTCTACTCATGACTTAGCAGGAGTTCTGTCACTGAGGATCAAGGTCTCTCTCATTTAATTCAAGGTTACATACCCTGGAGACAGGGAATTAAAACTTTATGTGATATTAAAACATGCAAATTTGTGGCAGTTAACACACTCATAAGAAATTAGAAGTCTAGGTTAAGAACACATTATTATATAATATATATAATACTAGCATATAATATATATAATAATATATATTATATATGATAATACATATAATAATTCTTTCACAGGTAGTTCATGATCAGTATCTCTTACTTAAATTTTTATGAGGGGTGCTTTAAGAAAAGTATGAAGACCATTTTTGGTTTTCTGATGTCATGGCTTTCTATTTTGTGTTTCTGAGATATGACTAATTTCTGAGAATTGTACTCACTTTTTAATATTGTATCATTATTAAGCTGCTTTTTCCCCATGAACAAACAGCATAGCTGTAGGAAGTCTAAGATTGATTTATATTTCTACAGTAAAATGCAATGGAACAATTTCTAACCAGGTCTGTAATTCATGATGAGTTACTGTAATGTTTCTCTTGCTGATGAGCTTTACCTCACAAAAAAAAAAAAAAAAGGCACTTCTTTCTGAAGTTTTGAAAGATAAAATAGTCGGATGAGAGCGCAAGTGAGAGAGAGTGTGCAAACATGACATTAATTTTATTCACTGATTAACCTCACTCCTAGGTAAGGGCCACAACTGAAAGAGAAGTCTCTTTACTCTTTACTCTTTCTGACTCAATGAATCTTGCATTCTCCATGGCCCACTGGCTCACAGCCTGCCTTCCCCTTATACAGGGGAGAAAGGGAACTTCACAGGCAGCATTTGGTAGCTCAGCTCAAATCCCCAGTCACAACTGCTCTGTTTTCAGTGTGGCTCCTTAAGACACTCTCCAATTCCCCTTTTCTTCTCCTGCCTCCCCACTTTCCTGGGGCTCAGGTCTCAATCCATGACTTCATGCAACCTATTTTAGTGACAGAGCCTGTAAATATTCACGAGGCAATTGTTAAGAAGGGACAGGCAGAGTGCACCAGAGCAGAGAGGGGGAAGTGGGGCAGGACAGTCACCCATTCGTAACGCAGCCCCTTGACAGACTTCTACATCATCTTCAAAAAAACCACCAGAACTAGACTTCTGACTGACACAAATCAGGCATTGCACACACCACCCAGCTATCACTCTAGGCTCCTTGAGGGCTCACTCAGCACTTGCATCCATTCATATTGAGTATATGTGTGCAGCCCTAGAAACTTAAATTTCCTTTAAAATAAAAGCTAATGCACAGCAGTATAGCTACAGGTATTGTAACACCATTATTTATGTTTATTTTTTATTTATCACACAGTCTTGTCACAGCAGGAGAACTGTTTCTTGGTTTCTAACATGCAATAGTGGTGCCAGTAACCCCGCAAAGTCACAGGCTCCTGTCAGCCTTTTAAAAGGTTTTCCCACTGATGCTGTTCTTTTCACCAGTAGCTAGATGAAAGCTGAGACCAGGATTCAAACCCAGTACTTTGCCAGATGTACTAAGCAAAAGCCCAGGAGTCCTGACTAAAGCTGCAAGCAGTAGTGTCTAGAAATTAGACACACTAATAAGGCTACCTGTTGACATACAGACCAACTCCAAGGAGTTCAGATTATTTCTTCGCTCCCCCATACCCTTTACATATATGACTAATAGTATTAACTAGTTATATATTTTATATATATATATATTATAACTAGTTCACTAGACTATAAGTTTGGTGCAATAGTGCAAACTATTTTCAGTCTGAGCTTAGTCAAAAAGGCAAATGGTATCTCAAGGAGCGAGCTGACCCCATTATCAGACCCTCAGGGAGCTAAGACAGCAGCCAGCAGCGGAGCCAGCCAAAATGCCTGAGCTGGGGCCAGCTAAGAAGCCAGCCAGGCAAATCCAAAGCTGCTGGAAAAATACGTTTTGGAGCATGGTGTCTGGGACCCCGAGCTACTATGCACACCCTGCTTTAGTGGATATGGGTGTTGGCTTGAATCTAGAAGCACAGACGAGAGGGTGGGCAGGGAAAGCAAGCTAGACTGCAGTTACATAAGAGGCCTATTGACTTTTTAATGACTTTGTTATTTGGAAGTAGCAGGTATGTTTACCAGAACATAATCTTCTATTTTACAGTAAAAGGTTTTTACAAGGAAAGGATATGTAAAACAGGATCTTACAATATACCCTTACAGAAGCACAGAAGGCTGGAATAGGCAGCACAAGAAAAGTGTGATGTACCTGTCAACTTGAAGTCTTTACAGGCTCTGGAAAGTCTGTTTTGCAGTCACTGTTGAGCACAATTGATCTTTAAAGCCAACAGACAGAACAACTTTGAAAAAACATGGCCTTCACCACCAAAAGCAGTAAAAAGATTTAACAGGACCACCGCTATTCAGTCACTTCCAGATCTTTATTCTAATAATAAAGCAAGTTATTTATTAATTTCAAAACACAGTGTAGATGACAGTACAGAAGATAATCCAGAGACACAGGGTCTGTTCTCCCACTGATCATGGACTGAACTGTATTTTGAGTGACTTCTGTTGGTAGGATCATTGCTTTAAGCTTAGCCAAATAACACGACAGCATCATGCCACATTTCCACATCTGTGACCAGTGTGGAAGAGCACGTCAGCCTTAAACATCAGAAATTGATATCTAACCACGTTCTGTATCAGTGGATGAATCACTTATGTCATTATACTGAAAGGCTGATCTGTTCTCAAGAATGCATATACCTAATGCATAAATGCCTAAGCAATTACTGATGGAATTAAAAAGTCACAATCCTAGATCACAGTACAGCTATTTATAAAAATCCTGTTCTGTTTTTACATCTTCCATTAGGCCTCAGCTCATCACTGGAAAGGAGCATTTCCACAGGATGCTGAAGGTCTTGAAAAACGTTTGTTCCAAGGATCTTTGCTCCCTTTGCAAGGGAAGCATTTTACTTGAACTCTAAGTAAGAGGAAAAAAAACCAAAAACCACAACAACCTATGCCCACAAAAGCTACAAAATGAGAATGCGATAAGAATCTTGGGGAACTGAAAAGTAGATGGAAATACCTGATAGAATTTGGATCAAAACATGGTGTTATGTCCATGGCCGCTTTTAAGAGTATTAGCTTTTCACTCTTGTGCCATCTGAAGGCTCAGGCACAATGCCTGTCCAAGAATTCGGACTGAGTTCTGGACCCGGCTCCACTTCTAAGGGAACAGAGAGTTTTAAGACACAAGACAGTGAACCTGCAAGCAGAAAGAAAACAGACTAAGAAGCTTACAGCAGAAAAGAAGAAATGGCGCTTAGAATTTTTTTTTCAAAGGATTGCCAAGCACTTGCAATGCTTCAGGTTGAAGTGAATTAGTACAGATCAGGTGACACAGACTGTCACACCCTTGTAAAAGTTTGCCAAAACTATCACAAACTTATGTAAGATTATTAATATCTTCATTACAAATGAAGATGAACAATAATTAATGTAACAGCAGCCCAGAGAGCAATCTGGAAGAAGTGATAAAGAGCCATGACCCTATCAAAAATGGGAAATGGGGCTCAGGGGATATTAGAGATTTTGGTTTCCCTTGAGAACATAGGCCAAAAAGTTTTACTCAGTTACATAGATGTAACATGTTTGTCCTGAGATGGCCCTCACCCCTGTTTGCTACCCAGTGATATACCCACAATTTTCAGTCCTTATGGCATTTTATTCTCCTCAGTAGAAGC
The DNA here is from genome assembly GCF_001431845.1 of Calidris pugnax. Classification (NCBI taxonomy): domain Eukaryota; kingdom Metazoa; phylum Chordata; class Aves; order Charadriiformes; family Scolopacidae; genus Calidris; species Calidris pugnax. The sequence goes on along the minus strand of NW_015090995.1, from coordinate 13,130,006 downwards.
TGGGATATCTCACTGAGCCAGGATCTCCTAGTGCTTCTCTGTACCAATAGAAGTACATTTTTAAGAATCTTGTCACCAAAGTTTGTTTCTGTTCACAGTCCCAAGTAACTACAAATCAAATACATAAGATACGTTATATTTTTGTGTAAAGAGAGAAACGGAACAGAAAACTTTCCTGCTGTCTGAAATGCTCTTTTTAATCACTAGTGTTTTGGCAAGAAAACACATGTGCACATACACACAAGTTTATGGTTTCTCTGGAAGTCTGATCTCTTGTACTTTAGACCAAATAAAAAACAAGGAACAGGCCAAAATCTGACCAGAATCTGAAACAAAGTTAAGTTGATCTGCAGTGTTGAAAGACCATCACTGTTTAAAACAAGTAATTACAAGGCAGTGAAATAAACTTGTGGTAAACATAGGCTACTGTTGCTTTGGCACCTAAGAGACTACAACGGTTTAGAAACATCACTGCCGTTTTCTGCTCACAAGACCAAGGAGAGAACACCACCATCCTGAAGACACTAAGACTTCTGACATGAGAACAGAGTAACAGCAGCCTTAAATGAGCAGGAGGATAAAAGGCAACTGGAGAGATGGTCTTCTGTTAGAAAAAGTCATCAAGACCTGCTACTACTGGAGATTGAATGTTGCTGCTTTATCTGGGGGGTAAGGCATTTAAAAGAGGAAGGAAACATGGGCACGTTTCATCTGGCACCTGGTGAAGTACCACAGAGGGCTGGATGTCTTAAAAACCTGGAAGAGTATCTGGGAATGCAGCAATCCCAACAGGGTTTACATCACTGGTTTACACACATTTATGTTATTTAGCACATAGAACACTCTAGCATTGTTTGCAGATTTTTTTCCACTAAAAAGGCAGAGTATCAGACCTGTCTCCAATTTCTATGTCCCTCATTTATGGTAACACTCAAAAGTGGAAGAATCTCTATAAAGATACAGAATGAACTGAAGCAATGGAGTTTCCTTCTGCTGAAGTGATAACCTCTGGCTAAAAGCCAGCAGAGACCCAGGTGCAATGACTTCTAATCCTTTGCCAAATGGTTTCCCATTGTTTCATTTGCTGAAGCCTTGAAAGTGACTTTGCAATGGCCCTCCAGGCATACACAGGAGGCTTCAGTGTTCGAGAGCACCCACTTTTAGCTCAGAACTTCCAGTAAGAGAACGTATTTGTTCGGCATTTAACATCTATGCTTCCCATAGCATCTGCACTATCCTCTCCATTTCAAGTACTTGAGAAGCAAGGCAGACTGCTGTTTTTTCACTTAACCATTAATCATAACAAAAAATCAAAACAGAAAATGTTTCAAAATATAAGGCACATTCATTCACATGGAAAAGTGTGGTTAATCTTTGCAATAGTTGCTTTGATAAAATTATGCATTTAAAACTAAGAAGACAACAAAGAGGAAAGTAAAGCCATTTTTTGAAGTTTAAATCTTCCTCGGAATGCCAAAAGTCACAGACGATTACTACTTGTCTCTTACCTTTTTTTTATTTGGAGGTTACTATTAACAACAATTTGGAGTTAAATCAAGACCTGGATAAGTGTTCTTCTAATTTTAAAACAAAAAAACCAACATTCAAACAGATGTAGTTCACCTATGTATTAATGCAAGGAAAAAAACACAAGAGGTTTCCAAGTGGCATGCTGAACCAATCAGACATCAAAAAAGGCATTTATCAGCATAACCTTAAGGATAATAACTTCAGATCCACCATGTAACAAATTTTAGGTAAAAGATAATCAGCTTATATTTGTCGATACTAATTGCAATGGAGAATAAACACAAGGCATTTGAGTTTATGAAAGCATAATCCATGTACTTAACAATAAACCAACCCTTTTAGTTGTTTCATTTTTGCTCACTGTGGCTAACCAGAAATTTAACAGCAACATTATCATACATCAGTATCTTCCGTTTTGGCCAAAGGAAATGGACACATTTCTGCCTTCCACATAAATTTAAAAATTTATATCTAAACCAAAACACACATAGGCAGGTCTGGAAAAAAAAAGAAAAATGCCAAATTTTTCATGGAAGAGGTAAGCAATACATTTTCTAACCAGCTGTGTATTTTAAAGTTGGAACTCCAAAACTAGAACTGGAATGGTCAGACACAGATCTTTTTAAAAGGACTATAGCAGACACATGAAGTTAAGCTAAACACACATTTAAGTAAAAAAGGGAACAGTTACTGAATCAGAAAAGTGACCAGAAATTTCTTAGGTAATCAATTTATAAAAAGAACTCCAAAGCCTCGATGGATACACTGGACTTTATCAAATCATTTAGAAGTTGTGTAAGATAAGAGTCAGTGCAAAAACACTGGTGTAAAAGCAGACAAAAGGAGCTATTTATTATAGATTATAGTGTTTCAGCTTGCTTTTCATTGATACTAGCAAATGCTACATTTGTAAGAAAAGGAAATAGATTCTCCTACATTTTCCCCAGATAATCAAATGCTACCTATAAGTAGTAGTAGGAGCAGTAGCAGAATACCACCAGTTCTACCTTCCTTTAGAGGTAGAAATTTCCACATTTCCATGTACACCTAATCACCCTGCTTCAACAACAACAGAAAAAATTGAAAGACTCCACTCTTGCGAGGAAGCTGCAACTGTACGTTGAACTATCAGGAGAGCTTTGGATGTTCGTCTGGCTCAACCGCACGTAGACTGCACATCCGTCCAGCTGTACAAAGCAATCATGGAAAACTAAAGATACGCCCGAACACGTACACTAGCAATGAGTGAGCCCTGAAGGATTTGATGAATGAAAAATACTCAGTATTGTGAACTTACGTTTGATTTCCACTGTTTAGGGAATAAGGCTGACCTTTTGGTTACCATGCAACCTAGGAAAATGGGAACTGAGAAAGCGTGTGTCACCCTAACGAAGGGCTTGAGTCAGTTATTGCTCAGCATCTTATGGACCATCTGCTGTCTGGATACATGTCCTGATTTAAAACTGGTCCCCTGCCAAGGAAATAAAACAAGTCTGAACTATTTCTTCCTGAAAATAGGATTAAGGAACTTTAAAACAAGGGAAACATTGTATCATCTTGATATACCACTACAAAAGTCAGGTAGTCAGGAGGATCCGGGAAACTATAGGCCTGTCAGTCTGACCTCAGTACCGGGAAAGATCATGGAGAGGATCATCTTGGGTGAGCTCTCACAGCAAGTGCAGGGCAGGCAAGGTATAAGGGCCACCCAGCACGGGTTTATGAAAGAGAGGTCCTGCTTAACCAACTTGATCTCTTTCTATGACCTTGTGACCCGCTTTCTCGATGAGGGGAAGGCTGTGGATGCTGTCTACCTGGACTTTGGTAAGGCCTTTGACACCGTCCCCCACGGCGTTCTCCTGGAGAAACTGGCGAATCATGGCATACACAAGTGTACCCTTCACTGGATAAAAAACTGGCTGGATGGCCGTGCCCAGTGAGTTGTGATTAATGGGGCGAACCCAGTTGGCAGCCGGTCACCAGTGGTGTCCCTCAGGGCTCAGTTTTGGGGCCAGTCTTGTTTAATATCTTTATTGATGATCTAGATCAGGGGATTGAGTGCACCCTCAGTAAGTTCGCAGATGACACCAAACTAGGTGGGAGTGTTGATCTGCTTGAGGGTCGGAAGGCTCTACAGAGGGACCTGGACAGACTGGATCAATGGACCAAGACCAACGGGATGAGGTTTAATAATGCCAAGTGCCGGGTCCTGCATTTCGGTCACAACAACCCCAGGCAACACTACAGGCTTGGGGAAGAGTGGCTGGAAAGCTGCCCAGCAGAAATGGACCTGGTAGTGTTGGTGGACAGATGGCTGAACATGAGCCAGCAGTGTGCCCAGGTGGCCAAGAAGGCCAATGGCATCCTGGTTTGTATCAGGAATAGCGTGGCCAGCAGGAGTACGGAAGTCATCGTACCTCTGTACTTGGCACTATTGAGGCCTCACCTTGAGTATTGTGTTCAGTTTTGGGCCCCTCACTACAGGAAGGACACTGAAGTGCTGGAGCATGTCCACAGGAGAGCCACCAAGCTAGTGAATCTAGAGAACAAGTCCTATGAGGAGAGGCTGAGGGAACTGGGCATGTTTAGTTTGGAGAAGAGGAAGCTGAGGGGAGACCTCATTGCCCTCTACACCTACCTGAAAGGGGATTGTAGAGAGGTGGGTGTTGGCCTCTTCTCCCAAGGGAATAATGACAGGACCAGAGGAAATGGCCTCAAGTTGTGGCAGGGGAGGTTTAGATTAGATATTAGGAAGAATTACTTTACTGAGAGAGTGCTCAGGCACTGGAACAGCCTGCCCAGGGAGGTGGTGGAGTCACCATCCCTGAAGGCATTTAAGAAATGTGTAGACATGGCTCTTCAGCCATGCTCTAGTACCCAAGATTATTGGTTTGTGGGTGGGTGTGATGTGGTGGGGTGTTGTGTTTTTTGTTTTGTTGTTTTTGTTTTGTTTTGGGGGGTTTTTGTTTTGGTTTTTTTGAGGTTGGCCTTGATTATCTCAGAAGTCCCTTTCAACCATGGTGATTCTGTGATTCTGTGGTAAAACCCAGGAAATCAGACTTCCTAAATCAGTTTCTACAGTCCCGGTTTACATTTATAAAGGTAAAATTTAAAGGTAAATAGGCTGAAATAAAGACATCTATGGGGAAGACAGAGAAGAGGAGAAAAATAAAGTCTTATTGAAATAAATACTTAAACAGAACAGCAAGTAATCACTGACAAGTGATGTATTCACCTACAAAGCTATACATGCCGTATGTACCATGGAAAACCTGAACTCTGTTTGAGGTTGTAATCTGAAGTCCCTGCTGCATTTACACAATGAAATCAATAGAACAAGTCTTTTTGTTATCTGTCCTTGCAAATGTGAGCTTATTGGTGCCCTGTATGACACAACTGTTATTTCTCTAACACTCAATGTGATAGACATCCCAGAACAAAGTAAGAAAGACTAAAGCTAGCAAGAGTTTCCAGTAGATCTTTAATATGAAACATGATCTGTCAGAATCATAAAAGGACTGTTGCCTTCCAGTCTAATTTCTTTCAAGTAATCCATGAAAGATCTGAGAAGGGATATTGTGCCAAAAGATAAATCTCACAGGTGTTTTCCTTCCCCCAACACACACTCTTATTTCCCTGAAGAAATTCCTACACTTATGTTCCTCCCTCCTGGAAGAAGATAAGGCACTGTTAAAAAAATCTATTAGAATTTGTTAAAAATTCACAGAGGTAAAAAAGAAAGGGTGAGGAAGGAGGGAAAACTTGAATGCTGTGCAATTAAAAATACTCAATCTGTCATTCTCAAATAAGGAAGTTGGCCTGACAGATGAACTAGATTGCTGTTCAAGCATCATAATAAAGATGGGACCACCTAGTTTTGTTCTCAATTGTACCTTAGTTGTCCCTTTCAGTCTAAGCATTTCTGATTTGTTGCTACTTTAGGTTATCACTATAGTATCAAAACACCTCAAAAACATTAATGAATTGTTATCCATCAGCTACAAGAAAGATTAAAGACACAGAGACTTTAGGACCCTTACCCAAAACAGCATGGGAAAACCAGGCATAGCAAAGGACTCAATCCTCTTCCACAGTGAAGTGACTATCAAATATATTTCTCTGTCTCATGCCTATGTCTTTACCTTCATGCTTTCATCCACACCATCCCTGCACTTCTTTTCTGTCCAGTAAACATGACCCATTCTCCTCCTATACCTGTCTTAACTGACATTTCTATTGTATTCTAATGTTACACTCCACAAAAAGAATTGCCAACCAGTTCCTCTGTCTACTCCGCATCATCCAGGCTGTTCCAAAAGAAGTGACTACATCATCTTCCATCCTCAAAGAGGAGTGTGCCAACAGCACATAAAAAAATGGCAGCACGACTTCCAACCAGCCTCACAGTTGGCACTATCCCATACACAAGGGACACACAAAATTGTGTAGCAGTGACCAGAAATGAATTTGTATGCTCCTACTCACAACTGCCCAGTTCCATAGCCTTCAGTTAAAATATAATCCCTAGCAGCACTTTTCAGCTTGGGCTACTCCTGTTCCTTCAGAAAGAGGAAGCAGGAAACATAACTCAGAAGTGGATAGGCCTATGATGATGTTTTTCTGTTAACATTGCAGTTTTGCACAAATATATTCTTGAAAGTAATTTACCCATATTTCTTTTCCCTTTGCTTTGAGCTGTAAAAACTTTTAGCAAAATACCATTATTGTATGCCTGAATGGCACTTCTTATACTGAATGTACGCTTTATGCTTTGACAGGTGCCTCAATTATTTTTGATGTATAATTTTTATTTTATTATACACATTTTCTGTGATGTAGAAATTAATATTTGATATTACTTTTTTTCATTACTACCTAATGGTTTCCTTTGGAAAGGAGAGTTTGTTTTATAGTTATGTCTGTATCTTAGACTAGCAGCCAGTTTAAAGCAAAATTGTCTTTAATCAGAAATAATTCCATTATATCACTTCATTTTTTCAACTGTTCCATCCACAAGCTAGTTGTATAACATAGAACTGTAACATTATGGTCAAGTGTTCCCAACCTAGCACTTACCTTCATAGAGAGGAACATCTTTCTCAGGTGAAATTCCTTCTGAACGATATGGAAATGCATGACAGTATGGCAATAGTATTTACATTTATGCATCATTATACAGCCATGAATACAATGCAACTCATATATATGTGTATACATCACAGACCATTACCAATAACATTGCTGTATTGCCTTTTCAAAGACACTTCTGATTAATGGCTTAGATTTTACAGTTTCTCTTCAGACAAATGGGTATATTTAAGAATTGGTTTTGCAATGGGAGAAATAATTAGATTTAGATTAATGGCTAATAGCTTAAGTTAAAAATTAATTTTAAAATGTTTTCAACATGTTGCAACTCCACTGGAATTCTCTTCCCCATTTTTTGTGTAGTGAAAACAATCAGTGCCAAAAAGTAATCCAGTACAAAAAATCAGATGCAATTCCAAGGTAGCCCATTGTCCTCAGCTAGGAAAACATCGCTGAAGGTATTAAAATGCAATCCTTTAATAAAAAGTTTTCCTTTTTAGCAGTTACTTCACTTCAAAAGCAATTTTACTTGCAAATGAATATGTAAAACAGTGAAAGACTTTAGGAGAATCTCCAATACTAATTGTCAACTTTTCAGCAATTGAGCTGAATTTTAACATTTGAGTATTCGATATCCTCAGACACGAGAACAGGATCTTAGCCAGAAGCCTCTAAATAGTACAAACATTTGTGGACTTTTACAAGGCAGGTAAAGACTTAAATTATGTTGCTAATTAATTTTATATTTCCTTTGGCTACCCAAAGAAACCCGGAGCTGTTCAGCATTTATTGAAAGGTGGGATTTTGCCAAGTATTCAGGTATGCTATTAACAGAACAAGCCAAAAGAACAGAAGTCATGCTTTCTATAATACCTACAGGGAAAAAACATCAAATTTAAAGCAAGTATATGCAAAGCAAATACATATATACACAAGACAGAAAGGGAGAAAGGTGTACCAAAGCACCTGAGACATTTAAAAACATGTAAAAAACTTGAAACTGACATTACTACAGAGGTAAGACAACAAAAACAAGACCAACAAGACTATAGTTCAATGGCAGCAAGTATCAGCCTACTCCAAAGAAAAATATTTAAAAGAAATTGAGGACAAAACACTAACCTGAGCAACTTGCAAAAGATGTAAGATGTGGTTTGTGCTATGCATACACTGTCCAAATAGGTTACATAAGACTTAACTGATTTTTGTAATTAAGCATGGCACAATAAGCCAAATTTTCCTACATGCCTACATTGTGTAGGTGTGATTCCCTGGAGAGAAATAGACAGATGCAGTGAGTACAGGCAGGACATTAAATAGAATATTTTTACCTTCAAAGCTGCTTTCCTGTCTCCTTTTAACTTGCACAGTCTGTTTTGTTTTGCTTAAAAGAATCTTGTAATTCAATTGAAGAGTATCTTATTTAAAGATCCTAAAACCCTGATTACCACACACAAGTATGAGTTCTCTCTTCACCGATCAGCATAAAGGAACAGCATCTCTCAGTTGATTCTCAGGACACAAATGAAACTCAGCACTCTTTGCTTTTCAGCCAGTGAACAAGTTAATCTGTTCAGCTGATATTAAATGGGGTATCCTTTATTAACCACAACATGAGTTATCAAATATCAAACTACTTTTGCTCCCACACAAAGACTTAAATGACAGTCCTCTCATTTGTTTATGCAGCTTTTTTTATCACAAGATGATACTAGAAAACTACGCAGTTCACACATGCATTTCAATGCACAGTTGTTTGTGGAAAGCAGTGAAGGGTGTATCTGTACTGCTGTCATGTGAGGAGATTACAGAAAGTTAGGTAACTTAACAGAAAGTTAGTGCACTGATGTCTGTGAGTTATTTTCCTACATATTTTATTTCAGGCTTTGGAACTGGAAATCTCCTATTCTGAATAACATCAGAAAGCTTCAATTACACTTAAAAAAACCAAAACAAAAGCCCCAAAAAACCCCAACCAAACACCAAAGAAAAACCCCACAAAAAACCCCATAAAAAACAGCCAACCAAATAAAAAACAAAACCAAATAAAATTTTATGCTGTTTGTTTTAGTTTGACTATAACAGGTTCCAGTTCATGTCACTTCATTTTAATCTATACTTTTCAAACAAACTGAATCTAAACTTGCAGAATGTCATTCAAGTTTATCACCAGAATGGCGCAAATGTATTTACCTCTCACTTTAGATAAATAATATTTATGGTCCAAATACATCACAGACACACAGCTAACTGTAGCTTTATCTGTTAACTTCTGATGACACACCTGTTGGAGTAAGGATTTACTAGGCTGCTCCTTTTAAGGTTACTTAAATGAAGAAAATATTGTTTAGAAGAAGTAGAATCAGATGCTGTTATTTAGCCAACAACCATTATGTCTGAGGTTATTTGAAATAACAGATCTTTATTTACAGCTTCAGCTTTCCTGTCAGAAAACTGATCAAGAATTGCAGTCAAGTTTTCCTCTAGTCACAGGAGAGGTACTCAGCCTTTTTACCTCTCTTTCATATGATCCCACATTAAGTAAAAAAGCCATGCCTTGACTTTATTAGAGACATACAGCTGTCTAAGAATCTACTATGTGGATCTATTGCTTATAAAGGCATATCTTTACTAAAGAGATTTCCCATTTTTCATCCTAAATCACTCTCAAAACAATTCTCAGTCAATGCTCTCTTCTCATCTCATAATTGATCATGATAATTTTGACATCAGCTCATTACCACGCTACATAGAACACCCCTATGAGGAATGCACAGGACTACCACAGGGATCTGCTGTCAGAGATCTGCAAAGAAGAAGAAAAGTCCTAAAATGGAGTTTTTGCTTTGTTCAGCAATGAAGAAAACCCTTCCAGATGCAGCTATACAGCAATTTTGTTCATAGTTCAGTAACCAGTTCTCCTTACGGTGTTGGGAAGTAGATTAAGCTATAGCAAATCCACATCACCACTTTATTCTTTTTAAGAGGGTCAAAAGTTTTAAGTTGCATTCTTTAAGGCACAATTTAACAATTTATCCCAATCACTGTTGAAGCATATTTTCCTAAATACCTCTGCTATCTCCTTCAAAGGAAAAGGAAAAAAAGACCCCAAACATCTTGCTCCAACCCACTCTTCAATATTTGAATTTTAAAGGTTTTGGCGTCCTTAGTGTAAGCAATTCAAGAATTAGCATCTTACACAGCCAAACATTTTGAGTCACTGTTTTAAAACTGCATTGATCATATATTTGTTAAAATTGTCCTTCACGGTATAATTCCATTCAGCTGAAAGAATTTAATTCCTGTTTAGAGAGCATGCAGGTTCAACCAGCTCCATCTCCAAGCTTTATGAACTGAAAAATCTCTCTTAATTGCTAAGAAACTGGACGCAAGAATAAGGTTCCATATGTCTCTGTTATATCCGGCATACTCTGCCTCTGTTCAAGCTTTACGTGTAGCAATTCCAGACTTTAAATGAGAGGGCCAATGTTAACAAGATGCAATCCAACTACACATGTTCGGAGACGAATAACCATCTGAGACAAATGGCCTTGAAATTGCATGCTTACGGGAAAAAGTTAAATTGTATATTAAAACATACAAAATCCTGCTTTATGGTCCCTGAAGAAATGGATATAAATGTGCAAGTGCACAGAACATTTGCATCGTTCTCCTGCCCATGATCTGTTACACTGCAACACGAGTCTGGGCTTGAGGCAACTGTGTTCCTATGCCAAAATTGTATGGAATGCACAAAAAGGTCGAGGCTAGGAATTTATGTGTTTCGCAGTTATACAGAAATTACGGGAAAGAGAACTTGGCTACTCCTGGCGTTGCACAGGTGTAGTTAACTGAGAGCGTTCTGTGGGTCAGACTTTTTCAATCAAAATTCCACTTTATCAGAAGCAATGGCCCTGTGCGTGGGATTATTAGAACTGAAAAGATAGCTTAGTCTGGGAGAGAAACTAAGGGATCACCTTCAAAATTCTTTCATTGCATGACCTTTCCATCAGTAAAGTCTAGGCTTTATGTTAAAGGATCACTATCTGAAAGAAAGACAATTAATGACAAAATATTTAGTCTATGTATGTGGAAAAAACCTAAGACTATTACTCTAAGTTTTCACTTTGTTATGCTCTTCAGTGGAACAAAACCACTCAAAAGTCATCACAGGAAGTGTCATTTGAACTCTTAACTGTGTAATGAGTAAAATACTTCAGAAGATAAATGGAAGAGCTCACCAGTTCTATCCATAAGCAAACCTGAACTCCCGAACTTTTGAAGTGTATGTCGTTGTTGTTATTGTATATGGATAGTGTCCTCTAACTGTAGCAGTGTATCTGGAAACAATTAAACAATTAAAATAGCTCTGTGTCTGAATAAAAATTCATAGACCTAATGGTGTATGAATTATCAAGTGAATGCTGAGACTACACCAAGCATAGGAGAAGCAGGCTCAGCACAGCTGCTTTAATTTGTTTAAACTAACAGATGAGACATAGCACCAGTTTTAAAACGGTGAGGCTGCCAGACCAATAGAAGTCAGTTGAAAACAGCGTTGCTCTAGAGAAGGGGGCGTCATCTTACCTGAGATTTAAATGAACATGAAGGGCTATGGCCTCTGCTACTAATTAAGTGTTTGTTATGAAGAGAAGACAGCATAATTCCTGGCCAAAGCATGCTAGCACAAACACATACGCTAATGTACTACATAGCAAAGATTCATGGACCATAACAGAAGCTCTCCTATAAATACAAGATTTCAGGGGAGTGGTTGAGTCACCATGCCTGGAGGTATTTTTAAAGACATGTAGATGTGGTGCTTAGGGACCTGGTTTAGTGCTGGACTTGGCAGTGTTTGATTAACTATTGGACTCGATCTTAAAGGTCTTTTCTAACCTAAACAATTCTATGATTCTAATGGGAGATGGCACAACAAGCAGCAAAATGTACGATAGATGGAATGAAGGAAACGTGAGAACACACAGCAGGAAAAAGAAAAGGAATAATGAGAAGAAAGAATCTAGGCAATTCTCAAAGATAAGCATTAGGCTGACTCTGAACAGCTGTCAGCTACATGGGACTGTCAATTTTTTGTACTCTCAATATTGTATCTGTGAAAAACACTACTCCATGTTTTTACTGTTTCTTCGGAATTAAACACAGTAACAAATGTTTATTCAATTCAAATTAAGGAATGAATTTTTCCTTTTGAACAAAATAAATGCCTAAGAAATCCTTCAGAATTAGTGGCAGCTCATGAAAGTGTCCCAACAACAGCTCTCCAAAGCAACACATTCAGCTTTGTTTGTGGGCAAGGAAGCAGTCTTTCCACAACACAGGGCGTGCTACTCAAGTAGTAATCTGTCAATGCATGGAAAGTTAAGAGTATCTGGACAGCACAGTGGTGGGTAATGCAATACAGATGATTTCACCTTCAGGTCTCCAGTTCAAAAAAATTCAGCCCAAAAAGCGTCATCACCTGATAGTTTTTACTACTTCTATTTACAGTACAAAATTTCCCAGAGGGCCAAACGGAGATCAAGAGCTTCTCTCTACTCCCATCCTCTTTGTGCTAGGCATTGTGTCTATGCTAAGGAACAGACTCTCTCTACAGACCCCATATTGTAAGCAGACTACAGATATGAAGGAAAAAAGCACAGGAGACTGAAATACATTATCGAAATTCGGCGAGTCAGACATAAAAGTGGTTCTAACTCCCAAGCTGATGACATTCTTAGTTGTGCTTTTTGTGTGTTAGGATAGCTTCTCCCCCCCACCCCCGAAGGCAAAATATGCATGTGCAGCAAGATCCGAGCTCCAGGGTGCATCAGCCTTACTAGACAAGTGCATGTATTCCTTTTGGCCCATGTGGAACAGGGCTGATACCTCCCAGGAGCGCTGGGTTCACTGTACACAGGCTGCAGAGACGGTCTGTGCACACAGAGAGCACATCTAGGATTCCCAGACATCCAGCAACCTGGACTGAGATACTACTCTCAGTGCCTGGGAATCCTAGGCAAAGGCTTAAAAAAAACCCCAAAGCTCATTTTTACCTAGACAAAACATCCATATCCAAAATACAACAATTTGAGAAAGGAGACTTTCTTAACAATTTTATTAAAAGGAGAAGGAATCCATGCTCCCACTCTGCTCTCCTAATAACAGAACCACCTATTATTATAATTATATATAACATCAATAAAAAAGCCTTTTCATGAATTCTCTTCTAACTCTACAGATGGTCTTTCCAGGTCAAGCTGGCAGGAATCCTGCTGAAGTTTAGATTATAGTAAACTTTAGATCCACCAAACACTTCTCATGGATGCCAGACTCATTTGTTCTAGAAACTCACACCATTTTCTCAGTAAAATAATAATTTTTAAAGTATTGGGAAAAAAAAATGAAAGCCTCAAAACTGAGGGAGCCCATCCAGCATAAAGCATCAACAGCATCAAAGAGTTCTGGACTCTCTCTCCATATATATATCACCATATTATATCTCGATGTAATCAACTGCCTCATCTCACCATTCTGCAATAACAAGCAGTAAGTCTCTCACTACAATTCTATTTCCACTGTAAATCATTTCAATTCTGACATCTTCACTGGGGACAAAATAACATGTGACCTTATCTAACTTAAATATGGTATTAATTTTAACAAGAAAAAAAGTGGTTTATGAAATTCAGGAGCTTAGGGTAACTGGGGGGATATAGGTCTGCCTCAGGGGGTAGCATATGGATTTAATTTTCTCTACATTTTTCACCAAATTCTAAGAACTACAATAATGTTTTTCTATTGGGTGGCACAAAATCATAACTCCAAATCTTGCCTAGAAGAATCAGGGGTCTGAATAGTGCACTGGGCAAGAGAAATTCAGAGCAGTTGAACAATTGCAAAACCTTAAATAGACCAGATTTCTTTCCAAGCTTTTTCATGTAACTTGGAGAACCTTTAAAAAAATAATTGCCGCTGCCTTTGAAAAATAAGAATATGCTCCTATTATGAAATATAGATAGAGACCAATTCTGCTTCCAGTTACGCTGTTGAAGTGTGGAATGAAGTTCAAGAAGTTAAGCTGCTATGACTGTAAATCTAAAAATGTATCTTTCATGAGAGCTTTGAGATAATTTGTCAAAAAACTTTCTGATTCTTCAACAGGAACTTTCCAAACCTCAACAAGAAGGAACCCCCTAATCCTAAAGATCTTCCCATCTTTCTATACATACAGGTTTATTTCTTCTATTGTTTGTTTCCTTCTAAACACCGTACAACCTAGCTTAGACTGGTAGGGATACCTTCAAAAAAAGGGATAACTTGACTTGCCTTAGTACTAACACATATGGTAAGGACAACCTGGGCACACACACACAGAGCAACATATTTTATAGGTACACTAATCAGAAACACCTCATTTATTCCATTGCTTTTACTTGTGCTTTTGAAAAAAAACATCTTAATCATCTTATTTTAGGAAGTCTTCAAATAAGTTGTCTAAAAAGCACTTATTTTTGTTTGTCTTAAGGTCTTATCCATTAATTTTAATATTTATTTAATTTAATTTTTAATAATAATTTCCTGCTTGCCTGTAATGTGCTTATCCCTGCACTCCCTCCAATCATCATTCCCAATCTGGAGAGTCGGAGGCTACTCCAGCTTGCCCTCCTCCATTCCACACCACTCGTTATCCTGGGCCTTTTTAAAGTTTTTTCTAGTTCTGCTACATCATGAGTCAGAGAAAACTAGAATCTGGTGGAGATACAAGTGTACCAGGGATTTACATAATAGACTGTGTTGCTTTCATGCTTTGTTCTGATTCCTTTCACCACAAAGTGCCGTTTGTGGTTTTGATGACTGTATTGTTAAGCATTAAACCAATATTTTCACAGACTTTACCAAATCATGCCTATTTGGTACTAAGTCATTAAGAATATATCCTCCATATCTACATACTGGCATTTTTTTTAAATTTGCACCAAATTTATCAACACTGATGAGAACAAAAGGTGAATTTCACTTAGAAAGCACTATAAATTTATGTATCACAGACAGATTTGGCTTAGAACATTTATCAAGCAAGACAGAAATTTCTAGAGGAAGTGGTGGCATCAGGTATCCAAACTAAAAATAGCTTCTCCCTTTGTACTTTGTAAGACACAAAATAACACACCAATATAGGACAGGGGACCAGAAGCAAATAGGCTGAGACTGTCTGATTAGCACAACAAGAAGTCATTTAAACTGCTGTCAAGTTTGTGGGAATGAGAGAAAGTACTTTAAAAAGCCCTTCAAAAGAATAACAAGGTTTGGTTTGCAGGTCTTTTTTATAAATTTCCTTCTGTACATCCAGTGCAACACCTGAGAAAGCCTGACTATAAGACTTCAGAAGTGTGTACAAAATAATAATTTAAAAAAAAAATCACTAGACAAATTCATCAACAACTGTAAGATGAAATCTCTCAGTAAAAAGTTGTTTTAAAAATAAGTAGTTATTACCATATTTAGTAAATCTGGGTAGAAAGAGGTAGAGAATTTGCATTCTTTCATCCCCCTAAAAAGGTTGCATGTCATTTTGCAGTGAGTTCCATTAGCTGCCATAGAAGTAGCTGTGACCATTTCCATCACCAAGCTGAACTGTCCCCAAGAGCATGGTTTTCTATTGGTAGGAGAAATGATGAGACCCGGAGCACCTCGCCTCCCACAGAAAATCCTGCGCTGTGCCAAAGCCAAGACAAGCACTTTTCCTGCTGAAAGCAGACACCTCTCTCCTTCAATTCATGATATATCAGGAACTCAGCTCAAAACAATGCCAAACATAGTAACACAAAGGCTTATAGAAAGCAGGACTCCTTACACATCATCTCTCCCCTGTGCCCACCAAAAAAGCCCCCAAACAAGTGCAGGAAAGGCATCTTGATGGACTATTAAAGAGCTTGGAGCCAACAGTCAACACATTAGGTAACCTCATTATCCACTGCCTAGTGCCAAAGGCAAAACAGGTGTGAGGATACCAAAGCAAGAGGAAAGCACAGGCTGTTAACAGAAATCTGCAATTTGTAGGGCATTAAAATATTTCCAAATGTTAGAGAAAAGCCTCACAGTGGAGCAGACGTTTATTAATGGAAAAGCAGAAGAAAAATGTGAATTGCTGGAAAGATGCATCATCCTTAAGACAGTTTGTTTCTCCCCTTTCTCAGTTCAGACTATTAACGCTGAGACTTAAGGGCTTGAGTTTGATTTTACTCCTCACAGAGAGGAACAAGTCACTATCTTTTTTGTGTCACATTACTAAGTTTGTCATTTCAGGGGAATGGAACGCTAGTGTCTTTTTCAGACTCAATAAATAAGACCATTCAATAGAAGAGGTCATATCACAATTGCCACGTTGCCCCTTCAACTTCCACTAGTCCACCGTTTCCAGTTCAGATCTGGAAATAACTGCCATCAGAAATAACTACTAACCAGTAGCAGATTCTGGTGAAGTTAATGAAATTACACAGCTCCAGGGTTAAACTGAAAATCAAACCTTTTTCTTGAGCAACCACTACAATCAGATTCTGGAATCGGTATCTAGTGGATTGAAACACCTGGCAAGAAAATAAAGACTAGTAGAGTTCCAAAAGTCGTGGTTTTATAGCATCACTTTGATTCTGTGATACGCTTTCTCAGACATTCAATGGCAGAATTTAGCTGAATTTATTTTTGTGCAGTCCCTCAGTTCCCACACTTGACTGCACAACGCCCTTTCATTTACTACAAGGTACATAAATACCTTAACATTGCTCTTAATGAGGAACATTCTTATGAGACTCCTCAGATTTTTATTGCTATTAACCACTTTCAAGAAAAAGACACCATGTTCCAGAATTGACATGTATATATAGTCTTCTATTTCAGTTTTGATTTCAAAATACAACTTATTTTCAACAAAATTTACTTCCACAGGCCACCTGCAGATGCTGCAGGACACGCTGATGGAATTTCAATTTCAAAGGATACCTGATGTTCAGAGCTTGTAGTAGTATGAAGACCATATATGTTTTTTATTTATGAATTTTATTTATTTATTTATTTCAGTGAAACCGTAGGATTTGCAAACTGGACTTCTACTGGAGGGAATGCATATATGTGAAGGGAACATTGTACCACCTGACTGTCAAAATGTCCTAAGAATTATTTACTAGCACTTCAGATACTTTTTCACATTCAAAACACAATAATGCTGTCTTTAAAAAGTCTTTAAAAGCTGCGATAAATTGGTTGGCAAGTAAACATATACAAAAAAGTGAAGGACAGAAGGGAAAAAAACGGGATAGTTTTAACAGTTCAGACCAAAAGCCTATCTACCCAGTATCCAGCTTGTACTAACTGATAGACAAGGGAAAAAGGAACAGGAATGGGACAACAGAGTAAGTGTGTGAATGATTAACAGTGAACCGCAGAAGTTCTCAGTGTAACAGCTGATATTTATACCCAGGCCTCTCAGTCTTTCCAGTGCTTCCTTTCCAATAGATCACAAGCTCCTGAATCATTTCATGAACACACCATGGGCTGTGCAGTCCATGTCATCGCTGTGCTCTGACCAACCACCTCACCCTCAGCGAGCACAAAGCAGGATGGACATTTCAATATCCCTCTCGGCTAAAATAATGTGAAAGATGCCTAATCATGCAGACTCCCAGATTAAACCAGGAATCTCTAGGGCAGCAAACTATTAACCACATACTTGCTCTCTTAAATGTGCACATGTCCATTTTTCAAATAGAGCTGGAGCTCTCCAAAAATTAACAGAAAATTGTTTCCCTCTTCTGGTAAAATTTCAGGTAATTTAATTTGCTCAGTTGATCTGTTGCTCGTCTCTATACCATAAATGGATGCACGCTTTGCTTCCTATAATCTGGAATACAGGAGTCTAACATATTACTTGTTAGCTTTCTTCAGAAATACGGTTTAGTGCTTCAAATGGAAAACCCAGAACAAAGAAGCCTGCTTCCTCAGCCATGTAACTGTTCGCCATGGTTGTGCTTCTTGGGATTGTTTGCCAAAATAATTTAGAAACACATTTTGCACATTCTTTCCTTGCTTGTGAAAGACATGAAAAAAATTTTGGAAGTTTCATTACCTACTTATAAATATTTAAATTCACTGGTGGAAAAGGCTGTTCTAGCACTAAGTGAATACTTTTTGGTTACATACTATTCAACTCTGCTGGGAGTTCCTACACTGAGCACAGAAGCTTTGAGCTTCTGATTCCTGACTGCGGATCTCCTCATGGAACTATTTCCAGCAGGTACCTCTGCTATTTAACAAGCAAACAACACAATTTAAATTACCATTTAACAAGAACAAGGTTTCCTATATTTTTTCCACCCTTCCACTATCAATCTGCTCTGGCACAAACCTATGTGTCATAATTTCTGTGGAGTCATGTAGACTGTTTTATTGAAAAAAATCTTTCCAGAAGTTTTTGTTGAAGCATCACTTTAAAGACTGTCTATGTACAACTCAGAAATGGCACATTTGCTTTTTTTTCAGCTGTCCCGGTGTTCCCTTCAGCCTTTAAGAGTTACCACCTACCCACTCTTGAACATTCTTCCAATTAAAACTCTTTGCATCTGACCTGATCAATCCAGAGAAGTGACAACTATAGATTGTCAAGAAGCATCTCAAATCACAGATTAACAAAATCACTGTAAGTAAATCCTGGCAGTGAGTCTCCCCTTGATACACACACTTCTCTAATGTTTCTCTTGACTGACTGTTGTGCTGAAATAAGTTCATACAACAAGTCTGATTTCTTCCACTACAGATCATCATACTTTTCCAGCACAAAAAACCCCCGAGTATAAATCACATACTTGCTGAAATGCTTAGATTGGCATGTTATCTCATGTAAAAGCAAGGTAGCAAGATCTCAGTTGTAGAGACATGGAATTTTTTTGTTAGGCAAATTGCACTGTTTTTTTCTTTATATAATACTTCTGTAGGATATTCAACATTTTTCCCTCCTCTGATAAAAGATACAGACTGATAACTCAGTATGTATATAGTGTTCTTCACTCATGTATTTCAAAATACTGATAATTATCACCAAATTAATAATGAAAATCCTGATACAAAGATCTCTCTCTTCTCATTCCAGCAATAGAACATAGAACAAAACTTGTGAGCCTGAATGCTCAGTTCAGTACGTTCTCCAAATAATTTACATCCTATTATAAAATAATTAGACTGGCTCAGACTACAAAATGACCTTAAGGAAAGTTCAGGAATTTTGGGTCCTAGGATGTGTACCAGACTCCCACGCCTGCTCAAAACAAGTCTCAACATCAACAGTTCAGTAAATGTTGAAACTAAAAAATTCTGGTCTCCTTTGGTCCTATTCCCTCCATCATAATAATCTCTGCATTTATTTTCTCTAAGATAGTCCTTGTTTCAGCATCCCCTTTCCTTCCTTCCCCACTCATGCCTCCCAAGCTCTCCAGCTCCCACCCACACTGCTTTCCTATCTGTCTGGATAACAAGCAGTATGTGCAAAATTTATACTGGCTGACCAGCTAGTAATTGTGAGCCAGCTAGTTGGCAAGATGATGCCTCAGAATGCGTAACATTTGAATTCTTCATACATATCTTCTTGTAAGAGCACCAACTCACACATCTTTCCTTTATGCAACTCCTCTTCTGCACAAAACTTACAGAAACTTAATTCCCTTGAGATACCAAGCTGTAAATGAATATATGATATCATACTGTCTAGAGACAGGGGTGGAGGTAGATAGGATAACAGTCTTCAGATACATCACTGGGCTGCTGCAAAAAGGATGAGTACTCAATGAGTAGGATGAGAAGAAAGAGGACTGAATTTCATCACTAAATATTCAGATTAGATATGTAAGAAATTATCTAACAGTTCTAGTTTAATTAACTAAATTGCTGACAGAAGGTTGGAATGGCATCACTGGGGCTTTCAAGAACAGGTGAGTTGAAAGTGCTGGAAGGAAATCAGGTGTAGTTTGATTCTGCTTAATTGGTGGGCAAAATGCCTTAAGAACCCAGCCATTCTTATTTGTTGAGATTTAGTTCACATTAAGAGAATAGAATACAGAGAATGGCAGTGTATAAAACCACCATCAGACATAGCACGAATTTATTTCTAACAATCTTCAGTGAACTACACAAAATGAACCAAACCCTGTCATCTTCTGTGGTGAATTATCAGTTAAAGCATAAAGAAAAGTTTTAAGAACACAAAGCTCACCACAGTGATTCTCTGGGGATTCAACATCTTTAGGTCTGACCCCAAATTAGAAGGTTAAAAACCCAAATCTGTAGGAAAGAAAACACTCAATTATAAAGAGGGTCTGAAAATCAGCTTGGTTCACGCCTTGTATTCCTTGTTCAGAACTGTCCACCTTATTAATCATTGTCCTATCTTACCCCAAGTCATTAAATATTCAGGCAGGGGTTTCTTTTCTCACTTTACTCTTACTATGTTTTTTCACCCCACTTGGGTTACATTACTCAATGAATGTTTCCCTTTAAGAGCTGGATGGCCCTGCCAGCTTAGCCAACATGATGTGTTTCCAAAGAAGTTTCTTGCTCATCACAGTAAGGAATGAAATATTTTTAAACCCCAAACTTCAAAATCCCAGATGGTCTTGAAGTCCTTTTTAAATAAACCATGTGAGTTTACAGTCAAATTTGCCCAAGAAAACCTTCTAATGGAGACTGAAAACTATAAATGTTCTCAGTTTATTAAAAAATGATTTGACACCAGCACAGACTATTTCAATTTTTTTTCCCCTCACACTGCAGAGCTAGACACACTTCTCAAAATATTTGCTTTCAATAAAGTGACAGCAGCCCCTCAAGAAGTGTTATGTAAGAGCCAGTATTTGATTTTTTCTGTTATATTTCATATTATATTGTCTGTTGAATAAAATGCTTTAAAAACATTAATGTAATATAGAATTTCAGACTCTTAATCATTTTGACAGGTTTTCTGAAACTCTTCAGAGCAACATTTGAGTAAAAAAACGCATGCAATACACAGCTCTGAAATAGGTGCAGAACAGGGGGGAAGGGGAGAGGAGGGCTAGAAAGGTCTCTGCTCTAAAACACATGCATTCATTAGAAGAGAAAAATGCCTGGAAATTTGGCACGAAGAAGAGTGTTTAAATGAAGTCTGCCTGAGGGGATAGCCCTGACTTGCACTCTTACCAACTGGATGGGTATCATGTGACTGTTAACAACTATTACGTACCAGGTAAAAAATCTCTCCGAAAGAAACCACAACACCGTGCAGCACCATGAACAACTTCAGAGATAATACTTTCTAAAAGGGAAATGTTTCTAGATTGAAGCATGGTCTATACACAAACATATACAGGCAAAAATGACAATAAACCAAAACATGCTATATGCTGTGCTTTTAGGATGTTCATTAAAGGTGAATTTAGATCTAAATTTAATTTACAAATGCTCAGGGTTTCAGGTCAGCTTATTTTGAATGCTGATTATTTTACACCTTAACTCCAGTTTTTCAGTGCGTGTGGTCATCTCAATGTATACTTTAACTTTTAGACCTACGTTCAAGCTGCCTTCATCTTGCGTCTTAGCTCTCTGAAAGGAGTCCACCTGCCAATTTATGTGCTCTCACCTGAAAATCAAATACACAGTTGAAACACAGCAATGGACTAACTGTGTACTTGGTTTTCCAAACCACAATTATTCAAAAAAATACTTTGGAACCAAAACAAAGCAGCCTTCATTTGCACTACAGAAAATTCTGGTATTGGACTGAGGCCCTTGGTATTCATTGTCCCCCATAAGACATGAGTAATTTCAATTATCTATAAATGAACACATAGTCTATCGTCTATCATACAAGGATCTATTTACTTCAAACACTATAATAGGAGACATGGAAGTGCTTTATAACTTCTTGTTGTCTATAATTCCTCATTTGGAGAAATTTTTAATGAAAAGAACATCATGTGTTACTTTTCAAAACATTACAGTTAGCAAAATAAACTAAATGTTTAACATGTATTTTATAACTATATATTGCAATACTGTCAACATCACATTCAGATGGAGACAACTCCCTAACAAACTTCCAACAAGTTAACTAGCCACCTTCGCCCATTTTTCTTTTAACTTATGAGAGAAATGAATATTCTGTATGAGCTGATTCTCCAAGAAAACTCAGCTCCAATTCAGCGTCTGGAGGCAGATGAAGTACTGCTTTTGCCCATTTTCACAGCTGCAGCTGAATAGCAAGAGAAGGTCGAGTGATTAACCCGAGGTCGCCGAGTGAGTCAGTACAACAGGATTACAATCATTAACACTCCTGGCTGCCAGTCTCAACCCTTGCTCTTCTTCTACCACATACACAGACTTTACCAGCTTTAGCACACAAAAATGATGGACTAGTTAATACCAGACAGAGAGAGAAAGGGCAATTTTCCCTATACACAGCGATGTCAATCCACTTAGTCTTGATCTATAAACACTTTTCAATTCCAGCACAGCGCTGCCAATACATCTCACTTCTGGCTTGTCAAAGGCTGGTGTTCGTGCCGTGGGCCCCTGTTGAACAGCGACTGCCTGCTGAGCCAGATGCAGAGGTGGCTGTGGAACCAGACAATTAATTGGAAAATTCAACGCCAACTTGCACCTGCATCCAGCAGTTCACTGACACCACAGAAAGGAAAAATACTCTGATCAGCGCAATACAGATAGAAAGCTCATAGCTGGGCTGGATATATTAAACCACATTCAGTCACACGGTATTTTGAGAAGAATTAAAATGGGCATTACTTAAGCCATAAACAAAACCAACCATTGTCAATTAGTACTAGTGCTATAGTATATGCAAGCCAACATAGAAATAGATGATATATTCATACCCTGCACACAGCAATACCTGACTGTAAATACCCATGTATACTACAGCTACGAAGACAAATGCAAATTCTTATAAAGGCTGCTTCCTTGGTGGTGATTGCAGCAACTCCGGATTAAGATTCTGACAAGCTTATTTTCTTAAATCTAAGTTTAAGTCATAAATACAGCTCTGACTGCAGTGCCTCTTGCACCAGCTAGCTTTAATCAAGTTGGTATCATCATTCACGAAAACAGGGTTGCAGAGACTTTGCTCCTGAGACCACTGACCACGCATCTGCACTGCCCTGGATTCATGGCTGCTGGTGACCACGACCTGCGGACTGAAGTTTGCTCAGATGTGTCTATGTGGGATCACAGGCAAGGATCACAGTACTTCAAATCCAGAGTTGCATGAAAAATATTCTCCTCGTAACCCAGCTTTGTATATCCAAGAGGCCTAGACAGTCCTGGAACTGTCATCTTTTGTCAGATTTGTGATCACTTTTCTGAAACAAAACTCTGAAGCATCTGTTGTTCACCTACTGACGTTTTGTAATATCCTTAATCAATCACATCTGATACAATAGCCTTCCTCCATGAAAACTAGAATCAGTTTCACTGCATTGATTCACTGCCAAAATCCTTCAACTGGTGTCATAGGGTAGTGGCGTTTGTCAAGCAACAGCACTGTGCAGGATACAGCTTTAACAGTCAACTTAGTCTGTTCTTCAGTCAATGGCATGGGATCATGTGGAAGGATTCAAGAACTGGAAACAGATGGGAAAGATATCTAACCCTTCAAAGATAACACATTTATCCTATACCAGTGCTTAATTTATTTTAGGTTTTCCGAAGGACATTACAGGTACAACTCAGAACAAAATATACCTGCATAGATGTGACTATAGGAATTCTGTATTTTCTTATCAATTATAAATTAAGGTATTTTAATAGTTATTAATTACACACACTAGTGTTATGCAGCTACCATTAGTTGGTTGGGATGAGGAAAGAGAGAGAGAAAAACTGAAAAACTATGTATATGGCATCAGTGGGTAACTTTTGAAGTTACAAGATAAGCTTAGGATGAAGCTCTTGAAGGTGGTAGTTTCCTAAGTGACATCATCTTCTTTCTGCTGCTACTTCAAGGAATAGTATTTCCAGAGAGTTCAGATCTCAAACAAATGAGCTCCTAGGCAGCTAATTATGTACAAAACAAAATAAAACAACCGTACTCGTATAGCACCTTTAATCCTAAGATCCTACAATAACATACTGAATAAACCAAATAACACCTTTAATTTGAAGACAGATCCTTCAGTTTGATCATTAAAAGAAGAAAAGAACAACAACAGAAATGAAATTGGCACAGCACATAGGTCCTTATTTGCAAGTCATCTGTCCCTGTTTCAGTCCTGGGGTTGGCCTTTTAAGCCAGATAAATCTGTCTCCAACTGGCAAGTACTTTGAATTTTTCATTTCCCAAGAATTCAAGACTTCAGCAATACAGTAGTCACTAGAGCTCTTAAAATTCAAACTGCACACAAGAGTGCTTGATCATATCTACAAATTATATGTTCTTCTCACAGCCATCCCCACTGGAGGATGTTCTGCATAAGAAAGAGGAAAAAGTACAGTCTTACAAGGACTTCTTCCACAAAGTAGAGAAGTGACCATCCAACTCTTAACCAGCACCAGATCAAAGAAGCATTCCCAGGAACTGATTTCTTTCCCATATAGAAGAACAACAAAGCCCTTAGTTCTTAATTAGTATTTGTATGAGGAAGATCCTAAGTCAACTGCTTAGATGGCAGTAAAAGACAGGTGTGCATTTGTAATAACAGTTCCTTTACAGAAGAAGAGCCAAAGGGTTTCCTTTAAGTTGCACACAAAGTAGACATTTCAACTGCTCTCATGTTGTAGCAGTAACCCAACCCAATGCCATGCAAGGTACCCCATCCCCAGTCAATTCAGTCTTCTGTTTGAGGGAAAACTGGGGCTGAGCCCTGCTCAATCACTACGGAGAGCACCTAGGGCAGGAGTAAACACCTTGCATCTCTCTGCTGTAACTAATTTGGACATATGGAAGGAGGCAGTGAAGTCTGTGTTCTTTTAGGCCTAGGAAATACCATCTGCAGCTGTGAAATTCACACGAGCACCGAGTTGGTAAAGAAAACAGATGGTAAACAGAAGCAAATGGTTAAAATGTTCCCTCCACTGCAACACATGTGAAATCCCTTATTCCAATGGGCTGCAATAAACCTGTGACTGTCAGTGCACATATAATGTATTGAAGAATTTTTCTTCACAAGGAAATAAATCTGATTTTTATCTAAGCTGGCAGTAAACAGGGTCAAATATTTAACTGTTTCTGTGGCAACTTCCCTATTGTTTTTCAATTTTTGGTTGGGGTTTTTTTTTATAATGCCAAAGTCAGAATGCTGCGTAGCTACAGATCACAAGGATGTGAACAAAGGTGAAGAGGGCCCATGGCAAACACCAACTGTCAAATGAGGAAAGTAAATGTTTATCATAAAGAGCAAACTGTGGTGCCAGATAGAGGAACTTAGCTTCACCCACACTGGATTTATTGTGCATGGTTTAGTCAAGTGATTTATATGGATTACACCACATTTTCCCTTTTTGTAGCTTGCTTTGATAATCAAAAAATCTTTTTGTAATTTACATTAATAGCTCTGCAACATTGTGGAAAATATTAAAAAAGACCTTTATATTTTTGGCACCTCCTGCTGCAGAGGACTGCATACAATCAACACTCTTTTGAACTGTTCCAAAGGGTTTGGCAAGAATTTGAGGTACACCCAAAATGTCATGAAAGACCCTGTACTGAATCCTCAGAAAAGCCGGTCAGTGAATGTCCAGGTCAATAGTTCTCTTAGGCCCAAGACCACAGCATGCCTCTGCCAGCAAGAAAAACATTACACATACAAGTCACTTCCATTATCGTAACTCAGTGGGTTTTAATAACAACAACAACAATAATAATAATGATAATACACATTATAGAAGCATTATTTCCACAATCACTGGATCCCAAGTTGGGGAATACTTTGAGACTATAAAAGGATGTCACCACAGAAGATTTCAGAATGAAATCAATTAAGAATTAGGCTTTTTCAGGACATGTTGCTGCCTCAACAGCACAAGCAAAACAAAACACAGCAGAGAAAAGCACAGTGCAGTAACCCAAGAATGGAATTCAGAAAAGCCTGAATCTTTGATCATAACTATTGCTCTGACCTTGGAAATGAGTTATTTTATTTTCCTATTTATATTTTCTTAGCAATAAAAACCCTCATATCTCAGAACAGGGTTGAGCAAGGGATTGAAAGGGAGAAAAAATGGAAAGTTTTGTAAATGGAAAGAAGTTAGCCCTTGTGGAAGTCACAAAGAATCAAGCTGGGCTGCGTGACACAAAGAACAATGTCTGGCTACAAGTTCTTGCCACACTGCTCTAGAATTGCTCCTCCGGCTCCACCAGGGTTGTTCACACAACATGAGGAGGATGGAGAAGAAATTGAAGCAAATATTTGCTATCACTAAGGTATCAGGCCTATGGGCTACATGAAGCTAATGCCTAAAGTTTCTGATTTAAGAATGTAAAATTTAAGCTTTCATTGTTAAGCTAGAGCCAAATCTTGTTCCAAAGATATACAAGGCCTATAGCAGCTTCTCCCAGGGCCAGAAACCAGTTAACTCTAGTAGAAAGCTAGGGACACCTAAAATTTCCCTGTATACATATTCCTTTTTACATGCAGTGAATCATCCTAGAAAAATTTGAATGTAATGGAATAAGAGGAACAAAACTGACTTTTACAGACTGATCCAGGAAGAAAAAAATCTCAAGCAAAACCCAACACTTAGTATCTTAAAGAGGGATCTCTTTCCTATGTATTAAATATTAAGCAGAAATAATCAGGTAGGATAATAAACTTACATTTTTATAAATAAAGCCACGGACTTTATTCTGTTCCCCCCCATGAAATGTAACAGTGAACAGATCTGTTAACTACACACACCAGATAAAAGCTGTGATTAATTAGCACCAAAGAACCAGGCACTGAATTGTCTCTGGTGCTCGCTGTTATGCATCATTGGGACTCCAGAAGTTAGCTAAAATCTATCTACATAGGAACAGGATTGACTTCCAGATTTTTGCAACTATTAAGATACCAGTCACTGTTAACATCTGGATAAGTCCAGCCTCAGAATCCACCCAAGCCTGAGCTAATTCCATATTTAATCATATTAATTCCAACCTCAACAGTGACAATATGTAAACCTTGTCCACATGCTGAACAAGAAGAAGGAAAGGCAGAAATTTATCTCTTAAAATAAAATACCAGTGATTAATAAATCACATGTTTATATCTCTTTGGAGGAATACTTCTAATACAGAGCAAGTCCAGCCAGAGCATTCCATGCCAAATCAAATACTCATATGAAAAGAAAAGACAATTTCTGCCAGTTCCTAGGTCCAAAAAAGCTTTAAAAATTGGAAAAACGAAAGCATTTGCCCTCTTTCCATGAAAACCCGGAGTGCTGGGCACCAGGAAACATAATGTTCCCACTGATCTCCAGTAACCAAGGTCAATAACAATAACTTCAGAGTTATGAGAAGTAATTTGATGCATTCCACTGTGTGTGGGGAGAGCAACTCCTTTTGATACTGTAGAGACTTCCCTAAAAGATAACTGCATTATATAAGAATTCAGATTTCTCCTCTTTCCCACCCAACACCACCCCCACAAATACTGTCCAACTGAAGATAAGATGCTTTCTCCCCCAGTTACAGAGGATTTGGAAAAACCTGTCAGAACCACAACAAAAAGAACACAGAAACTATTTTAAAAAAATATAAACAAAATCAAAAAAACCTTGGGTATCATTTTCCCTTACTTGATGGGAAGCTTATCAAGCTTGCCTAGATGATCAGCTTATAAGTCTTGATTTCAGAAACTAGTCAGTTCCAGGGAAGAAGAAAAGCAGTAGTTACATAAACGGTTTAGTCAAAGTACTAGTGCAGAGCTGATTACTAGTGGAAATAGTGTCTTACCCCCCCCAAAGAACAACAAACAAGTATTCTCCAGAAATGCTAGAACAATTTTGGAAAGTCTAAGCATTTAAAATCAATTTGAAATTACAAAAAAGCAAATCAAACAGCCAACAACGGTTAAAGAAAACCCAACAAAACAAAAAAGACACTCACAAATGAAAACAAGCAGCTATTGAAAATAAAATGTATCATAATTGACAAGTACTTTTAGTATTATCTCCATTTGTCACCAACCTTACAAACTGCAAACCTATTTCATTTTTCATGCAAGTGAAGATAATATTGACAAAGAGAGCCTTGACAACAAATATGAAATTTTAGTGACTTTTCAATGAGAGTCAGATCCAGCTCCACAGGCTAGCAAAGCAGAGGAGTCTGGAATATACATCTTATGTTCTTTAGAATATCTCCATCTCCAGGGATATAATTTATTTAAAGTTTTGTTTTCCCATTTAAAGTTTCCTAGCCCCCTGTTTAGGTACTCACATTTTCATGCTTTACCTTACAGTATAACCGCAGCAACAGCAGCAGCCTATACACATTTGGGGAGCCATTCCAAAATAACTCTTCTGATTTTAGTCCCTTGGAAAGAAATGCAAACACCTCCTTTTCTTTCTTTCTTTCCCCACCCCCCACCCCCCCTCAATCAAGGAAAGTAATTTTCCTGAAAAGGCATCTCCCAAGACACTGGTTCTCAGACAAGCTTCACCAGTCATGGGAATCTGAGATATTTTGAAGTTGCCTCTGCTCTCCGAAGATGAATCTACCAAATAACATGGCCCCACCTATTGCCCATCCTTCACCCACTGGCTTGTCCCTTTTTCTCAGTGTTTTTCTCTATCTGTTCTCAATTATGGCAACTTTGAGTTTGTAATCTCCATTTTGATAACAGAAGTAGATATCATGCTCACAAACTCAAATAATAACTCTAGAAAAAAACCCCACCATGCCATAACTTCCACTGTATGAAACATGAGCCATATTGGGTCAATTCTGGCAAAATCTGTAGGAAATGCCAAGAATAAGTTTTGTTGGAAATGTTGTTTAACAGCATTACTAAGAAAACACTGATAATATTAATCTCTAATGGCACAGAGCAAGGAAGCCAAAGAGAGTTAAGAAAATGCTATTATTTCCTCTCTATTGTAAGGCCTTAGATTCTGTGATAGCAGAAAAGTCAGTTGCTGTACTGAAAACATCACTTCAAACGTAAAGACAGCCAGCGAAGAGGGCTGGCGTTTTTCCTTTAATCTTGAAAAAGCCAGCTGGAAATGACACCTGCAACACAAAGACTATTTCTTTACAGGTATCGCTTCTAAATGTCTTCTACTTACCTGTGTGCCCATGGTGGACTGTGATGCAGACAGTGTAGCAGACAGCTGGGTATTTTTTTTAATATCTGTGCAGACAGAACAACTATGATAATTCAACTGCAGCAGAGATTTTTTTATCCACTCAAAACAGCCATACATGATGATACAGGCAGAATCTAGAAGAAAAAAACATGTAAGATTGCACATTAGATCAGCTCGAAGGTCCATCCAGCCTATCTCAAATAACTGTTTTAGTTGGATATCTAGTAAGGAATGAAATCAAGGTAAGTATATGACACTTCCCTTCTTTCCCAGCCTCAACCTATTGTCAACTCCAAGTTATTAATCCTCAATAGGCTTCTCTTTCATGAGCTTTCTCTCTCTTCTGAAACCTCCATAAGCTTGTAGCATCCACAATGTCCTTTGGCAATTCTACAGGCCTGCTACTCATCATATGAAGAATCTTCTTTTCTCCCATTTTGAATGGGTCCCTATTAGCTTCACATGATATACCTTAGTTATTATATTAGGAGAAGTAATAAACACTTGAACTCCTCTGTGCCACCAATGACTGTGCATATGTCCACCATTTTATTTGTTTTCTTCCAAACTGAAGATCTTACTGATTTCTAGTAATGAAGCTGATCTGCCCATAGTTTTTTTCACCTTTTTTTTTGTTATTCCCTGCTATATTTAAACTTCTTTTATGTCCTTTCAGAGATACAGGTAGTACTCAAGAGGTAGGCAAGTCACAGACTTATCTTTAACCTGATACTACCAATTCATGAAAAATGATTTATGTTCTTCCCCCCACTGTTTCCCGGTACTAAGAAGATGTTTCCATGGAACTGTTGTCATCATCCCCAAGATCTTGCTTTTAAGTAGTACGGGTCACATTTTCACATGTGAAGGTAGTACTATCATTTCCCCACACGCATCATTTTGCACAGCACGCACTTACACTGAATTGCATCAACCATTTCATTGCTAAATCAAAGTCTGACGTTTCTCATAATCTGTCATTTCTCTCATAACACATTAATATGGCACATAACCCTATACACTGTGACACAGGCTTGAGATTTTAAGGATGAAGTTTATCTGGGGTGATTGAGTATATATTTAGAAAGATATTACAGTGAATTATTACAGAGAGAGAAAAGATTATTACAGGAGGATATTCAATTCTACTTGCTACTAGAAAAATACATCATGATACTAATTTCCAACAGCTCTCAGAGGTTCATTGCTTTATTTCAAAAGGGAGTCAGCTGCAGCTTCCCTTCCCACTGGGCACACACATCTTTTCTTTTTCTGTAAAACAGTGTTAAAATAGTTGTACAGGAAACTGCAGCAGAAAGTTTTGAATCCCTCTGTCCTAGCCCCTAAGGCAGTCAAACAGGCCTTGTAACTAAACACAAATGGTGCTGCTAGTAGGGGCTGGAATGCCCATCTCACCTCTCAGGAGAGCCTAGTGACAGAACTGGAGACTCTACCCTTACACAATACAGGGAGCCTTCCTTTTTTATGCAAAGTGGAGCAGCTTCAACAGGTGAGAAACTGTTCTCTCACTTTTCCCATATTCCATGTATAAGAGGGAGGAACAGATGCTTCTCCTGGTTTACTTAAGTAAGACTCAAGGGTTAACATAGCAGTTTGTCCATGGTTAACTCTTGTAAGTGTTCTCTCAGCATGGCTATAGGTCAAAAAAATATCTCAGAACACTTCATTTACGGCTCCCAAGACAGATCATGCAAAAAGAGCCATCAGGGTTCTCAACTTGCCAAAAAGGTCTTCCAGCATGCTCAGAAACAGGAATTTAGGCTCTTGTTAAAAATATTGGTCTGAGTTTTACACAGCTCCTCGGTTTCACAGTACACAACCTATAGTTAAGCAGTGGAACGCTTTACTACAAGATGCTGCCAGTGCTAAAAGTTTACAGAGGCTCAAGGGAAGATCAGACAAATTAATAAAAGAAATTCAGAGGCTTTTAAAGTACAATCTCTCTGAAACTGTTTTTGAACCCCAAATTCTTGGGAGAAAGTTTGGGGGAAGTATCTCTAAAATAAAATTGCAATATTTTTCCCTAGGCATTTGCTTTTTACTGGATAAAACAAGGTCCTATGCTATAAGACTTCACACCTTATCTCCAGTAATTAATAACTCCTGTGTCAGCACCAAGACAGATTAATAATGCAGAGATTCCCATGCCACCCTGTTCTATTTCCATCCACAAACAGGCAATGCAGCCAGGAAGATGCTTTGGGATTCAGGTCTTGCGACTGACTGGTTGGACCAACATGTTTTATCAGACTACAGGAATCAGGCTGGGCAGCTATCTGCTGGTGATTACAGAAAGACCATGGAATGTCTAGGTTGCTTTCCCAACTTTATCCCAACAGCTATGTTCTTTGCAGGACAAGCCAGTTCATTTCTTTATGTCTTTCTCCATTGGGCTAAACTTTCACCTTTATTTTAAGCAGTTGCACGTTAAAATAGAAAAAAGTTGCAAACATAGCACATAATCTTTTTTTGTGCAGTTACAAAAGTGGATGGATGTCTTTTCTCCCTGTGTTATTCTAGATTCTTCCTTAACAGCTCTGAAAATTTAAAGCCATCTGGTAGCAGCTGTGTCTTGACTGCACACCTGTGCTTGAGCTGAAGTGGGGAAAAGTTCAATAAGGATTATACTGTAGGTGCCAGAACGTCTCATTCATTCCAGAAATATCGTACAGTTTTAATATTCCCCCACGACCACTTCCCCCTTAACTGATTTGTGCTTTACTCAGAACATACAGATTAGAAAGACAAAGCAATTTCTGGACAGCACAAAGCCCTTGCTCTTAGGCGTGTAGCAAAAGTTTCCATGAATCTCTGTTGATCCTGGACCTGCACTTGCAAAGCTATATTGATTCAGGACAAAAATAGGCCTTTGGCTGGGCACTGTGGCGTTCCATAGATATCTACTCATCAGCAAGCCAAAGTAAACTGCACTAGCAGTGACAAAACACCATTCTGAGCAACTAGACAATACCAACCCTGGTAACGTCTGCAGCTGCAGGGACCATACAGTCAAGTGCAATCAGGGAGCACTCTAAGGATACGACCTCTGACTATTTCCTTATCCAACCCTTCCTTTAAATTCAAGAAAATAAGCAAGCTGTGTATGCAGGACACACAAAAGAGAACCTCCCAACCTGCAGAAGTTCAGAACAAGACAAGGTAAATAGGTCACTACTGGCTCTTCCTTTATAGCATGGCACCACTTCACTGCTGCTGATTCACTCACTTGAGTCGTCTCTTCAAGGACACACATTCCTTTAAGTACTCTCCAGAGGTTAGCAATCTAAAACATGGGATCTCCCCCACACTTCAATCTTATTACACTAGGGCTGCTTGCCATAATCTAGCACTGGCTTTATGCCACTGACTGTAGCTTAAATCCATCCCCAGAGCAGCTCTCATCTTGATCCCACCTCTTCTTTATCAATGCAATGCCCTGCAGTTTTTCCTCCAGCTCAGTGCTCAGTCAATGCCCTAGCATGGTTCTAAGAACACTACATTGTTAAAAGTATTATCATTTGAATTAAAAATAAACCCCAAACTATCTGCAGATAGTTATTAATGACCTCATGACATTTTCTGCTCCATCCATCTTTTCACCTCCACCAATCATCAGTAAGACTTTGAAACAAGCAGCATTCTCTCAAATAGCAAAATGCAGAAGCTGAGCAAAACCCCAGGCATTTTTTCAAGGAGGAGGATTACAAATATAAAACCTTGCAACATTTCACATTAGGTAACTCTTTTCCCTGATTCTTGCAGTTAATAATTGTGTGGATTTCATGAGCATTCCAACAGCTGGCACAAAGTGTGGTGGGATTTTTCAGCATTAAACAATCTGTGTGAGATACAATTTCCTTCTAAACCCCTCGTCTCTTTATTAATCCATCAAAATGAAGCAATGCAATATCTAATCTAAGTTTAGCTGCTCTCAAAATCCTTCTCTATGAGACATTAGTCATACTTAGATGCCCCCTCTCTTTAAAATCCACGGGCACTTCTGTTCTAGCTGGTAATGATAATGCATCACCTGCAAGAGCGAAGTATAAAGTATTCCCTGACAGGAGCATAATCTCTCTAACAAAATGTTGTTTTCCAGAGGTTGAAAAAAGCAATTCTTTTTCTTCCAAAAACACCAACAAGTTTCAATATGTACAGCAACTTTCAACAGAAAGTTGTGTAATCCAAAATTCACCCTTTCCTTGTCCCCCATGAAAATCTTTTAGCACAGCAATTTAATTCAGAAAGAGAAAGAAAGGAGATGAGGTATTTCTCACCATGATATTTAAACTTAGCAAGAGTCTTGGGTTTGAGCAAAGATGAAGACAAGAAAGAAAAGTAGGCTGTTCCTTGAAGGACAGAATGCATCATATGAACTTCCAAGAAAATCAAATGGGGTTTCCATTCCCTGTAAACAGGGATACTCTATTCTCCCATCCCGAAATGAATACCACAAGGCTATAAATGCTTTTCATTATATGCAGAAGCCCAGGTGAAAACCCAACGTCCTAGTATCTCCACAAGATTGGTTAAAATGAGACTTGCAAGCTGGCTGTGTTTAAACGCCCAGCTTTACGTGCAACATCACTGAGCTCTGGGGTGGCTGAAGAAGAGGGATTTTTCAGTTTCGGCAAGGTCACTGTCATGTAGAGCTCAGTCTCAGACCTCTATTGTTCCACCTACCTAACTTTCAGCAAACCAGTCATTTGCACAAGATTTGCCAGAGCTGAGTTTCCATTCCCCACTGAAAACTACGCCTGAGAGCAAATGAGGGGAAAAAAAAAAAAAAAAAAAAAAAAAGAGAAATTATGTACTTGGGCAACTTACTTCTTCAGGGTGTGCTGAACCGGGATGTGAATCAACCCAACCACCCGCTCCAATTAAGGTTTCTTCAGAGCTGGCTCCTATGAAGTAAAGGAGTTTTGATACACCTAATCTCTAATGAGATTTTGCCTGCACACACCCCAATTAATTAGATATTTGCCTACAAAACAGTTTGGCTTGTAACATATAATGAAACCCTGCCACAGAGGGCTACTTCATCATCACCCCTGGCCTGACTTGAACCAAAAATGGGGACAACAGGAATAGGCATTCACAGAACACTTGGCATTCAGTTGGTGCATCTCCTTCATGGCACATTTCTTCTCCAAAAGAGAATGAATGGGTTGAATGTTAAAAAATGAAATCCTTTTGACTTAATAGCCAAATTGGTTGAGCAGCACTCCAAAGCCCTCATTCATTCAGCGTTTCCTTCATTTCCCTTCTTATGATGAGAATGTTTGTTTGTGAGAATGAACCTTGGTTCAACCTTGATCTTCATAACTTTCAGTAACTTGCTCCAAAAGAAACGTTAGCCGAAAATGGTATCCATGTACTTCTTGAAGGTTGTGCAATGCCACAAGTGATTGAAACAGATGAGGAATTCTGGCTATTCACTGGGGGCAGGATGTTAAAAAAAAATCATAACTATCCGTGATATATTCATCACCACAGAACACAAACATCCATCAATTTAAAGTATGTAAGATCTTCTAGAGCAGAAGTTTAAACCAAAACTAGTTCATATGCATTATTTGATCCTATTCCAATTAATTTTGATGATGCTCCATCATGATATGCAAGTATGAATTCCCATACCACCACTGATAAATGCAGCACTACTTTCAGTGCAGCAACTGGGTTGTGGTAGCACCTCAGGACTGAGTCTAGAATTGTGCCCCTGCTGTGCTAGCTCTTGCAGAATGGAACAAAAGACAGACATGTGCCAAATAAATTATCATCCAAGTACTTTAATTCCTATTATGCATTTGTGAAAAGTGATTCATGTGTAATTACTCAGTAAGTTAATACAAAGTGGGATTCAGCCAAGCTACAGTTCTTAATTCACTAGCGCTTATAAGATACTCTGAGATCCTGTAATAGGAAATTTCTAAGAAGGACAAGAGATTAAAGTAAAAGCTTTAAGACTGTCAAAATGCAATGGTTGCCATTTGCTTCCACACAGATCTACTTGGGAAACAGTTCCAGAGCCAGTACTTTAATGGCTTACATACTGTATTTTTTTTCAAAAGCCATTAGGGCCTTTGAAATCCCATAGTAGTTATTTGGCATGACTGGAGAACTTCTATGCCAGAAAAACATTCTGATCGCCAGGATGAGGTAGGGGAGGCTCCTCTTTAATTGGGCTAGTGACCAGTTCTCTTAAGAAAGGGCTTTTACTTCATTATTCAAAACCACTTCCTTGAGGATAAGAAGGAGAAAAATTAGCACGTGAGCTGGCCAGTCAAAAACCAAAGACACAGAAACACGCAATGTCAGCTCAGAGGGAAACTTTCAATCTGGGTTTCAGAGACCACTTATTGAATAGATGGGGAAAGCAGTATTGGATTATTTTAAAAAAAAAAAAAAAAAAAAAAAAAAAAAAAAAAAGGCTGTGTTAAATTCTCAATTCCAACATCACCTACAGCAGTGTTAATTAAAAAAGTTCAAAGTTCATTGAAATCAGTATTACCATAGTTACATCACGTCCTGATAAAGATCAAAGCCGATATCTGATTATTTAACTCCAGCTACTTATGTCATACAATTAAATCATATTGTCATTCACTTTCAAAAAAAAAAAAACAAACACCAAACCAACCCCCCCCAAAATATTTAAGCAGTGTATACAAATTTAAACAGCTGCTAAACTCACATCAACCTGTGATGTGCTCAAAAGTAAAAACAAAAAAACCCAAGCAAAAAAAGAAATCTGTTCTTTTCTGTTTTCCCAATTCAGTATTTATATCCAGTTTTTTTCATGGAACTCATGGACAGAAGAACCAAAACACTGAGGGAAGTTGCAAAACTTGGAAGTCCAGATTCTACTGAAGACTCGAGAGACTCCTTTTGTTTGGATTAGCTCCCAAACTCCTAGATGCTCTTTTTAATTGAAGCATGACAGTTTTATTCTCTTGTTACTCACACTGCTTTTGCATCAGTACATGTATCCCAATCTCTTAATTTTCTAACAACATTATGACCTAGAGAACCAGATCCTTTAAATTCAACCTGTGATGACTTTTCATGTATATATATTACATATTCTCCTTGCAACTCAAGTCCAGGATTTCACACTAATTCACTCAATTCATGTAAAGTTCGGTGGGAAATGGTTTCCTCTTTCTATTCCATGCCACGCCTCAGCACTTCAGGTCAGCAGAAGGTGGCTCATCAACTATTGATTCATTACCTTCAGAACTTGCAATACGCTTTTCTGAGTAAGCCCTTTGAGAACAGGCATAACAGAGTTAGCTGCAGAAATTTAGAGGTTGCAGTAAATGTGTTGATTAACGAAGCACTAGATGGCACCCTCGCATTCAGCTCTTAAGAGGTTTTTACAGCCCTTCTCATTCAGATTTGAAAACAATACAGGTACTCGAATTTTATTCAGGTCAAGAATGAAGATTTTTAATTCTTCATGTAGGAATACATCTTAGGAAATACCACCTAATATAGCAGTGCCAGATTACAAATAAAAAAAAAGTTTAATCACTATTCTATTCTACATTAGCAAATGTTAGTTCTTCTAAATAAGAAAATTTTATAAATGAGTAAGCAATCCCATCATTGCAAGCAGTTTAAAAGCAGCCTTTAGATTAGGGAAAAATATTATGTTTGCATGTTCCTTTTCTTCTTGCCAGTAAACAGTCAAGAAAAAAGTTGTAATTGATTTCTGAAAATCCACCTGAGTGCCTCTGTAAAGGCTGGACAAGTCAGCAGAGTTGATGGTATGCAAAGATTTATTTTTCCTGAAACAACAAGGTCTTTGTGTGTTTTGCCAAACAAGCTGGCATGCACCTATTTCCAGTGCTATTAGGATGCAAGGAGGCACTGTTATCTCTAGACAGCACACTGATAAGAAAATTCAGGCTTTGAGCAATTAAATGGTATCGTCAAAACCACAGAGGAAATTTGTGTCAGAGCAAGGAAATGAAGCCATTCCAGGTCAGTGACTTCCCCAGGAGGCTGTCTCTCCTTCTTGCTTCTTGGAACTTGCTTAAAGTGCATGTCAAAATGGGAGCAGGCAAACTCCATTCAGGACTTACACAGAGCATCAAAGGATTTGAAATAAGGTGGCTGGCCTGCAGGTGGAACATGGCATCCTCTTCAGAACTATCTCATGCAACCAATATTATCCTTTTCTGAAGCAAGGACAAAACAGAATGTTCTATCTTGTCTCTGAATTATCGCCATGAAACTTTTATTATGGCAGAGAAAGAGCAATACCAAGAAGATGAGCACAGAATTGTAGGTACATTCTAGATCCTTGAAAGAACAAAGGATCACATCAGGCAGACAACACAGAAAACTATTTTATGGTGGTATTATGGAAAACAAGACTAGTAGATAAAGAATGGTTTAGGAAGCAGAGAAGCTGGAAAGTAAAAAAAAATAAATAGGCAAAAACAAATGTGCTATGGTATTATTTAAAATATTAAAAAGCAAAGAGGGCTAGGCCTTGCTAAAGTTTTAATTAGATTACTGAAATTGATTTTACCAAAAACACTTAAGTTACACCAGGGTACATGAGGTCAGAATTGGACCCAAAGAACCTAATCTCTCACCATATCAACAAGTTAGCAGGTGGTCAAGACAGCCCAGCTGGAGAATGGGCTCAAATTTTCAGTGAGCTAATACACACTAATCTTTCACTCCTGCAGACCTGGATTCAAAACTTAAGATCATGAACTAAAATTAGTCTGCTGGTTTCATTCTAGTCCCCATTTGTGCACGGCACAAAACCACCATAAAAAGTGTCATGACTGGCAATCTCTCTAAGGCAGGCCCAGTTCTGGAATAGCAGGAAATGTTGTAAGTTAGGACTGAAGCACACTGGCACAGCTGTGTATGTAATTTTATACTCTGCCCACATTATGCTTGCCAAAGCCAAATGTTTTTTCTCCTTGACTTCTGCAAGTGCCACATTCATGCTGAAAAAATAAAAGAGAGAAAGGAAAGAAAAGAAATACAGAATGAATCATTGCAGTCACTGGAACCAACACTGTACTGCTTCCCACTCTGTACATCTGCAGTAAAGGCAGTGTTATTGCATAGCATATAAATCTGCACAGAGTTCATTTACAGTATCTAGTTTTGTGTTTGGTTATTGCTCGTTATTTTGTTTTTCAGGGTTTTGAGTCAGTTTTTTTTCTTTAACATAGTACATAGCTTCTTTTTGCCCCATAATAATGGTGCCCATTGCTAAACCAGGCCTATAACTTTTTAACCGGACTAAGTCAAAATACCATAAAACCAGAAGATTCTCCCACTCAAGTGACTGTCCAGCTTAGCTGAGTAGTGACCCAGCCTGGAAACACGTTGTATTATTAACATGAATTATTCATAGTTATCCATGACAGTTCACTGGACGAACTCCAGCCACATAAAACAAAGATAATCATCCGCATGTCAATCAGGAAAAATCTCATTCAACTTATTAGTCTCATATAACATCACGTATTACTACAGGCAGTCATATTCAATAATTAGAACCTAAAAGAAGAGCTTCTGAACTACGCTTTATACCTCTAAAACCATTTAGTATTGAGACATGGTTTTGCAAGTAAAATTTCTCCCATGCATCATGAAACTTCCAGCCAAAACAGGCAATGAAAAATAAGGTCTTTAGTAACATAAGGTAATATAAAAATGAGCAGTTTCAGGCAGTTATGAGATCTTTAAGATAGAAATAAAGGAACACACAAGGCTGAGTTTAAAGGAAATAAGAAGGAATCAACTGATATAGGAGCTTAATGAATTGTTCTATTTGACAATTATCAGCCATAAATAACATGACTCCACTACATCACAGAATTGAATGAGATTAGCTGACTGGAATTAAATAAAGCAGAACGGTAACTTTTGCCAGCAAAAACACAAAAGCCAGATAACAGTAGCAGCAGTAGTTGCTGTTAATGCCAGGAAACGGTTTTTCTCCTTTTGCCAAAGCAGCCATTTTCCCCAAGAGCAATTCTCATTCTGAGGCCAAGGTGGTGCTCAAATATAGTAAGTAACAAACACCTTTCCCAGAAGCTACCTGCTTCCACTCTACCCCATCCAATGCATTCAAGCAGGGAAAGAACCAAAACACTTTCCTCTCCAAAGGAGGACTTCGAATTTCATGCAATGGAGTTCATACACATAGTTACTAACGTAAAGCTGTGCACAGTCAGAACTAGCAGATTAAAAATTAAATGTTTTATGAATTTACCAGCCTATCTACAGATTACATTTTCTAAAAAAGCTCTATGTTCCCCCTCTGGACTATGTTTTGAGAAGAGCTTCTATTTAAGACAGTTTTTGTTAATGTCTAGATAAACATGACAACCTCTCCAACCAAGTTGTGGGCCCTCACTCACTAGAGTTCGCTTCAGTTTCAAATATGCCAGAAAAGGTGTTCAACAAACATCAATAAGAAATCCAGAATTTACCTCCCACTAATGTGTTAATATACCGAGTAGTCCTTATTATAGAGTGGATTTCACTGGTTACGGTTATATCTTGTAGGTTCCATGCCTCTAGAAACTTACTTCTCAGCAAGAGGAAAGCCTAAGGCAGATGCCTAGGACTGCAAAGCAGAAGGAGACCAGTTCTATTTCTGTGGCCACAAAAACCAAGGAATAAATAACAAATAGAGCTGAAAACCGCCCACAGAATTGAGATGTTTAAGCTCTGCACTTGCGACATGATCACTGTGTTTCCATTTAATTTTTTTCATTAAGTCATATGCACATAAAATCCGGAAATAAATGCTTTCTGCGGATTAAGCAAGTTGGACGACGGAACATGACTTTCTGTAGCCTATCTAAAGGGGCACAAGTGGTGCTTTTTTTTCAGATATGTTTCCAAGTGAAAAGTCAAGATATTTTTGGATTCATCTGAACGTAAAACTTGCAATGATAAAAATGGACAATCTTGTTGTGAAAAAATTAGTTTTTATTTCAGGTTTGCAGTTGTTAATTATCTTCTATGGATGTACTACATGAATATATAAAAAGGACAAAGACTCCAAGAACAGAAGCCAAGGAGTTCTACTGATATCCTAATTAGACAAGATAGTAAAAATCCCACATAGCTCTCTAGAAAAAGCCTCAAATACACACAACACTGTCAGAGCGAAAAATCAGCTAATTAGATTTTTAAAAATATTTTTAGTTTCTATGGCAGGAAACCCTTCCCAGTAGCAGCTCCTTCCTCAGTCACCATGCTGCATAACAGGTTTAGCTGAGCAGCTTTTGGCTAATTCACACCATTCTACCTCAAATGCTTACACAGGTGTGAGCTGCTGAACCTGGCTCTTTTGCAGGCAGCTGTGGCAAAGAAAAAAAAAAAAATACCCTCGGACTACAGACCAAAAGCAAAGTAGGGAAGAAAGGAAAAAATCAATTGACTTCTGCCACCAAGTAAAAACTTTACAGCTGTTTTAAAAAGGTACTGAGCTACCAATTTGCTTTTCTATCACACCAGTTATTAGGCACACTCCTGACTTTAATAACCATTTTCTGCTCCAATAATTTGTGTGATACAAAGAGGAATACAGGGCAAGCAAAACTTGTTTAATTAGAAATGCTGATTGCTAAGCATTCAGAGGAAGTTACAGAATAGTATGCTTCACCATAATAATATTTAACCTAATGAAAATTGCCTTAAAATAGGATTTGTTTTCCTTACCTGACATAAATATCTTGTTCATGCTAATTACAGCTGATTCACACAATAAAGCAGCTACCATAAAATTAAAACACGGATATGTGAACAAGTTAGCACAGGGTAAACTAGATTATCAACCTTTAGGGTACATCACCTGTGCGGCAGTAATGCTGTGTAAATGTTTTCACCCCATGGTAAATTAAAAGTAGCTGATCCTTATTCAAAGAGCTGTTGAAGGAATTTCTGCTCCTTTGGCAGCTAGTCCTCTGGCTTTGAACAGATGTGGTCAGAAACTATATGAGACCAAGTCCTGGCACAAACTACAACTCAAGATACTACCATTAACCAAAAAGCAATTACCAACCCTGCTTAAAACGTTGTAAACCCTGTCATAGGCTTCAGTGAAAACACAATTTTGCCTGCTTTCTGGGTTTGTTTCTTAAAAGCTACTTATTCAATGCCTAGAGAAGTGACCTGGCCATTAATCCAACATTTGTGTGGTTGCAATGCAGCAGACATTTAAAAAAACTTTGGTCTGACATAGTGATTTAGCTCAAATTGTTTCTTACAAACATCTTGACATATGGAGAACTTTCTCCTGGCAGCTCATGATGACCGATGGTCTACATGACTAGTGCTGTTTAACTGCAAGAAACATGTATGTAGTTAGAAAGGAAAACTGAAGAGCAGGTTGAGTGTGTACACAGATATATGGATAAAGTTTCCGGTATTCTCTAGGGAATTTTGACATACAATATAAACAATTATAATGAGTAAAAGAGTTATCCAGATCTTCCCAGATTACCGCATAAATGTTTTTCCTCATATGTGTAACATTTTGGATAATAGCAAGAGTACTTACTGGAATGAAGAATTACTTCTGTAAGCTTGGGCTTGTGTCTAACATAACTAAATATGAAGTCTCTGGAACAAGCATTCTAATAACTCAACCAGGATATCATTACCTACTATTCCTGAAATTTTGAAATTTGAGTTGTTTCAGATAGAATGGAAAATATTGTAACTTCCACAGCTATGATTCCAGATTTCAAAATAAGTTTCAGATATTCCCTTCATCTTTTCTCAGAAGCAACAGTTGCAGTGCTATTAAGCTTTTTGCCCTTTGAAACGCAACAATTTATCAACAAAAACCCAACCCAAACTCCCAATCACCTACTGAATCACCTCCTTCATCTGAACCACTTTATTAAAGTTTTTAATGCCTGAATATATCTCGCATTTTTATGAAGATATTAGTCATAATAAAATACCAGTTCATTCATTCATTTTCATAGCTACACAGATTTCTTTTTAAATCATAGAAATTTGTTTTGATAAACAGTTCAAGTTTTGGACGGGCATAAGTCTCCAGATAGATAGTGCCTTTATCTGAAGCTAGTTACACAACTCAGTTTTGGAACTTCTCTTTAACTAAAGATATAAAGGTATCAGATACTCCAGCTTAGTAACTCTTGCTGAACTAGTACTGTGTAAAGCAAAGATCTCATTATACATTCAGAGTTTGACTCTCAATATTGGTACTTAACTGGCCAGTTAACTAAAGGTGTTGGTACTGGTGTCTCAAAACTTTGCTTTTTGAGCTTCACTGCTGTCTGTTCATCAGGCTGGGAGAGGGCTGCCTACTTGTGACACTTTTTTTCTGCCTCACTGTGTATTTGTAAAAATCCTTGTTCTAGTAATACATTTTTACCACAGGTCCAACATCTAACTGAGCTGTTGCCTTCCATTTTTTGCATCACTGATACTTTTCCTTGTTTTCACAAACAATGTATTATTTCTGTAAATCTTCACACGTGTCATGAGTTGGATTAGGATCGGGTATTAAAAGACAAAGTCATACAAAAATAGTTTCCAGATTTCATTAACAACAATTTCTTTAAACTTCTCCAAGGAATGATTAAAATTCAGTGGCAAATTCTGTGGTCTCCTGGGGGTACCTTTGGTGTCCCTTTCCTGATCTTGCTTGGGAAGTCCAAATGCAACTGAGCAACGGCACCTAGACACCTATTCCTGGAAGGGTAGGTGATGAGATGGGAAGTTCTTAAGCTGCAAGACACTAAACAGATGGTCTCCCACTTCTCTCACTAGTATTTAGCTATGCTGAAATTGATGACTGACCCCATACCCAGTGACTGCATCACCTGGCACAAGCATTTTTACGGAGTAAATCCTGCGGCATTCCTTGACTTGGGTGACTATGTCTAGCCACTCACCTGATATGATATAAATGAGAATCAAGTACACTAAATCAGTTTTGCATTATTTGGACTTGATCAGTTTGACCTCCCCACTTTGGAAATCCCCTCATTACCAAAAAAGTTCAATAAATGTTCCATCCTATTTTCCTTAACCCTTTGACATAGCTAATCTCTGCTGAGAAAGCTCAGAGTTTTCC
Source organism: Calidris pugnax (assembly GCF_001431845.1). NCBI lineage: Eukaryota > Metazoa > Chordata > Aves > Charadriiformes > Scolopacidae > Calidris > Calidris pugnax. The sequence goes on along the minus strand of NW_015090995.1, from coordinate 13,086,934 downwards.
TAGTCTCCTGTGTTCCACTGAACTTGTTTCCTGACAGGAGGAATCGTAGACCTGTCCTGAACATTTCACACTACTGCATTAGAGCTGGATTTTGTCATCTATCCAGATACTATAACAAGCACTCCTTGGTCCTTTCTGGGAAAACTTAACCCATTATTCTACTTCTTCCCATGAAACCTCCAAGTTTAGTCATAATACTTTCTGGAAATGTTTGAGGTCCCCAAGCATCTCCTGGTTATAATTTCTTCTTTGTGACCTAAATAAGCTGGCAGACGCCAGGGTCTTAGACATCTGAATAAATCAAGACAGGAAATAGTTGATAGAGCCAAGTATCTTTACTGCATGCCCTCCCCATTTGTAAAGGTCATATAAAGTTGTATATTCCTACCTGCAGCAGGAATCAAAAGAGCAGCTCACCAACTCCGGCCTCTTTCTACATAGCATTCACTACCAAGCACTTCCTCCTTCTCAGCTTCCCCTTCCTACCTCACAGAGCTCTTATGACTATGCCCGTTGACTCCTTTCTGCCACTTCTCTCATCTGCTTTCTGCCTCCTTTTCACCTTCAGACAATGACATTTTGCTATCCATATTTGCATTCCACACACATTTGATTTGTGGGCCTGTGTTTGGAGGGGAGGCTTCTAACACTCTGCTTCTCCCACTTAGTTTCTTAATGGACATCTCCTGCTGAAAGCCATCCCCATACACTTTAGTGTCCGCCTACGACAGCAGTCGAGCATGCTCATGTTCACTTGCCATGCGTGGCTCAGCCAACTGACAGTAGGCTGCTAAGCTACAGAAAGTCATTTATATTCCTCATCTGAGCAGTCTTTGGGTCCGCTCTTCTTCTGGAAGTAATAGTAGGGCTGGTTAGTGCCAGCTTGAATGCTGGCTTTTGTCACTGCAACATTAGTTCACAAGCACACCAAACAGAGAGACTATCTTTTTGTGTTTGGAACTAATGACTGGAGACTTTGATTCCAAAGCACCTACTTAAAATGATTAAGCTGTGGCAACCCCGTTACAACAGTAAGACAAAACATGTTAACTCCCATGGTTTCCACAAGAGTTTAACCAAAGGCAATGCATACCTTGCCTTTCTCTCTACACCCATGGACACTGTTGGTTACGACAAGCAAGGAGTTGATCAAATTTACTTGGCTTTAACATATGCCCAAGAACGATGTCTTTCATGAACTATACTGTCAGTTCCCTGAGGAGGAAAAAGAATACAATACTCCTCCCTCTGTTGTTTAGGCTGAATATTATGTCCCCAGTTCTGGCCAATAGCATCCCAGCAGCGCATAACTTTCTGCACTAGACTCAGCTTCACTCAATGGGAAAATTAATAATGGAGAATAAAAATAAAACAAAATTATTATTATTTCTAGTGCTTGAGAAAGTGAGCATCTCTTTAGCTGTCAGCTCAGTTATTTCTGTTGGGAAATAATTTGTTGATGTTTCCACAGCTACAGCTTTCCAAAGCCCACACAAGAACAAAATACACGGTGTGGGGGTAAAAAAAAAGGAGAAAAAGTTTTGTTTTGGTTTTTTCATATTATTTACAGTAGGGCTCAACAATTGGGAAGCATGGATTGCACAAGATCTGCTGCAAAATGACAACCATTAACATGTTATTCTATAGAACATTTAGATACTATGAATATTTTCCAGCTGAAATGTGTCCAGGTTTTCTTCTATCCAGTGTTCTGTGTTTAGTCCAGGAACATTAATGATGAAAATCTAGACAGCGTTACATTGTGTGAACTATTAGATGTACACTGATGATACTTGATTTTATATTGCCTTTGGCTGAGTCAGTTCATAGAATTTAAATGATCTGAACTCTGGCTGTCGAATGAGTAAACAGTAAATCAAACTTAAGACTTCATTACAGAGTTGAAAGTCTGTTTTCCTACAGACCTGGTATACCACATGATGCAATCAAACACATTATTATCTGTCAAGCATCCAAAAATGAACTAAATGACTCATAAAAGCAATAAGACATAGTCTCTGCCCCTGAAATACCTTACATTGTAAAATTAAAACAAGACCCTCAGAAAGGCTAAATTCTGGGGAACCAGGTTAGTTCTATGATGGAAAGGAAGAGCATGGGTTACAAACATGATAAAGCAAACAGACACACTCCTACAAGGGAGGAAGATTGAACTTAAACTGTGCATAGCTGCATTAGGCTAATAGTCCTGTGCATGTTTTCTCCCACAGAAAATGTGAGTTACCTGTTCAGTAATTCTGTTCAGATGTTTTCCCACTATTCACCTTTCCTTGGGCAGTAGCTTCCAGTTTTTCCCCCTATATGAAGGTGTGTCTACTTCCCCGCTTTTAGTGTAAAAACCTACAAATCCATGAGGTTGTCGTAGGACACTCCTGATTTTAATGGAATTTTTTTAGATTTGTTAGATAGTAATCAATAGGTATTTCCAGTAAATCAGTGCTAGTATCTCTTCTGACTACCAGTTGTCCACATACAAATAACTCAATACAGTTGAACTTTGAAAACTTTAAAGAAAAAAAAAATCCTAGTTCCATGCAGCAATAACCAAAAAAAAATAAAATCATAACTGCAGATTGTACTCAGCAGGTCTGATTTACAATACAGCCTAATAAAATTACGCCTCATGGAGAAAGGGAAAGAATCTTACTCTACCCCACCATGCCTGGCTTGTGTGACAGACAGCAGCTGCTACTGAGATAATTTGCAGAAGACGGAGCCTATTTCAAGAATGCATTTAAACACCCAAACACAGCTGTACATATACATGACCATACACACATGAAAAGAAATGTATGAAATAATTACAGAAGCCTCCATTATACTTACCACTTACATTTTGTAATTAGGTACTAAGTGTTTTATATTTCAAATACACGTGGATTTCTTTTTTTATTAGGAAGGTCTAGTAGTCATAACATAAAGAATGTGTTTGCATTCTGTCAATTCAGACTTGCTAAAATTAATTACATTTAAAAGTGTAGGTATTTGGAGAACACTAGGCACAAAGCTCCAAATTTCTACTTTGCTTATAATAGCCAAGGAGTACAACAGTGATACTGTAGACTGACCCTGCTGGTAATGACTTTTCTCTTAATAAATTAGACCTTCAGCACCTAACAACTATATCGGATGTTAAATGGCTCATGGTACCAATAAAGGGTATTGATAACTACTTTGAAACAGAATCAGATAAACTTTTGCACTGCATCTTATGAACTCTGAAACTTTCATTATTGCCAAATCATTTTTGCATTTATAGACATTTTAAAACATTATTTAAAGTTGTCTGAGAAGCATTCTTCATCCAGGACTAAGTGAGGGATGTGAAGAGCAACAACTCAAATTTTGTCTTATCTCCATTGTTCAAATCTTTCCATAGACTTCCTCTGCTATAATCCATGTGAAGTCCTTCCTCAGGACAAAAATCAAGGTCTTGATAAGCCTTCCACTATTATAGAACCTTTCCCTATGCTTTCCACCATGCATGCTTCATATACCCTAATTAATCTGGATAACCACTTCATTTAAATGAGTGGCACTTTCAAACAGGCATAGCAAAATCAAAGATGCTCAGCAGTTTAATGACCTGATTCAAGATGCCCATGACCATATTTTTAGAGTACCTGCATATCAAAACCATAACTTCTCTTGCTTTGCTCTCATCAGAGTTGTACACTTTCTCAGCACTTGTACACAACATCCTCAAATCACATACCTAGAACGCCACCTCCACACACATTCTGTGAGCCCAACCAGTTTGGGTCATATGCCTCACCTAGTCTCAGAAAGCACCATGAGAGCAGGCATCAGCACAGAATTCATCTCCAGGACAGTGTTCATCTGCTACCAAGAGATGATGCCTATTCTGCAGCCTCTCTCACCCCTATCCATCAATTCTAACAGCTGCTAAAAGTGAGGCAAAGATCCTACAGAAAACTAAGCTCTTTAATATCTGCAGAGTCTTTTCCTCAAGGCTGGTCTATTGTGGGCACCTTAACAAGCATCAGTCACAGAAGAAAAACGATAAACTGCTCTAATTTGAAACCTTAATGTTTTCAATATCATGTTTTGGAAAAAAATCAGAAACCATGTGGCATCATGCTGGCACCTGTATGATTCATCATCAGTTACAGCCTTTACATCGGCATACAGATCTCTGTTACCAGAGCTAAGAGTAATTGAGAGTAAAAGTATATAGTTACCCCACTATAAAAGGGGATAACAGACACAACTTGGCCAAGTATCAGTAGATGTTCACCAAGAAGGAAAGGATACATCTCTAACACAAAAGCAAATGTCAGCTTTCTACATCAAAACAAAGAACTACTAAGATGTAAAAACAAAACCACAGGGGGAGGAAAGAAACAAAAAACTCCCAGAACACACTAGAATTTTTTAGTACTGAAGAAATAACATATTTTCCTTTAATCTTGTGCACAGAACTGGCAGACCTATTTTGGCTTAAGCTTTAAAAATAAGAAAAAAAAAGAAAGGAAAAAAATAAAATCAGACTTTGATGGACAACTACCATGGAAAATTTCATCCCAAATAGTTAATATCTGTAAATACCTTAAGCAACTGAAAACATCTTCTAATGGTATGTGTCAGCCAAACTTAATAGAATAGGCAGCTGAGCCTGGTTTTACTATAATATAGTTGTTATTCTTTTGTAATTCCACAGCCAAAGAGTTAGCATAATTTGCCTAAAGATACAAACCTTCCAAAATATTGTTTTCAGTATTAGGCCTAACTTATTTTAAGAATATACAACATTATATAAATGTCAGCTTTAAAGTAAGAAGTGACCACCGAGCTTAGATCAAATATATGCATTTTGTTAACAGCAATAAGACTTCATAAAACTTCAGAAGTTTTAATGGACTTCCTTTCCAGACATTAATCAAACAGATTTTCCTTAGTGGATGTAGAAAACCCCTGCATCACTAAGTACCAAATCGGTACTTTCACGCTAGTAACCAAAAATAAGAAATAAACCTAGTCAGAAGACACTGAGATCTTGATTAATTAAACATTATTTCAATATATCCCTGGAAACTTGGACTATTGCAGTGGTATTTCTCACCAGACGCAAAATGCAAAAGGAAAAATCTAAGTGAAAGGTATTCAGCAATTTTTCTTTCCGACGTGACGATCACAAGGCCTGTCTAATTTATCCCAAGTGACATGTTATTCCACCGGCAGTCCACAAAATTTCTCCAGAATCAGGCCCTGAGCGTTCTCTGCTACTAGCTGTATTCTTTACAGTTTTGTTTTAAAGTACCTATACTACATGACAAGGCTCAGTGGTCCAGATAGGATAGAGCAGACGGTACCATAAAAGTAGTCACATAAAATGTAACAAATATAAACACTCCCTTATGTTAAAACACAAGTGAACTACATTTACTGGCCCTTCACAGGACAATCCTTAAACCTTCATGCTCTCTCTTGGATAATTTCAACAGAACCTAATCCTTTTACTACTTAATGCTTTAAATACAGTAAAGTTCTTCGCAGTTTACTAAAGGTTTGCACTCAAGTTAGTCGGTTCAGAGCTGAGACCTACTTTGACTTATGAGAAGGCAAATGTACACTGAACTGTAGTTATTCTGATATCCTATTGACTGTGCATTAGCAAGCATCTGGGGAGAAAGAGCAAGGAATTGTCACCTCACAAGGAATTGGCAGTAGAGGGGTGGGGGGATGGCTCTCCCTGCTTTCCCAAGTGCAAGTCTACTTCAAGTGTTCTCATCTGCCAGAACTCAGCACAGAAGGCAACGAATACTCAACACTAGCAATAAGCATATTTTCAGCCAAGAGATAAACCCACACAATAAACAGTACGCAGAAGATTTCAAACATATATAGATACATATACATATTTGTATGTGTATATGTATGAAAAAAAGCCTTTGAGTTCCATATTTACAAGTGTGCATGGTTTATTACCATCAAACGAGGTGTAAAAAAGCACAGATCTTGGCTGGATAAAGTTGAGAGCAACACTAAGTGCCCATAGACTCTGCCTGCCTTGAGAAATCAGTTCCTGCTGTAAAATAACAGACTTTAACACATTCTGTAGAATGACATCACCCGAAGTGGCCTGCCAAAAATGTTACTTTTACATTTCTTCAACAAGAAGATTTCCTTTCACCACTCCTTTTAATATTTTTTTTCTTTGCGTTAGTCAATCGTTCAAAAATATGAAAGTTCTAAGTATTTCCAGGCCTCTAGATTAGAGCTTTTAACACAAGCAAGTGACTATGCCTTTTAAAAATGTTGCATATATATATGTATGTATCTTTTTGCCTGGTTCTTTTTAGTAGATTTATATTTGCAACCGTGCTGAGGTAAAATAATACAAGTTGATGCAATTACCATACTGAAATGATTTTTTCCTTTTGATTTATCACTTTACCACTGAAAAATACTCTATTTTATGCGAACAGTGAAAGTATGTCTACCCATTTAGTGAGTTGTACATAACCCACTGGATATTATTGAACATGAACAATAAGATAAATCAGTCAAATGAGAAAACTTTTGCATTTTTAAGGAAGCTGTTTAAAGACTACTGGATGACAATTACAAGTAACGTATTTCACCCTTCCAAGTAGTGTCAACAAACAACAAAAAAACAACCCAGATGCTAATTTAGTTGTAAAAATTGTGGTTCTTTCACTGAAATATTCCATATAAATTCTTCACTTTTTCACTTCTGATCAGGATTTTGCATCTTACCTTTGTAGAAGCCACAGCTGAAGTACATAGACGTTTTCTTCTTTGCACTCATTGTTTTCAGGTGTTACTACTTTCTCCATCAGTAAATTGTATGAAGTCAACATCCAGTTCCTCACTGCTGAAATTGTGTCTTCATTACTAGGTTTGAACCTAAATAAGAGAATACAATATTAGTTAATACTGTAAAGGCGATTTCCCTTTTGAAAACCTCAGAAGGGAGGAAAAAAGAGTAAATTGCAGAGTGTTCAAGCTAGGAGCATAAGTTAAGAATTATATATGCAACTCAATACTATTTTTTTGACCTCTAAGAATATTTTACGTTCCTCTTCTGTAGTTCTTGTTTTTAAGCAAATGAATAGAAATATCACTGAAATCCAGATTTTTTTTGGACAGGGGTTGAACTAGTCATAGTCCTAAATCTGAAGCACTTTGTACATTACAGGAAATAGCTTCAGAGAACAATCCAGAGTTACCAAGGGGAGAGACAAGATAGTCCAATGCAATTTTCTAATGTTTTAGTCCAATGCTGCAATGCCTTAAACACAACCAAAATTATCACACTCCTAATAAATATTTATATAGAGTATACAGGTGCAGTATCTTTTAAAGACAGAGCTTTGGAGGAAAAAAATATTCTTTAGTTATTTTTCTCAGTGTTTCCATAATTATTTTTTAATATAGGTTGATTACATTAGGAAAAAGTAGAGCAGGCAATGATTGCAACTATTTTGATTTGCTTGTAAAGTAGATCATACCTAATGTTCTCCATGAACATATGTTGCAGTGTTTATATAAGAAATATTTTTTAAAGTAAATTTTTATTTATTTATTTATTGTTAGAGTCTAAAAAATAGTAAATTTAGAACCCCCAGTTTGCACTAAGTTAATCTGTCATCTCTGACCACTTTTTAATGTAAACCTTGAGAAACTTCCACAGTTACTTTGTGTTACAAGTAAATGAAGGAGAAACAGGCTTTAAGAGTCTAATCTCATGATTTGCAGCTCTTTCTTCTGTATGTCATCCAATTACAATTGCTTTAGCAATGCTTTCTGTTGCCTGTTTTCAGATGACTGATAAAAGGCTGATACCGTGAAACTGGTATTCTCTTGTCTTGTGACAAGAAAAAATACATGAATTCGCATCATATTCAAATACCCTGATCCCAGCACGGCTCAGTGAAGTGAATGGAGTCTTACACAGGCATAAAATGAACTCTTATTTGTTCTATTAGCTCAGCAATTCCAGGCAACAGAGGATCAATTTAGATTAAGCATGTTTATACAATGAAAGGTATTTTTAAAATACAGAGAAAAAAAAAAAACCAACATGGGCCTATTGCACAGAGAACAGGAGACTTGATTCAGCTCTCTATATGATACGAGACTTAGTAGAATTACAGTTACTTTTGAAGTTAAAACAACATCCTTGCATTTACAGTGGCTTTGCTTGCAGATTGTAGTCCTCTTTCTTGAAAAGGCACCACAGCAAGGTAAGATTAAAGACAAACTTTATAAAACACCATTTTGTGGTATTAACTGGAGAAAAAAAGAGGAACATTTCCCTTCAATACTTGTCAAGGCTGCTGTTAAGAACTTCTGTGCTAAATGCTCAGGTTACACATAATCCTCCAGCTGCGAGGTGACAATTAGCACCAAAGTCTCTAGAAAAGCTTTCAGCTCTCAACAGGTGCCTCACCATTGTGTTCAGGTTTAAATCAAAATCTGGCAGAATGAACGTCCCACCTCCTGCCACCACCCCTCCCCTTTGAAACAACTCTTATTACAGCCACTATCAGAGCAGCTCCACTCTCATTTTCTCCAAAAAGACCAAACATGACTTTCACTCTTTTGTTTGAGAGCTTTTTTCGATTATCTTTCTTCATCTATCTGACTGAGAGATCTGAAGGCAGGAAGTGGAATTTACTTGTTGTGTATTACGAGTCTACTACTTCTCTCCCGACTGGTGAAAACAGGAGCAAATCCTTTGAGAGCCATATAATTATACGGACAAAAATCAGAAAGTCTTTCTCTAGGAAGTTTCAGAAATGACGGTCCAGAAAAACCTCAGAAGTACATCAGTCTGTAACATTAATATTGTATCTGTATTAAAGTATGAATTATAGATCTTAATTTCTCTGTAATATCGTGTATCATAAAATTTCCTTCCCCATCAACATCCATAAATATTCCTTAGATTAAAATTTGTTTCTGTCCTTTAAAACATCTTCACAAGGCAGGAATGGTGAAGTGCTTCTTACAATTCTGACTTTATCAGCAAGTACACCATTAGAACACTCCTCAGAAATTTTCTCTTTTTTTTTTTCCAATGTAGAGACACATTCCACCCAGAAGGAATATTTATTAGAAAGAATTGCCTACTTACTAGCCAGTCACGCTTTTCTGAGCCAGTAACAAATACTTTTTGGCAAAATAAGCAATTTAGAACCCTGCAACATTCAAGGGAGGCTGAGTGCCTGAATTAATCATTTATAATGAAGAAAATGGTTATGGGAGATATCAAAAGATGTAGTAAAACATGATGGCACTTAAAAGAATAAAAGATCTTGATGTTTGATGTGACTTCTTTCCATACGGAAACAAGATTGATAATACAAACCAGATATTTCTTTGGTGCGATTCAGTTTATAAAGTCAAGTCAAGTTTCCCCAACACAATGACAAAACAGCAAGCAGATTAATCATGCATGGTTTCCAGTTTTGCTCTCTGTTCTGCATCTTGCAGAGCCCTTTTGCCATTACCTTTCTGGGCCATGCTCACGACTGCTCCTCCCAGCTTTGTGATGCTTTCTGGTTTCTTTCCATCTCCTATAGAGAGATCCCACCAGTTCACACCCTGCCCCTGGCAATCAGTCCCCAGAGAACTCAGCTCCCAAGAATTATGGCTGATTAACTGTAATCTGTATCTACACAAAAACTCTACACTGCAGGATGCATGAGAGTGAACACTGGCCATATAGCTAGTACAAGAGCACCCAGTTCCAGATCCTGCTCCAACCCAACTACCAAGTGGTACAGGGGATATGGATCATTGGGTTATACAGATCTGGAATTTCCAGCATGCAATCTGGAACTTCTGCGTGACAGCAAACCCTCCTGGAGCTGAGACATGCAACCTGTTTATCATGATTGTTTTCTACAGTGTTTCTGCTCAGTAGAGTCTCAGATGGTATTAATCTATTGGACTCTGAAAACACCTAGCAGTTACTTGGAGAGAATGGTATCCTAAATAAACTGTTTGTACTTGCTAAGCCTTTAATACTAATTTTTATTATTTCTTTGTCCATCAATTTAAATTCAACAATAATTAATACCAAATTGTGCATTTCTTTTTGCCCACCTTGGATGCAGAGCTGCCTCTGCACCAGAAGTGTAGAATACCATGGGAGAGAGGGTGACATTAAACACCTTCCATGTGCAGCTGAAGCTGTAGCCATCCAGTACCTCTCATAGCAGGCATTATCTCATGGTCATAACATGGAAATAGCTCCCAGTTAAGTTGAAATTTCCTGCCATTCCACTAGGATGGCTATTAGAAATAATTAATCATAGAATCATAGAATTGTCTACATTGGAAGGGACCTTTAATATCATTAAGTCCAACCATCAACCTAACACTGACAAAAACCACCACTAAACCATGTCCCTCAGCACCACATCTACCTGTCTTCTAAATACCTCTAGGGAGGAGGATTCCAGCACTTTCTTGTGCAAATCTCCTGTGCTGAAGCTGGTAGCTAAAATAATGGCAATCTTCAAGGTCAGTGCACTGTGAATGTGGCCTTACCCAAAGCAAAAAAGACAGAGAGGTCCACTTGGAACAAGGGACAGCTTTGGTAAAGCAAATTTTGAAAAGAGGTGCAGATGAGACGAATCGGTTTGAGAATCTTAAGACAATAACAGAGAAGAAAATCTATGGCACTGACAGTTTGCCATTGGCAGGAATAAGCTCCTGTATTGAAGTAAGTACATTCATACAACTGCAGCAAACCTAGTTTTCACAACTCTTTAGTAGAGTTCATAAGATATAGTTCTACTAACTAGCAGAAATAAATTTTTTCTTCCTAATAAAAATTCAAAGTTGCCATTTTTTATAGATCAAAATTGACTCAAACAAAAATGGTATAAACACTTAAACGTAAACAGCATATTCTCTTTAATTGCCTTAGTGCCACAGTATCACTTTCAAGAGGAAAGTCTGGAGTCTTACATTCTGGACACAGCAAGAATGATCGTGGACTTTTTCATTTTTTTTCCTCCCCATTATTTTAAAGCTAATAAATTCATTGAAACTGATCTCCTCCTATAACATTCATAGGTTTCACAAAGCAGCAAACTTGTACTGAAAATAAAATCTTCACCTAAATATTTCCAACCTGCTTTCCCAGAGAGAGGTTTAGTGAATAACTTGACGTGGTTGCAGGATGACAAAAAGAGCCTGCCCTGCCTACTTACTTCATTAGGCAGGTAATCAGCAGAACACACACAAAGCCAAAAAGACAGGATTTTGACTCCCAGCCATCCTAGATCTCATGCCAATTACAAAGACTAGTGGACAACCTGAAGTCATCAGTATGCTGTAGGTTTCATTGGAAAATATTAATCTTTTTTAGGGATTCGCACTGACTGTAGCAAACACCCCTATACAGGAAGATAATTTCACTCTGCTGCATTATTTTGTTATCAACAGCTGAGGATTCACTAGGAGCCTTAAGTACAAGCCAAGATTTAGTTGTTCTAGCTTTTCAATAATTGTAATAAAAAGCTCTGATCCAAACTATTTACAATCTAAACAAGATTGAAAATAGCAAGGCAACACTGAATAAGTATTGATCAGTATAAATGGAGGCAATCTCAGGAAACCAGAAGCCTATTGCTGTTAACTTTGTGTGCAAGTGAAAGAAAGAAGTTAGATTTATTTTGGGGTGCTTCTATGGAGCCTCTCCAAAATGTGAAGGAATCAAAAGTGAGAACATAAAGGTACTCTATCTGGAAATGCAATGAATGAGTGACAGAGTCATGTCTCAGCACTGGAAAAGGGGCAAAATAAGAAGGAAAATACATTAGAAATAAAGACATCAGACAGAGAAAGGAAGAAATCAGAAAGCATCTATATAGGGAAAGAAGGGGCCAAAGGAGAGGACAAAGGAGAAAAGAAAGTTTAAGCAGTGAACTGAAAGCAGTGCAAAGATTGCTGGCTTTAGATGTGTGATTCTGCTGGTTTACAGAACTTCAGCTCTTTTGCTGAGGAGAGAGCAGAAGTGATGGATGCAGCCCAGTGTGGGATAATCCTCAAATCAGAGAGCATATGCTTTGAGTTTAATCCAACTGCAAAGTTCTGACAAACATGCTGCATTTATAGAGGCAAATACATCAACTTTAATTTTTTAGCAGCTGTGCTGCCTTTTAATTTCTTATACCCTGAAGTGTACACTTGTACCCCCTTTCGCTTACCTCTAGAAAGCAGATCCCTTAGAACAGCCCAGCCTTTCTGTCTGAAGCCAACTAACAGCTCTTGCCCACTGGAACTTTTTTTGAGATGTACTGTTATTTTCCAGTTGTTCTGCCCATTTTCTTCTTAATCAAATGCACATTGAAGTGTCTTCCTAAGAAGGTTGGAAGTAGGCTAAGTACCAGCAGGAATCAAGACTCTCTAGTTCAGCTGGCAGGCTTCTCCCTGAGAATCCCAAGTTATCCCAGGTCCAGAAAGCCTCCTCTCTTTTATGATTGAAGCTTGTCCTCCCAGATCTACCAGCTCTGCTCTAATAAATCTGTGCATTTCAGTGTTAACTCTACTCAGTGTATCAGAGCTGACTGCCATCAGCAACAGTAAAAGACCATCACTAATTGCACTTCCCCTTCCAGCCCTCAGCTGAGGATTTCACTCGCATGCCTCTGGACACTGGAGTTCTGCTGCAGAGGTAGAGAGCTCTGGAGCTCTCTCCAGCAAAGCCAAGCTGCCAGGCCTCCTTACAGAGTTCAGCAGTAGGCAATAACAGCACCCCCTCCCCCCAAACCCAATCAGGCCTTCACACCAATTAAGCTTATTGACACCAGATTTTATACATTCCTTCACAGTGACGGCAAGTGATTTCTTAAAGCAAACAAACCTTTTAATGTGGGAGCACAGCACAAGGTCCCAAAAGGTAAAGCAGTTAGCTCTGGAGCAGCAGCCCAGTCCTCTTGAAGCCGAAGGGGAGAAAAGGATGTTGCAATAACGCTGTAAAGAAGGAGAAAGCATTAATTTTACACCTGTTGCTGTCTTCTTCGCCTGGCAGCTGAGGGACAGGAGGAGCTGCATGGAGGTGAGGGATGCAGAAGTGGGAACCTGTGTTTTAGGGCCACTAGGTACAGGAGAGGGGCATTTGCCTGGAGCATCAGATGGAGGGTGAAGACAGCTCTACTCCTGCCCCCTCTGGCTGCCCACCCCCAGCCCTGCCTGTTGCTGCAGGGGTAGGGAGGAATGTCCCAGGGGGACAAGAAGGTGAAATTTCCCTGGAGCGGTTTAAAAAAGGAGCCTGGGCTCCCCACCACCACACAAAAATGAGCTGAGAGGCAACACTGCTGCCTTCCTGCACCTCAGGTTTCCATTTTACAGATGCCACCAGTAACACCTCACCATGGCAAAGGTCTTCTGTAGGCATGAACTGGCTGGTTGTAGTTCTGATGATGGAGGCATTTCCCAAAGCCAGCCTCTTGCACAAATGCATTTATTCTTTAGATCACACAGGAACGAACTGCTGTACATCACTGCAGACACCTGTAAATCATTCCTGCAGAAACCTATTACCCACAAGCCTGGTTTTTTGTGTGTTGTTTGTTTTTACAACTGCTGAACCTACACAAACCCCACTGACGTGAATGGGTGCAGAAGCTCTGCAGCTCTGAGCGCACACAAAACTCATCCAGCTCCTCATTAGTTAAAAAGCAGGTGTCCCCCGACAGTGTCTCACAGGCTCATCGATACAAGCGATGCCTACGGAGCACAGCCACCTCTTCTGGGGAACAGACTGATCGTGCATCTGAGGCACATCTTGTGAATACCCCACATTTCTGCCCACCTCCGGCACACGGAGGAAATTCAGCTGGCGGAGAGCATCGGAAATGGTCTTTGTGCCGCACGTCAAACAGGCTGCCAGTATTGCTTCACTGAGACATAAATTTCAATCTTGTTTGTTCAGAAATGACTATTGTCTGGTGTTGCCAAGAAAACCCAGCTCTACGAAACACACAAGCTCTAATTATTTATTAAGATATTTTTTGGCTTCTCTCAAGCTTTGTATTTTGTTTTCATTTATCAGACTGAGCACTGGTTGGCTGTACACTGAACTAGACTATGACCCCTGATTCACTCTTCCACCAATTCTCTTCATATCTCTTAATTGTCTTGAAATAGCTGGACTTCTGCATGGTAATTAATGTTACTGTGAACTTAGACACTGGAAATCCTAAAATGATTAGATTTCTGGAGGGCTGAATGAACCCATATCTGCAAATGGTACATAGTGGTCTGAGCACAGAACCTTAAACTGTGAACCACTGACTTTAAACCCTGGGTCTGCCTTGCTCTTTCACCTCTGTCCTTCCCTTCACAGTAAAAGGAGAATCTATCTCTTTATTTACCTATCCCCTGAGTTAGGGGAATAAATCTTGAATGCGACATAAGTGCTAATACTGTTCATCTCAACATAATCAACAACAGATGCCTATCACTTTAGACACACCAATCATAATGTAAAAACATCTATTGTGGACAGAATATTTTTGAAACAGAGATTATTCAAGATGGAATTGTCTTGACAGTGCCTGCTGCAGAAATACTCAGGCCAGCTCATTTTGTTTTAAAAATCTAAATTGAATGCTTGTAGGACTTGCTTTTGTATTTTTCTGTTATAAATAGTTTTTAAAAACATTACTAACAAAGAGATAAAAAAGAGTTTTCTTATTGCTGGTAAATTAAGACATTGTTTGTAATGCCCACGAGGGGAAAACTTGGGATTTACTGCTTTTGGATCCAAAGTGTCATGGAGCATTAAGAAGAATCCTGCATAGCTGCCCGACCTCAGGTTTTGTGGAATTCCCTGTCCCTCAGCACAATAAGGCTACAGACTCGCTTCTGCCTTGTTGTAGTATTTTGAAAACAGATCCTACAGGATTTTTGGCCCACAGAGGGGGAAAAGGTGACCACCATTTCGATCTGTTAATCTCTAGTTATTCTATAGTGAAACATTAATTTATGCAGCAGAGGAGAATGGAGAAGATTGATGCCAAAGCAAATCAGGATGAACAGTTTCTGTAAAATACAATCAGATCACATAAAGAGAATTACAAACCTGAAGCTCTCATTATTTCCAAGGTAAATTCCAACAAGCTTCTGGGGAAAACAGAAAATAGTCCATTATGTTCCCATAGTGAAATTGTCAGAGTCTTGCTCCAAACATTTAACATCATCAGGATTTATTTTCTCTGTGTTGTGAGACTGCAGATCCAGGCTGTAAGACAACAAATAGTCCACAACAGGTAAAAGAAATATTCCATAACATCCTATTTCAAGAGAAAGATATTTCAAAATTCAGGCTTATTTCAGTCTTACTTAAAAATAAAATATAAAGAAAATCTGGATATTTCATAAATACATATGCTGGAGTTAGGCTAACAATGGTGATTTTCTTGTTCTTCAGATTTTCAGTTTCAAGGAAACAACTAAACAGCAATTGCATATGCCACGAGTGTCAGCCTTTCTTTCAAAACTTAACAAGAACAGAGTTGTATCTCATCCATCGTTTTCCGAGAGATTAGACCCCTAAACTCCAGTATCACATCTTGAAGAATTACTGATATAATATAAAACCAAAATTTTCTATCCATAAAGACATTCACACCCAGCTCTGCCAAAACATCGACCTTCTCAGACGAGAAGTGTTAAGTGATGCATGAGCATAGTTATACTCAGACAGATACATGAAATAAAGTTATAAAATGTTTTAAGGTTATCCTAGGAAAATGATAGCAAACATGACTGGAAAGTACAGACTGATTCATTGAGAAATTATCAACTAATTTTTAATCTTTTCATGAACATTATGGAAAGAGCTTTCTGCAGAGTTAGTCAGGATGATTTGTCACTGCAAAAACCTGTGTTGGTATTTTATGTTGCGACTCAACAGCAGACGAGCAAGTCTGCAGGACCAATGCTTTTAAGACAACTGGTCTCGCAGACACCCCTCTGATTTTAAGGCAGTGATTTTTGACAACTGAAAACCAGTAATTACCATGCCAACTATCTGTGAAGGAAAAAAATATTTGTGATTTGGGCAAATAATTAGTCACATGAAGAATATTTTTAATTTTTAACTTGACTACCTACATCAAGAGTAGGTAAAGGTAGAGACAGTAATTCAAATGTTGTTTGATTTTTAGAAAATATTTCACAGTTCTAAGGTTTCATCTTTAAAGTGTTAATAACATCTACTGGTTTACAAAGTGTAGCTAGTATGCGTGTGACTGATGATACATTTCAGATAGAAACAGTTATATAAGGGCCAGCTCTTGAGGAAACAAATGAG
The DNA here is from genome assembly GCF_001431845.1 of Calidris pugnax. Lineage (NCBI taxonomy): Eukaryota > Metazoa > Chordata > Aves > Charadriiformes > Scolopacidae > Calidris > Calidris pugnax. The sequence goes on along the minus strand of NW_015090995.1, from coordinate 13,070,589 downwards.
TTACAGACTTGATAATTTGCCAGTTCTTCAGGGTTCAAGCCCTAGGTGAAATGGGAACATAAGTATGTTACAATATAAATTTTCTGGTGGTATATATGAAATCACTTTACTGATCATGGAACAGTTTCTGGTGAGTAAGCCCCTGCTGTACAAAATGATACTGTTGGCTCTGAGTGTCCTTTTTGCTAACAGTATTGGCAGTGAAAGCGAGGACTTGCTGATAAGAAGGGACTCTTATCTCCAGAGGTGGTCCTCAGGTCAGAGTTGAGGAATGTTGGCTGGAGAGCACAGTGAGCATGTGCTGCTGCTGCTGCCGAGAGTATGTTTATCTGTTTCTTCCATGAGCACCTAATGCTCCATGACATAATTAGGACCAAGAGTATAGTTACATAGAAAAAGAACCAAATATTTCATCAATGACAGCAACATCCAGAACTACATTACTAAGAAATAAAACATTTTTGAGCCTCAGGAGAAGAACTGGTATGGAAATAAACCCTCAGCCACGAATTTTTAATTACCAGATATTAGGAAAGAACAATTCCTTTGGGGGAGCTTTTCTGAAACTAGCAACTGTCATATTACTTGCGCCTTTTCCCAGTATTGGAGGCAGAGTGACAGCCCAGATGAACAAAGGCAATTCATATGCCATTGCCAAAACTCACACGCACCTGTAAGAAGCACATACCTAGAGATCGTTCTTAAGTTTCTGTCAAAGTTATTTGAGCAGCAGAAAGGAAAGGCAGTCTCTCAGCAATTGCAAACCCCATTTAATCCACAAAGACAGAACCAGAACAAGCAAACCCAAGTTCTTTTTAATCAAAGGCTGAGCCATCCAGTGCCATGGAAGTGCCAGGAGTTGGAGGGGTCAGAAGCAGAACCCATACAGGGGAGTCCCCCCCCCAACACGAGTGCCTGTGCTTCTGGCATAATGGGATTGCACAGGCAGCCCCAGGGACATCACTGGGAGATTGACACTTTATTAGCAGCAAGGGAGCACAAGGAATGAACTGCACAGCCCTCAGGCCCCAGGGGAAAAGGTATCCTGGGAGCTACAAAACAATTTTCTTGCTTTTCACATCTGATGTGAGGTCACTGAGACAAAATATACATAACTGTAGAAATTTGTATGTCTTTTGTTTTACGTCATCTGTTAAAAATCTAAACTGAAATCTTCACTATTTTTAAGTACTTGGCAATATTGCTTCTCTCTTTTTCTCCTTCACTGAGCAGAAACTAACATATCACTGTGTCAATTAAGGTCAGGCTTATCTGAACAGTCTCTGAACTACTAATTCTTCTCTCTCCCAAATGTGAAATCCAAACCTGTTGAAACTGGCCTCTCTTTCCACAAAACAGGATGTGCAATGAGGACTGATAGCCCTGAAAGTAATGAGAAAACTCAAAAAAAAGTTTGCTTTGTAATGGTGTTAACAGTCTAAATATCATGACAGATTTTTAGTATATCCAATAGTCACGGAATATTACAAGATCAGGGACATAAAAATGCAGAAATTTATATTTGTGTCAAATGTTGTACTTATATACAACTTCTATATATTCTAATTGTATATTCTACATATACAGATATAGTGTGCATGTATGTGTATCAGGAACTAGTTATGCCCACCTGCATATATATGAGCTAAGGGTTTTCTTTGCTTAATAGCCATAAAAATAACCAGTTGTCAGGTCTTTAGAAGAAACTGCCACAAAGGGACAGTACTTAACAAAAATATTCTTCTTATAGAGGCATCAACCTATATCAGGGTCCAACTAAGCAAGTAATTATTAGACACGTAGTAGGCCTTTGATCTTTGCTTTTGGAAATTGATAGTCAAGCTAATTTATGCTGAAACAGTTTGGTATACTATACTTACCATTGTTATTAAAATGCAAAAAAAAAAAAAAATCAACATATTTTACATACCTTATGCTTATATGAATGAAAAGGCTAACAGAGTGTATATTTATAATTTTCTATGCCTGTATCCCCTTGTATATACTTCTGTTCCAGTGTTGGCTACTTGATCAACAAAACAAATGTTTAAGTCACTTTCAAAGAAGTACATGAGCACGCTTACAAATACAGTGCTCTGTTCATATATCACGTGCATACCAGCTTCTGTGTGCATTTAACACATACATATGAGAAAACATGTACAGTGATGGTTTCAGAAATACACATCATTCTTAAGTCATTTCATGCATGCAACTAAAAAATTCAAAACAGCTGCAGCATCGAGGTGCTGCCCGCTACCCCTATGGCCCAACCTTGATACATTTTGCAAATTTCCTGTATGTTTCCATACATAGCCAACGTGGCCTTTAAAATGAGATGAACAATATTTTTAGCTATTTAAACATACACTATTCTGTACTTCAGACAACTCATCAGTTAACTTTGTATACCATCATGGTAGCTTGGGATCAAATTGTGTAAATACTTTTGGTATTTTTTCTATTGTGGATGTCTGAGTTATGCAGACTGTTTACATCTGTACAATACTTGCTGTCCTTCAGAGGGACAGTCTGTGTGGCTCTGAAAGGGAATGCCTGTTGTCTTATTCAAAATCAGACACCACAGATACTGGTCTGGACATAGATCATGAAGTGATGATTAATCTTTTCCCTGTGCATTCTAGTCAAATGCTTACTTCACCTCTCACTTTATTCAGTTCTCAAAAAACATCTAGTGTACAGATCTTTTTCTTTTCTTTTTTTTTTTTTTCTTTTTTTTTTAAATATGTTGCCTAGTATTTGTTAGTCATGAAGAATAGCTGAAACCAATGGTGGTGTGACCAGGTGCCTGATGTTACATCATGCTAGACATTATCTTGCAAACCAGCCAAATACTTATTTTGGCTGAAGGCTTTTTTTTTCCTCCACAGTAGGACTGGATATTCTTACACACACACACATATATTATTTTCTATACTACAACACAGAGGGCCATTAAATGAAAGAGAACAATGCTTAATAAACAAATAAACAAATGTGCTCTCCAGAAAATGTCAGTCTTCCACTTGTACCTTCATGTATCAACATCATGTAGGGAATTCCCTAATTCTGTATATAACATACATGGTCTTTAGTCTACATAAACTGCTCATTGACATAATCAGATATCTCACATAATGAAAGGCACAAGTGCAGATCAAGGTAAGGAGGAATAAATGGGTAATATTATGTCAAAAAAACCTCTAGCCCTCACAAAAAAGACTGACTCGAAGCTCTTAAGCACGCTAAGCCATCTGGCCAAAGACAAGAAGCACTGCCTTTCAGGAAAAGCAACACTGCTTTGATAGATGAACTTGTCCCACAGTTAAAATGTTATTCATTACGCAGATATTGAGTTAAATCATTACAAATAAACAAGCCCATTTCCTTATCTGGGCATTAGTCTATCAAATAAAAAATGGTTTTCTTTGTCTCAGGTGCAATCCCCTCCAAAGCAACATGCCCAGATAACAGTGATTACTTGAATAATTTTACCATACTACTATGCTGGTTTACTTTCACAGTTTAACTAAGACAAAGCGAGATCCAAGATCATTCTGTTGCCATTGGACTATGATGTTGGACAGGCACTTGCAAAGGACATTTCATCTAACCAGGGCACTATATCTTGATTATCTCAGCCATCTCTCATGGTGCAATGGATCATTTCTGTCTTTCCTTTTTGGCTACACAGGGAACCTAGACAAACAGATATCTCATTTTTGTCTGGAACTCTGGCTGTGTCTGATCCCTTTTTAAACTGGCTGCTGGGACCAGGAAAAGCAGTCCTTCTCTGAAAAAAGATTTAAAAGGATCACCAGAAATTACATTCAAAGTGCCAGGGACCTTTCGGCCCATTCTTTTTTGAGATCTCCAGTATGTTTGTATTGCTTTTTTTCATTTTTTTTCCACATTTTTCAGTCAATGCTTCTGCTTCTAGGGCTATATAGAATTTGAGACACCCTTACGGTTCTTCTGTTCCTCACAACAAACAATCAACTAAGCAATTAAATTATACTCAAGCCCACATATTTTTGTAAGCCATGAGTTTTTGATAGCCAACCATCACAGTACAAACACTGCTATTATAGCACTATTTTTATGTACTCTCTTGAAATTAAATGTCTCTCTGGTTCTAAATCATTAATTAAACTCTTAGCATTATTAAACACCTTTGCTGAAGGCAACTTTCAAAGGACTATGCAGTCAGAGTATAATGTTTCACTGTGAAATTTGGGACTGTGGAGCCATGACAGACACTGTTACATAGTAAGTTTGACCCTAAATGGCAATCCAGGACAGTTAAAAATAAACTCTTCCTCTGTCTTTTGTCACCTGATTTCTCTTCATTTCTTATTTTTCAGGTTTATAATGACCTGCATCATACATAAAAACAGATTATTCCACTTTCTCACAAATATTACTGGATTTGTACTATACCACTATTAGAAGAGAGTAAGTCCTGATTTCAGGACTTACTAAACATTGCGTAAAATGAGAAAGTAGCTCAAACTCTGTAAAACTAATTCCTAAACAAAGAATAGATTAATAAAATTAAAATAAATGTAGCAAAAATTCTATTGTAAAAATTATGGATTTAGAGCAACAGTTTGTGATCAAAGGCTTCTAAGCTGCTATTGCATAAAAGCTCTGCTCTGTTGCTGAAGAACATTATAGCTCTTCTATTGTTCTCAAACACACTACAGGTCAAAGAAGTAGCATAACAAATCAATTAATGTCCTACCTGCCTCCTTCACTAATTAGAGACCCAGTCTCTCTCTCTCTCTGCTCTTGATATTTGAAACTTCTCAGAAGGTGAAGATTAAAGTAGCAGCTCTCAAACTTTTCCAGAGGGTTTCCTTTTTAAGCCATACCTTCCCTGACAAGTATGGATTCAGTTGAGGTGAAAGAGCATTAGGAAATTTTTCCATCTCTGCTGCTTTTATTTATTGTTATTCACCCTTATAAACACAATCTGTATAAACACTTCCACAAAGGAACCTCCTTATTATCTTTCCTCTTATTCCAATTCAAACTATATTCAGATAATCCAGAATATTCAACCTAATGATTCATGTTCCTCCATTTTCCAGGAAATATGGCCACAGTACATATAAAATAAATGTCCCAACTGCATCTCTGGTTTCGTAATCATCTTTCAGATATAGACCAGCATTGCTTTTCCTTTTTTTTTTTTTTCCCATAAGGGAAAGTCTTTAGTACATGTGTCTGAATTCACACTTGACCTTTTAGATACACATTTTCTGCTCTCCCTCCTGGTCATTCTAAAACAGCTAGGACTATTATATCCTGTCATTGTTACTTGGCATCCTATACTTTCCCTACCTTCAAGTCTCACTGAGGAAAGCAGGAGAAATTAACCTTTACCATTGTGCTGGGGGTTGTGCATCTGAGCACATGGAGGGGAGCAACTATATGGTGCAGAACCTTCTTCACCTATGCAAGCAGTGTCTGGAGCCAGCAGTCAGAAGCTTCTTGTATCAGTCCCCGTGGACTGAGTTGCAGCTTCTTTCTCCATGCTCCCCCGTCTGTATGTAAGACAGGAGACCAACCAGAATCTAAGATCTTGCAATCTGGACCCATATCAAAACTGAATATGAGCTTCAAATCTCACTCATCATCTGAATAAAGTATACACAAGCATTTCTATCCAACTTATTCTAAGAATACTAAGATCAGGGTGTAGCAAAACTTTTAAACATTTCTCTTTCCTTTTACTCTTCCTTTGTTTCAGACATGGATCATCCACCAGTGTTAGCCAAGCGATGAAATATCTCTGCACAATCAGCAAGTTTTATACACTGTGTGCCCTCACAATCATCAATTTCTCTGCTGCCTGCAAAAATTCAGCTGAGGAAGAAAGATAGCAAGCAGTAGTGGTCAGGTCTGGACATAAAATATTAAAAATAATATTAACTACTTTGAGATAAACCCACAGAATTGCCTTTCTCCACCTTCACTTATACCCTTTTGTCTATTTTATAGATTGGAACTGTGGACAACCAAGAAAAAAATAAACTATACAAATGCTGGTCCTGAGAAGACTTAGCTACAAAAAGCCATTCTATAGCTTCTTGTTCTTGTTCTTGTGCACAACACAGGCAAATCAACAATCAGTGAAAGCAGTTCAGATACATACAGAAAGATAATATCAGGGTTCTTGATTAATTGACATTTAAGCAAAAAATTAGAAGAAAAACAACAGCACTGATCTTCATTCAAGAACGAATAGTTTCTAAAAAGATTCTGGTTTGGCCTAGAATGTAAAGAATATACCTAAAATGGCTTCAAGCTTCATAAGAAAGGAAGAGGCTTTGGATATTCATCCAATGGCCAAATGAGAGAGAGGAAGCTCAGCCGCTCAATGAACATTACAGAAGAGAAGGAAACAACAGCTATCCTTAGAAGTTCGTGAACACTTCATTTGTACAGTTCTGTCTCAGTCTCTGCCTAGAGACAAGCAAGAGTGTTTATGCACCTGATTTCGTGGCTTCATTCCCTAGCCTGTGCTGATACAGTCTGCAGCCAGAAGCAAAAAGCCTGCTTTCAGTATTAAAGTGACATTTTAGGGAGCAAAATGTGTAAGAAAGTATTGCAAAGCAGTCTTGTGTGACCCTCTCCCCTTTTTTCCCCTCAGATATTACACTCTTTTTTAACTATAGTGTTCCTCTATGGCAAAACAACAACATGGTTCCCCAAAATGTTCTACAATACAAGAAGGTATATGAAAGCAAAATGTATTTGCTAAAATCTAAAATTGCCACACATGAGAAGTCATCCCGTGGACCAGACTACTCATCTCTTTCCAGGCTAGAATGTGAAAGGGCCAGCACACCCGTTTCCCTTGAACACATCTTTCATGTCAAGAGAATCATCAGTCAGTACCAGCTGATTTCATAAACTCCATGAAAAGGTTACTTGTCTTTTCTTAAAATCAAAACCCAGTCATTTTCTTTAACATATATTGCCAACACTAGAGCACAGGGATCTAATCCAATCCAATTATCGAATGTGCAAGTTTTTGTTTCCATTACACAAGTTTTCTCTGTGTAATACAAGAATTTGTTCTTTGTTGATACAGCTTCTTGGACAAACACAGAATTTGCATATGTACACACAATCAACTGCAACGCAGGAGGACTGAACCCTGCACATGCATGTATTGCATGAGAGTGAGGCGTTCTCTGCACATGCAAACTATTCTGGAGTGGTGCAGAGAATGATTACACATAAGTAAATGCCTGTATATAGGAACCCAAGACAATAAATTAGGAGCGCTGTTGCAGGAATTCTGGGTTTGGAAGGGTTAATTTAGAGCTTCGTTATTCTCTGAAAGCAGCACTTATCAACCATAGCCACAGAGGTTCTGTGCACTTGCAGCATCCACTGAAGCCAGTGGGAGTCATGGCTCCTTCTATGAGTGAGCCATACACACATAAACTAAGTTAAAATATATTGTTTACATACTGCAAACCTAATAATTCACAGAATCCCTGGCATCGTACGGCAGGATTTGCCTTCAGACACAGCCACTCCTCCAGAGCTAGTTTTTCACGTCTTGGTAGCAGTTGACCCTAGAACCATTTTCAGACATAAGTCAGTGTTTTCTTAACCTGCCAGTGCCCTACTGTAAGCACGTTCATCATGCAGCTGTGCTCTTAGTCAAAGCCCCTTGGGAAGGAACCGCAATTACGGAAGAGTTTGACTGGTGGGATGGCAGCAGTGTTAGTGCAGTGCTCCCTGCCGGACTGCGCAGAGACTCCCCACCTGCCCGCGCCTGGGAAACGCGCTCCCCCTCCTAAAAACGTGCCCAGCGCATCCCAGAGGAGAGCAGAGCTTGCCCTCTCGCTCTTCCAGGGTGCACACAGTTTTAATGTGCTTATCATGAAGCTTAGCAGATACATGCAAGAATCATGTAAGAAATAGCAAGCAGAGCACAGCAGAGCTAGGATTATTTCTCACAAGTCTCAAATGAGCTACTTTATTTCTCTTTTTTCTCAGGTCAGGTGATTTATTTTTCTTGGCTGTGGGTTTACTTGTCCCTTCCTAATTTCAAACTATCATAGACATTAAAAATTGAAAAAGTATGTTAGATAGAGATAATCCCCTAAAATTTATCTCAGCCTCAAATATCTTTACAGATACCAATTACAATATTAGCTGATTATTAATTTTACTGTAACCAGACCATTACTGATGGCAACATCTCACATAAAGGTCCAAATTTATTTCAAATGCAGCAGCTCCTAGCTGCAATAGTAGCTTTGAGAAACCAGTGGAGAGTTCATCCATTAAACCAGAGTTATGGAAGAGTTAGCAAGGGCTTCTATTACTCAATATTTAAGATGAATGATGTAATTCCATCACAAGTTAATAAAAAAAAATGGGTATCTAGAGGGAAATTCTGACATCATTCTCAAAAGAGCAAATCTGTTTAGTTATCTTTTTCTATGAGCAACTTTTAGACAGAAAGGTGACCTTTAATTCTATTTTTCCTAAAGCTTTCTCAGATGACACCCCTAACACTACAAAATGTTTTAATAGAAAATGAGTAACTTGAGCAAGATAATTGTATAATTATAAAATATTCTGATTTTCCAAAAGCAGATAGAAAAAGCTTATGTTGAAAGATATTTTTCAGGAAATGTTAGAAACATCTTTTCTATGGATTGTATGTTGAAGGAAACAACAAATGATATAATGAGAAAGGCCAGAATCCAATTATTCTAATATTGTATTTCTGTCAGAAGCCAATTTCAGGCATTCCAGTGAAAGGCAAAAAAACAATTCTGAACCATACAGAGACTCAATGGAAGAAGTTAAAAAGTGGAGCAGGTGTTGGAAAACTGTATCTGCCCTTTTTTTCTGTTTGTTATCCAAAAATGCAAATTGCTTTTTACCAGAAACATTCCAGCTACATTTTAGCTTGAGAAACTTTAGCATCTATTCATGCTAGTGCTGAGAGAAAGCCATAAATGTCAGCATACAGCAGTCTGGATTTTATAATCACATGTCTCTCAACATCCTTCTACATAACACATAGGAGTAGGTAATTAGAGAACGACTTAAAAAAATCTGATAATTAAATAAAATTAAGAGAGAAAAAATAGAGAAGCAAGGAAACTTATGAATCGCAGCTGCCAAATACTTATAATTGCCCCGATTCTCTTAAGTAACTGCAAAACGTAAACACCAAAACTTTAAGAAATCAGCACTTTGCACTCACATAAAATTCTTCAAAAATAAAAAGTATGTCTGCTTTGTTAATGGCATAAATAGTCAGAGCTACTATATCTAGGAGCCTAATGTGCAAAATTCATATTTCCACAATCATGAGCAGAATCCTTTCCTGGTTTATAGGCAGCCCCACCCCAGTCCTCAAAACAGCACAATTTCCTCAATTCCTAGGTCTAGCCAGTACTGTTAAAAGTACTGGCTAGAAGTTCTCTCTTTTCCTCTGTCTAGAAGTTTTTTTAAGTTTTTTCTTTAAAACTTGTTGTTACTGCAGGATGGGTCTATTTATTGAGAAGGGGAGCAAGTGAGCCACTTACACTAAGCAGAGCTTGACCTAAGGTTTCATGTAGCATCCATCAAAGTCAGCACCATAGCTCCTGACACCCGCGGCCCACGACTGTGTTCATGTGTCATGCGTCCTTCTGGCAGATAGCTGTGCTCGTGAGCCACAGTCTCAGCCTGAAGTACATCCTCAAAGACCTGTACAGACTTTAACTAATCTCACAATTCCCCTTGATGGGCCAGGCAAGGAACATACATAGTCCCGAGCACTCGTATCCTTCTACAAACACATTCCACTCCTGACCTTCAGTACCTGCATGTCATTTCAATCACGGGTGGTCTTCCAACACATTGCAAGTCAGACTCTCAGGGTCCGCTGATATTTCTGTTCTGGGCCTCATTTAAAAGCAGCACTCATTTTATTACTCAGATGAGTAAGAGCTGAAGAATGAAATTACTGAACTCACATCCTTCAGTACCTTTCCAAAAGTCTTTGTCCCACCTGATCCCTTCACTGTATATTAACTGGCCTTTGTTATCTTTTGCTTTAGTGCACTTTTAATACCTAGTGGAGGGCTCTGAAGTATTCACACAAGCATCTGATGTAGCTTTGTATCTAAATAAATAAGTGAAAGGAAACCAGGACTACCAGACGTGAAAGACTAGCATAGATCTCTGTGGACCAGCAACTTCCTCTCTTTTTTTCTCTAACTATGAAATAAGTGGTATTTCTACAATCTAGAATTAGCTTAAAGTTGTTGCAATGTATGCTTTGACATATGGCATCTGGAGATCATTTCAAAGAGATCTGCCCTACAGATTACCCATGTATCTCAAAAGAAGGAAGCATATTCATTCTCCCATATATAATGTTGAGGCTTTTACTTGCAAGTCTATTAAAAAGACATTTTTCCCTTCTGGGTGCTTTATTTTACTTCCAGAGCTAGACATTCTTGGTTACCCACAATATCTTGCATCCGTTTCAGAATTGCTCACACAAGATTCCCTTGATGACAGTTCCCATTAGCACACATTCATTTACACATACTTTTTTTTTTGCATTTGTGAAATTCCTTTCTTCAAGTGGATATGAAAGATTATTCCTTTAATAGGCCCTTCCCGACAGGTAGATAAGTCTCATTTGAGGAAGCCATCGCTCACCATGACCACTAGATCAAAGGGGCTCCAGCAGAAAGACTATCTCTGAATCTGTAAAGGGTCACTTGTCCTCTAAGCCCTGGTTAGCATTCACATCAAATGATAGTACAATTCCATCCCACCCGTTTTAACATTACAGTGTGGTTGGAAGAGTGGTATTTTCAGTAATGCTGCTTCAGGTCAGCTTGCATACTAACCAATTACTTCATAAAATAATGCAAAATGTATTTGATCAATATATCTTCCTCCTTCTTCTGGGCACTAAACCACAAACACCTTGGCTAGTCACCACAGTTATGGTGAGATGATTAGCTGCACATTCACCTAAAGTTTGCTCTATGGCCAACCAGCATATCTCAAACCAGAACTGATTTCTGGTCCCTCTGAAGATCAAGTGCTGACATTTAACTGGAGGCAGACCCTTCCTGGAAGGGCTATGTTACAAGAGTTGTGGCAACTGAAGCATGGCCTTTGACAGAAGGGAAATTCTAAGTCATAACTTCTGTAAGAAGGAATATCCCATCAAGGTGTTCACTTCAAATCTGTAGGAGTCTCATTGGAAGTCACGAAAGTGGGAAGACAAAGAGATATCCTGAAATCTTTGTGTAACTCCACAGTGCATCTTCAATGTCCGATGTCCTCACTCCATCCACATAACAGGTTTCCTTTTTCTCCCAAGCTGAAGGGAGTGTGTGTCCAGAACATCATTTCAGGCAGGATTAGATGGAAGGCCTGCATATGGTTCTGAGCTGATGCACTATCAAAGTGAACTGCATCTCTGAAAGGGGTATTTTCTACCTATTATGGACTACTTTTGCTCACTATAGCCTATTAACTTCAATAAGGCTGTCGGGTCTAATTATAAATCACCTTTGGTGACTCTGAGTTGCCTCAGCATCTGTTTTCAAACCTCAGAGACATTTATGACATGGATCAAATCCTGCTTTCTAACATCAGTCTCCTTTCTGAGGAAAAGCTCTTCAGCCTCACAACTTACTAGACTGAGTGGGACTCTACTAGGCCTTTCTGTAACACAGGAAGGTATGCGAAGGAGGTATGTGAAGGCATAGAGGTACTGAAGATACCAGATGACACTTCACGCTTGCTTATCTGATCTTATAATGTGATGACAAATACGTTTATGCAAGGTTCACCAAGCACTGGCCTGTGCAATGAGCAAGTTATTCTTTTATGAAATAAAGTTCCTTGAAAACTAATCAACTAATCAACTTTGTCATTTTGCCAACTTCAGTGAATTTTGACTGTAAAAATTTAAAAAACACAGCATGATAAATTTTTACTTTGCACCTGCTAGATTTACAAGATGGAAACAAAACAAGCCAGCATAAATAAAAAGCGATGAGCCAAGACAGGCCTCCTGTTTGTCAGTTTCTCTACTTTTAGGATATTGTTCCATTCACTCCTCCATGGCCCTCTGCACAGGGAGACAATGGAGATCGCAGTCACTCAGCAGAATTTGAACTCTCAACAAAAGCAAAAGTGTTGCTCAGGAATATGCATGGGACTTAGGCATGACTATTAAAAATAAAATAAATTGAATCTAAAGTTCTGAATTTTTTGCAAATAAAAAAGCCATGCAGAAATGAAAGGTGGTTGAGCTGGGCCCTGTTGAAATAGGAAAAAAAACCTGAAAAGGAAGTTCAGAAGGCAAGTTTTACACCAGTGACTAAAATAGTTGCTGCTCCTATGTGATAAGTAGGCTGAAAAAATCATGAGCATGTCCAAAATGACCATTTCTTAGCCCACATAGAAGTCAAAATTATTATCAGGTCCCAAGTTCTAAGAGAAGAAAGATATTCAATTTTTAAGTTTTAGAAATTTTCCTTATTGGCTTTGTAGCAAATTTGCAAAATCAATAATCAATAACATTAAAAATCTGAAAAATCCCCATACTCAAATATAGTAATAAGTAAAAATCACTTCCAGGTTAGCCTTCAAACTTTTATGTTTAGCCATTGGAAAGTTTCCAAAGAGCAGAGGGATACACAGGACTTCAGGTCAGTTGTAGCCTCTTGCACAATTTTAGATTCGGTCCAGCAAACAGCTGTCCAACTAAAAAAAGCAACGAACTACTGAGAAGCAAGTTGAGAATAAGTTTAGAATAACATTGTTTGACTCAGACAACCTTATGCAGGTACTCTTTCAATGCTTCGGTTTGAAATTTTTGGGGAATTCAAAAGAACCAAGAGGTATTTTTTAATCACAATGAACTTACTTTTCCTCATCCTTTATATTAAAACTGTATATTACACTTACATAACACTTTCACCCTGAAGGACTGCTAAGGTCTTCACAGATTTGCTGACATTTGAATCTCCACCAGACATACAAAAAGCTTTCTCATATTTTTACTTGGAGCAGAGCAGACACAACAGAACCTAGTTCCATCTATATTTACAGCAGCAAACATCTGTTCATATACCTCTAGCAACCAGCTAAAACTAAAAGCATATTTTTTTAAAAAATATTTTTGTATGGTAGCTGCAGTTTCGTGAATGAGATCTGAACCCACTGACATCCATGGAGTTTTGCCTGAGTGAAAGATAACAGTTTTAGTCTCTTTCTGTATTATTTGTATTAATATGTAGTGAAAACAAGTGGTATCTGAAAGGTGGAACAGGGTCACGTTACTAATAACATGTAACAATGTCAAGTTACTACTACTTCAGAGATAAAGGTAAAGAATACACTTAATTTCATTTATAAAACCCTCCATCATCAACAAAGTTCAAATCCTTACCTGCATTAGAAGGTCACAACAGTTACAAAGCCACAAAAAAGGAAAAAAAATGCTTTAACAGTAGCAATATTTACTGCTTCCTTTCTGTTCCAAATTATCGGAGAGCTGAGTCCACTTAAGAAATGCAAGATCCTCCCTTTGGAAAGAACAGTTTGTAAGACTGATGCCAGATGGACATCCTTAGACACTGTTGTCTTTTCTTGACCACTGGACAGGTTGACTTTAGACAGAAAAGATGATGCTTGGAACATCTTAAAAAGTCCTTAGCATACAACAGAATTAGAACCAGTTAGACACTGTTACACTCATTATTGACTGTAACCCTGATTCTAGAAAAAGTCTATCAAGTACTAGGCACCCTGAGTAGACAATTCAATTGCCCAATTTGTCTGTAGTTTTTTTTCTTTCTCTTTCTGAGCCTGAGCTGGGAATTCAGCTGCAAGCATTTCAACATTGATGATTCACTCTTTGAAGGACCTCCAGGGAAGTCCTACAGTACCTCCAGACAAAGTTCTCGCCTCTGGCTTTTCTTGGCTTGCAGGTTTATTACCCACTAGAGAGTTTAGGCTTATAATACATCCAAATACAACTTAAATTCCAGGCTCATACATGTGCCGATGGACCCTGGAGCTCCTAATTATAATTACATATTCATATCAGCTGAATGAGATGCTAAATTACAGTCATGATCCCACACTGTGCCTCTGCACAAAACCACAGCTGATGTTGATCCTCAACTAGAAGAATGGGAGGAGGTACAGGAAGATCCAGCTGTTGCTCATTTGACTCAAGAAAGAAACCATTTACTTTCTGATGTGAAAAACGATGAGAATAAAATAATGTGAGCAAAATAACATTCCCCACCCTGTCATTTATAAAAAAATAAGCTAATTTCTTCAAACCTAAGGCTGTTATGAAAGGACAATAGCAAATAATAATGGGAAATATTGCTTAAAAGTAAGCCTTTTTTTTCACTTAATGCACATTTTTACACTTTGTTTCCTCCTTGAAAGTTTGGCCAAAACAAATCTTCCTAAAGTTAATTTCTCTCAAGAGTAATAGGGTCAATGCAGTATTACACATTCATGCTCTGGATTCCAATAAAAAAAGTTGTTACCATAGCAAGAAGTATTGTTGCAAAGACAACACACACAATGTAAGATTAAAGAAAGAAATCTCCAAAAATATTTCCAGGGCTCAACAATAACATAGGATATTTTCTCCTAATTACATAAAGATGAGAGTGTGCTACTGCTTTGATAGTCCCACTGTGATGAAACAGACTGGCTCCTTTAAGACTAATTTTTCAAAATGCAAATTTCTAAATTACTGTGTTTTTTTCAAAGTCTCATCAATTATTTTTTACATTAGGTATATCATGCTGCTGTCTGAGACCAGTCAAGGATTAGAGAAAGATATATTGCGCAAGGTACTGTGCATAAATTGTAAAAAAGGCAGGTCATATCTTATAATCTGGGTTAATTTCAGGAAACAGGAATAAAAGGGGAATAAATGGGTGAGTTGGAGTAGTAGAAATGGAAAAACAAGGCAGCAGTAATCTGAATACAGATGCTCATATAATTTGGCATGCCATTACCTAGTCAGCCAGCATTGTTCGGCAGCACTGTGATACAAGCTACTTTTAAGAAAAGTTTCAAATAATAATAAACTTTTAGCTTTGTAGGTTTTCTTAGACACCTCACAACATGAGAGAACGCATGGAAATAATTGCTGGAGTAGACTGTGGTGGGAAATGCTTGCATTGCTGAAAAGTGAAGACAGTTGTAAATAACGATGCAGTACCACCTGAGACAGAGAACAAAGTGGAAGTCGAAGAGAGAAAGAACAAGACAGCAAAACGTGTGGAATAGGATGAAGAGCCAGGAAAATTATCAAAGTAGCAGAGTTTGAATGGACTCTGCAAGGGCAATGTTGCAGAAGACAAAAGGAGAGGAGGACACTGCTTTAGTAAAACACAAAGTGAACAGAGCCCAGAAAAGCCTTTGTAAGAGGAGGACACTGCTTTAATAGAACACAAAGTGAACGGAGCCCAGAAAATGTGTAAATTTCTGTAAAGGGCAGGCTCTCTGGGTGCCACATTGGAAGAGGCGGGAAGATTTACCCACAGCCAGCCTGAATGACTCTAGAGAAGAGAAGACCAGGCTAAAAAATACGCCAAATACAGCCTTTGGCAATAGTTTCACAGTAGCAAAAGGAAAAGAGAACGCAAAAGAAAGTGCAATGTAGGGACTAGGGCTTGAGGGAGATGATCTAAAAAGAGAAATGAAAAAGGAACATGCAGAATAAGGGCATATGGGGGGAGAAGAGTAGCAAAGCTGCTCACTGAAGAGGGCAGTGATGAGCAGGAAGATGTAGGAGAGGCACATGGTGAAAGCTGGAGGTGAATGGCAAATGGACATAATAAGTGAACAATTACAGCCCACAAGCTATTAAAATAATGTTTACATTCTTAATTAACCATCATAAGACCTCTGACTTCACGTTGTAAACATTATTTTAATAGTTTGCCAAGAGAAGAAGGGTATTTATTGACTTGACTAAATCATTTCAAATACTTACTCCGGGAATCAAACGTCATTGGGTAGAATTGCCCCCCACCAGACGGTCAGCCTACCGACATACACAACATACTCTGCTTGACATGGCCACAAGAACGAGATGGAGAAACAAACCATATCTTTGGGTTTCAAGTGCACAACTGTAGTGGTTATAAAGCACTTCTATCCCTGTTTCTCTGCATTCTCTCCAGAGCACTCTTTCAATTTTTCACTGCTAATTTTTTTACCTGTTTCTATATCCTTGCCTTCCTAAGTTCTGTTTCTTTCCCCTTACCTCTATCTGTTGCCCTGTCATTCTTTCCCTCTTCCACTGTCATTTGCCTTTTGCAATGCGATAAGGCAGACTCCTCTTCTTCTCCACTGCCTTAGCACTAGTCAAGAGGGGCACAGAACACTTAGGAGAGCTGGTCATTCTTGTATTCTAATCTTCTGTCCACACTTATTACAGCTACAGTGCCACTGGGGGGATGCAATTGCTTGCTAAGTCCTCTCAGCCCATGCTCAGTTTATCTGCCAAGTGGGACCGCGTGAGTGCTGTTTCCATGTTGGAGCTCTCTGGTGGCATCTCCCAAAAACATAGTTGGCAAATTCAAAAGACTATCCCCTGAGCATGTTAAAATTGTCATTTTCCAGATAAAGAAAAAAAAATTGGACAAATTTCAAGTCTTCACTACAGACCATGGAAGTACTAATATTTCTCAAAAAGACAGACTTTCTTATTTATACATATATATATGCATACTTACACATACCCCTGTAAACATGGGCAAAACAATATCTCTTTTTTTTTTTTCCTAACCCCAGTTAGAGAAATGGCTGAGCATTTTAGAGTAAACTTTCAAAAATATTTGCCCAAGGCAGACAGCATGGAAAATTTTGGCCCAAATGGTTTAAGTTTGGCAAAGTTATAAGCAATAGAAAACAGAATCTTATAATAGAAAGTGCTGGGCAGCCTTATGGCAGACATCACTATTTGTGCTGCTTGTAAGACTTCATTTTCTTTAATAGGAGCTGCATGGCAGGGCTGTAATACCCTAGGGCTTCCTGTCTTTAATTTCCTTTGAATATAATCTTGGTCTTAAGCCTTCCTTCCTAAATAACCTCTGTCTTTAATTATTTTTTAAGCAAATTACAACTTAACAAGCACACATTCTCGTAAGACGGAGCCTCTAATTATCAAAATGACAGTGCTTCTTAGAATCCAAATTTCACAGTAATTCAGTGATCAATTCAATAGGTCAATAAATAATTATACACCATCACTGCAAAAGAATAACTAAACAGAATATTAAAATAAGTTGTATATACCTACACCTTGCATTACTCAGTCACCTGGATGATCCTTGCAAGATGAGCAGATCCTCTGCTGCTCCTTATTCATACAGTGAGCAGCAGAGAGGTACATATTGCAGTCCCAAGTGGCCGCACGATTAATGAATATTTGGAAGCTGTATTACATTATTTTGGGATAAACTGAAGGTGTTTCTCAGCCCTTATTTAGGCAAGACCATCACAAATACATGTAAGAGACATCACGATATGGCTCACCACTTTTGGATACATTGGATAAAATTATTCTGCTAGAAATAATTTCATATTAATTATCTTGCTGGGAATAACTTTTAGATCCTTAGAAAGGATGGTCTCATTTTGTAGGACTGGCTTTGCAGATTCTTTAGACTCACAGTACTGATATGTTCCTCCATCCTCTGATGTGACATAAAATAGTCACTATTTATGAAACCAGGGTCATTTAAATCTAAGCCAAGTTTGCTGCAGAGTGCTTAACTCCAAAATCTTCCAGGGCTGTACATTTTAAGCTAGAATACAGCATTTTGAATGCCTGTCAGTTGCTTTGGGGCTCTATTGTAGCATCAGTCCTCAGAAATTTCAGTATAATTTCTTTATGCTGCTTAAAGAAATGTGCCCAGCTATGACCCTAAATCACCACCATTATTAATCCATGCATTTCAAAGAATTATTACATAAATCATACAGTCATATCTGATGGGATGAGACTCAAACAGTGAACCAAATAAAACTGGGTACTAACTAAATTACTGGGTATTTAGGAAAGAAACACTCTGGCTATTTCTGAGGCCACTTACTCTCCATGATCTATGCTCCCCTTCCTTCCCCCCTTTTTTCTCTTTGCTACTGTGCACATGCAAATACATATTAGATTTAATCTAACAGGAAATGAGACATTTTAGTGGCATTCCCCCTTTGCAGAGTGTCAAGGTTTTAATTTGTAGTTCTGGATGCAGACTGCCTGGGGTGGCTGCAGGCTGCCTCATGAAACCCTCCTAACACTTCTTAGTAGCCTTCAGCAGTTACCAATTTCGGACCAATGACGACAGTTGAACTAGAACTGAATATTTCTGCATTTCTATACCAAATTTCCCCAAACTAACTATGCAACTGCTCTACAATGTACTTTTAAATTTATTCTTCATGTGATATTAGGAGCTCCTGTACATAAAAAATAACATAGCTTCCCTTTAGTGACTAATGAAATAATGCAGCAATATCCTTAGAAAAAATATTGCCAGTTGTTTCAAGTACTTATTTGGAGTGAAAAGGAGTATAAAAATCCTAAATCTTTCCTTTTAATTAATCAGCAAAATTATACAACAAAGTTTTTAACCCTCAATTTGAATATGAATGAAAATTCCTGAAATACTTGAGTCACTTTATTCAAAGTAAAGACCTGACTCAAGGAAAATTGATCCATCTTAAAAGCAAACTAGAAAAGAAGGGCTGCACACATCTTCATGTGTGTTATGCTAGTCTAAGTAAAAAGATGACTAACATCACCCTAGATTCAACTTTCCACAGCAATTAGCTAAAGTATCTCAATTTATCTTTCCCTGACAGTTTATGATTTTAAGGAAATTCGAGATGTTTGGGTTGTTGGGTTTTTTTCATTTTAATGGACATTTTAGCACCATCTGCTGGTGTTAAAACTTGCTCTGGAAACTAAACACCAGCTACCTGCTTCATCTTAACTTCCTTAAGGCCTACTTCTGGCTCTTATTAGGAAAGGTTAATTGCTTGCTTTTCTACTACAGATCGCAGGATTGGATAAGTAATTTATCTGAATGAATCATGCATCCAGATGGAGTATACCTTCTGGAAGCTATATATCAGTAGCAATACACTATTAAAGAAATACCTCATCTACAGCTACATCCAAGATTAGATATGAATATTTTTTACAGTGTAAAAACAACAAAAAAACCCTCATTCCTTAAGGCGTAAAAGACCTTTTCCCCCCTGCCAATTTATTTTGAGTTGATAGTGGTATTTAGACTAAAGAATTATGCTTTTGGATTAAATTGGAGATTTAATGGGTTAGTATCAACCCATTTGAATTCAGGCAGGTCTAGCAAGTAAATGTGCCAGGCAAATTTCGCATTGTTCTCTTGTGGCTGTTCCTCATATCAATGACTCCTATGACATGAAAAACTGGAAATGAACCTGGGGATAATTTTTTTCAGTCTTCCCTTTCAATACTCAGCATTAATCTTTGTAGCCTATACTTCAATCTCAGTTCTGTCTTTATTATCTCCTACCCACTATCATCACAGCCCTGTCTGTACATCTTTCATGTGCCTGTTACTCTAAGGAATACACTCCTTCCCTCAGGTCTCATCAGCAGTCATTAGTCTCTTCTCAGTAGACCCCTCTTTGTGTTAGAAACTCCTCCGTGCAGAATCACCATGGTTTAAAGCTGAAATTCAGTTGTCTGAACTGCAATAGGACACAGAGAAACAATCTCTCCAAAAAGCACATTCCAGATTGCTGTAAAAAGCTGATGTACAAGCAGCAGACAGGATGAAATGTCAGTTTAACAGCATGGTGTGTCAAGATGTTATGGGCTAGCAACAGGGCTAGGAAATGAGTTCCTTGTACTGCAGCAAGGCTATGTGAATCCCTTCTACTGTATCTATAAGCAGGCTCCAGTGTAACAGTGGAGACATAGGCAGTAGTTGCCCTAAGGAAGGTAAATAGCCATTAGACAATTTATTATCTTTTACTTTTCTTCCAGCCATACAGACAAGGTTAAGCAAAGCCCAAACCCTGTTTGCCCATAAATTCTCTATCTTAGAGAGTGGTGACTAAAGACTTTTCAGATAGATGTTCTCGGGTAAGTTTTCAAAGTCGTGCTCAAAAGGGTCAAGTTAAAAAATAAATCCTGTTATTTGTTAGAAAGATTTGTGTGTACACCTCCCACATTCAGTGCTTTGAAATGGACCCCTTAATGTCTGGAGGGGATACAAAGCCTATGGCTCTTCTAAGGTTTCAGAAGGAGGAAGAAAGGCCATGCCCTTTAATAAAGATTATTCTGGAGAAATAGGACTATTTGCCTTTGCAGAATCTTTTACAAAATAAGCTAACAAAAGCATAATTCAGTAACCTAAAGTAATTCCTTAGGAGCTGTAAAGAATCAAGGAGGACCTTGAACGCATTATACACACTGATGGAAAAAGTATGATCAAGAGGTTTAGGCCAGAGATGCTTCCATTCACAGAACCCACCTCTCTGGATTGCAAAGTAAAGAGGCATATTTAGTATAAATAGCCCAATGATGTCTGCCAACACTGGTGAATGTCAATTCAAACGCATATCTGAATTGCTTCTTTCCACATGAATATCATTCATGTCTAACTTCCATCAATATCAGTGAGATTCAGAAAGAGGTTTATCAGAAGAGATGATTTCGGCAGGGAGGGGTGAGAAAACTCTTTGCTGTTTCAGCAAAACTGAAACCTTGGAAGCACATTAATTTGGGCAAATTTCCCATTAAAACAAAGCCAACCCCCTTTGAAACTATCCAAATGTCCTTTCCAAAATATTTTGAACAAATGAGATCCTTTGAATTGCAACCTACTTCTGCTTTTCAAATTTAAATGAATGTATATTCAAATAAAAGGTGAAAGTTGAAATGAAAAACTTCCAGATTTAATAAAATTAATTGCCTTGATCTCATAGATAGCATCAGCAACAGGAAGCCACCCTGTGCCTTGGGAACTCATTGCGCACTGAGACACAGACAGCAGGGATCTCCTGAGCTCCACTGAACTTTATTCCAGTGGCTGCAGGTACATGGGAAGGGAGAGTGCAGTACACTGCTAGAGATGTCTTGTAAAGTCATATGTAAAGTTAAGTGAGACTGATAATAACTGTATTAAATGACTGCCAAGTGCATTCAGAAAACTGGCTTTCAATAAGAATTGGAAAGTATCTGAATTGCATGCAGCAAATTTATTGAAAGAAAAATGTATTCTCATTACATTCGCCTACTAACAGACATTTACTTCAGAAAATACACATAATGTAGCACAATTTTTAAACATCTGAATGTAGCTTCCAAATATCCATTAGAAAGTAGGTAACTGAAATACATATAGAATTCCCAATTCATCTGCAGTTCTGATTCTTTATTTCTGATGTCTTGAGACAGAGGATAGGATATTGCTAACAATATGTAGTACAAAAGATATAATAGATTATTTTATTTGTTTAATTAAACTACCTGTGACTAATCAATTATGGAAAACATTTTGATTTTTAGAAGTATTGACATTTTAATTATGTGAAAAGAACGGATGTAAGATGAAAAATAAAAAAAAATAAGACTTATTTTACGCGTGTTTCTCATTTCTTTTCTCACCTTACAGGTAGAAGTAAGAAATTTTAGATTAATGAATAAATGTGCACTGAAAATCCCCAAACATCCCTCATCAATGAGTCTCTATCTCAGAGAAAAGAACAAGACTTACTGTTTGGGTTGTCAGAGTTCTTGAAGCAGTCCCATGTTAGCCCAAGTCCTTTCAATATTTGGTTTCAGGTGTGTTCACTTTGTGAAAAAGAAATGCCATACGTGCACATCTGATGGGTTTTTTTCTTGTTTTGGAAAAGAAGAAAGAATGTTTTTCAATGTATAAAATGTTTTAATGAAAAACTTCTGGCTTAATTGCAATTTTTTCTACCCCAAGAAGTGCAAACTTGCAAGGTGTTAGGATTTTCACAGGCCACACAAAAGAACTTTGAAATACAGTAAAGACTATTTCTAAGTCTGATAGTTGTCTCTCTATCCATGGCTTTTCCTGTCCTGTCTTTGGGGCTTTGTGCTGGCTCAGTCCCCTTATCCCTATATTAGGCTACAGACAATGAATAATGAAACAGTTTAGGTGGTTAAAGCATATAGTTTTCGATCAGTCTTGCCAAGGATACGTTTCACTGGATGAACAGGGATAGTATTGGATCAATTCCCTAATACAAATATGCCATTTTGTGGTTATTCACTTTCCACTGTTGATTACTAGACATAAGCAAGTAATTACCCATCTTTACCTCCAACCTAACTTGGGCGCTCATCTTCCATGGGTATGTTTGCTGCTACTGGATGAACACAAATAGTCTCCTGGTGAATTTAGATATGATAAACTATACATTTTCTCTTTGAACTAATCCAGCTTCCACTGGAGGCAACACAAAAAAGACCATTAATAAATTATGAGAACCTTTAACACGTAACAAGAATTGCCCTGGAACTTCTTTTAGTTCACTTCCTAACCAGCACTATTGCTCAGATAACTTCTGTTCCTCCAACCAGACACAACAAAACTAAGAGTTTACTAAGCCTTTAGTTAGTTAGTTAGATAGACAGACAGACAGATATTTTGGCTGAGGTAACATCCAAAGGTCCCATTCACAGCTGGAGATCTGTATTCTTTAAATGGAAATCCTGAGTTTGGTCACAGTAGTTACCATGGTAACAGTAGTCAAAAGTTACTGTGCATAGATAGAAGATGCTACATGAGAGCAATATATTGTCATTCTGGTTCCAAACTTACAGGCAAAGCAAGCTGGTTTATGTTAACAGGTAATATTAGCATTTCAAATCAGTAAAACTGTATACGTGATGACAAAACTGAATAACAACAAATCGCCACTTCCAAATATGTTCCTTAACATAAAAGTATTTCTTAAATTGCATTTAAATAAAAATGTAGTTGCAAAACTTAAAAATGGATTTCAAACTCTTTAAGTTCATGGAGAATCTACAGATGGCACTCCCAAAAAGTACCCTTTGACTGTGATCAGAAGAGGAAAAGCAATGCAAAGCTCAAGTATCAGGTACACAGAGAAGTAAAAAAAATAAGGAACAACTAGTAAGTGAAGCCATGCTTACGGTGACAATGAATTCAGCAGCAGCAAAATATTACTTTCATAAGGGTTTTTATTAACACAATATAACCTGATAGCAGAAAAGGAGGGCCCTTTCCCCCCCAGTCATCATTCAGGTGAAAAAAATTAAAACCTTGAGAAGAAATCCCTTCAAACCATCATGAAAAGATCATGAAAAGTTCTATGCACAGCCTTGGTATAGTGCAATGAAATTAAAAAAGATGTCATGTAGCCATGTCAGCCACATCTGTAACCCATATGGTGCATGTAACAAGAGCATATGTCTATACCTAAAGAGAACATTATATGCTGTATAAGGCTAGGGCAAATGTAAAAGTGAAGTAGAACACCTTCACATTACAAACACAGTTTGTTATTTGTGTCACATCAAAGAAAGAGTCTCTAGGAATTATTGCCCTCTGAAGTCATTTAATTATGATTAAGTGAACTAAGAACCAATGTAAATGGTATTTTATACCCCAGTGAATTAAAGTATGAGATCTAGTCAAGGTGAGTAAGATTTACGGCCAAAACTCATGCAACCTTACAGTAATTTCTTGACACTTTTACTGCTAGCCTAGACATTTCAGTTCTTGAAATAATTAAAAGTACACAAGCAAATTTTATTCTTTGGATGCTTATAATAAGCCACAGACAGAAAAGAGAATAGGTTGCTTCTCAAGTACTTTATGCACTTCTACTTTTATTATAAAAGGAACAAAGATAATGCAGGGCAAATACAACCTCAGAGTTCACTACAAAAAAGAAAGAGAAAAAGAAAAGCAAGTATAGTAGGATGCCCACAAATCTCTTTCATTTGGACTAAATCAGATTAAAGTCTCAAAACTCATCTTCGGCTAATCCCAAATACTTGTCTGCTAAAGAACACATTTGTTATGTTGAGACCCCATGCATCAAACGAGCAAGTCAAGTCAGCCAACTCACTTTAGAGATACTAAGGGTCTTCTCACAGATTTTTAACTCGAAGGAAAACTATTCCCAGGTATTTGGCTTCAAATAGAATTAAAAGTGTCCACAAAGAAATGTATAACATATCAACGAATAGTTAGATTTCACAGCTTTTCCAGCTGGAAGTAAACTCATTTTCCAGTGACAACTGTTAATCCACTCTCTTCTAGAGTCTCTGTTTGAAAGGCTCCAGGTAAGGAACAGAAACTTGGCTGACAGAAGAAAGTACCAGATGGCTGCTGGGATGGGAAAAAAATTGAAGAGAAGAAAATAGTGAAATGTGACTTGTAGAAACAAGGATTGAATCACAATCAAAATGTAAGTAGAGAACCAGAGCCTTCGGATTTTAACAGGAGCCATGTTGGCAACACAGCATCTACCCAAGTGGTAAACTTGATGGCCTCAAGAGGCCCTTAAAATGCAATGCAGCATTAACAAATTGCATAAATTGAATGTGTAAGAGTGCTCTTTGAACACTCTCTTTTAGCTGATGTGACCATACACATTTGCACAAAACTATTTCCCCATACCTAAGATGCATAAACCTGAACACTCAGGCCACGTGTCTCTTACACGTAAACTGTGCCCTTTTTCAGTCTTTTAAAAAAAACTTTTAAATTCCCAATATTCTGTTTAGGAATCAAAGAGATCAAAATTCATATGCTAAAAAAAGCACTAATATAAATGTTCATGCTGTGGTAGTAGACATTGTCTTCAGTAGAGAATAGTGTGGAAGAAAAGGAACTCTGGGACCAAAATTTAGCTCTAAAGATAAAACATTTAACTGATTTAGGAACATAAATGAGAGAGCCTGGATTACATAATACATGTTCTTGACCCATTGGTTACCTCCTAGCTCTAGACACTAAAGTTAGTAACACTATTTTTTTCTTTTTTTTTAATCTGTCTCATTTTAGCTTGCCTTCAGAAATACTGTGCTAAAGGAAGCTACCAATACTGCGTTAACCTGCGTAAGTATCCACATTTGTATCAAATTTTGCATATTTGTACTGTACCCCTCTGCTGGGGACAAGCATGGTGATTGTGTGATACAATCCACTTAAAGAATAGGGCCACCACTGTCAGCTGTGCTGAGTGACAATAGCTCAGGTTTCTGTCTTATGTACATCCTGAAAAGTTATGGTTAGGGCAGATTTTTTTCAAATAGTTAGGCTTACAGCTAATGCTGTTTATGAAATAACGAGTGCTGCATGTTGCATAGCAAGCTCAGTAACAAAATGGTTGTTCTTAGCTACTTTAGACACCTGGACTCATCACACCCATTCTTCTTCTGCCACCTCCTCCTAGACACAGCACTGTAAAACAGCCTTCCAGAATATCCCCTTTTTCCTTTGCCTTTCTACATTTGCCTTTCCTTCCATTAGAGGATCCTCAGCCCGACTGGTATGAGAGACTTCATTAAAAAATTCCAGTTGAACTGAACTAGCTGATTCTTACTGCCAATGAAATTGCTTTTGCTAAGAAGTCTGTGTAAAAGACTAGCACCTGGAGACACTAGATTGCTCAAGGGATTGGTAACAGGCTATGGAATATTTAACCTCTAGGGTATTGGCTTAAATCCAGAGTCAGGACCAAACTTGAAGCATCAGTCTCTTAGGCAGGCTGCCACATGACACCTTTAAACATTATACCCCTTCACTCAGGAGAGCCCTTACCAATCTTCTGTTGAGAAACTTTCTCCTCTCTCCAGTCTGAACCTTACAGCTGAGACCACTACAAGGCGGAAAGCTGTAATTTAGAAATGTGCAAAAAGTTATGCCAACACAAAATAAAAGTTTTAGTGCAACTGTATGAACTAGATTTAGTGGTATTTCAGAGGACTGACATGTAGACTCATGATTTTGCTGTAAATACATGCTGTAACACAAGAGACAAATGATAGAACCTCTCTATGCCCAGAGCATAGAGACTACATGCAGTTACGCCAACAATCTTCTATTTCCTCCATAGTGAATCTTTATGGATCAAAACTCCAAGTGAAAATTCATAATAACTAATAAATATATAAAAAAGAAAATAAGTTTGATGGAAATTAAAAGGTTGAAACCGTCAAAAGGGTAGAAACCATCAAAACTAAAAAACACTTGAAGTCAAACAACACAATGGAAATTTAGTCTGTTTTAAACAAAAGACATTTCCCTGCACCTTTTTCCATACGCAGCAGCAGCTGTCTGCTCCTTCTCTGTGATGGTGTTGGAAAGAAAATTCCTGTGCCACTCCCTTCCCTCCTTCTGTGTTATCACTGTCCACAGCAGATTTTTTCACACCCTTCATTAAGCCTGATCCTCTTACTCTTTGAGCAAAGACAAAATTATTTCCATTTGATGTTTTGTATCACTGTTCATCTCAATGAAAATACAGTAACTCCCTCTATTAGTGACTCCCAGCTTAGCAGGTCTGTGACTGTACAGTATCAGTGAAAGCGCAGCTGGAGAAATAAAACCCGTGTAAATAGCTGAAAAGATAGGTAAAAGTCTGGGCAGTGATCCAAAAACACTAAACTACAGACTCCCAACATCTGGTTCAGGGTGGATTCCAAGAAAGACAGAAAGACAGAAAAAGAAAGACAGAAAAAAAGGATTGATTTCTCTGTATATTTTTTACATAAGGTTTTGATTTATTTTTTTAATTAATCAAAAATTTTACTCAGTTATTATGGTTTAATTTCTTCACCTTGCTGCATCCTGTTGCTTCATTGTTTTAGCCATATTAATGAGAAGGAAGCAGTGCTTTGGACAGGAGTTACAAGAAGCCCTCAGTTTCATGCTTCCATATTTTATTGTGATAAAAGCAAATTACAGACAAAAAACTCAAACCTTATTATCCAGACTCTCTCTCTCTTTTTAGCTAGGACTGGCCTTATGACACATGCATGAGAATCCCATGTTTCATGATCTTTCAGGCAAATGGTCGCAACAGAGCTGCCCCCCTCAGTTGCTCAGCTTGTCTAAGCACTACAGACTCCAGAGCAAAGCCCCCGCTGCCGACTACCCACATGGGGCACCCAGGACCCCACCACTTTGACCACCATTGCGTGAAGAGTAATTTTCTGCTTTGAACAGCTTTATTAGGTGAGAGCTTCTGCTGAGGAGCTCAGAGACAACCTAATTTTCAAAGGCTCATACATGACTTAAAATCATAAAGCCCCCTGGTTTTCAGTGGTATTTCTACCCTTAACATACCTGAGCTCTTCTCAAAGACCTGCCTCACCATGTTAAAAGAACATATAATCTATTCCATGTATAACTGCCTGTTTTGGCCACACAGGATAGCCCCAGGCTATCAACACGTAATGTCTACCACCAATGCGTTCAGATCATCCTTCTCCCACCACCTTGCTCAGCAGAAAGCTAAAGATGCTGTTCTGACAGATGGCTTGCCTCTCTAGAAAAGTCTTACTGCCGTGAGGACTCTCTCCCAAGCAGGGAGCACTCTGCCTTGTCTGGGTGTCTTTAATCAACAGTGGGTTTTATTCTGGATTAAGTTACTGGTAGCAGACATGCCGCTGGCCTCCACACTGCTGGAACACCAGCTTTGTTCCCACTGTTCACCAGGACTCCTTCTCCAGGGTACCAAGCCACCTGGAGGTGCATGCCCGTGTTGCAGGTAGGCCCCTCTGTCCCTCCAACCACTGCCAGCGGCATCCAAACCTCAAAAACTCTTGATGCGTGCACTCACAGTAATCATTAAATGCACAAATGAGATAATGAGAAGCTCTGAAAAGTCTCCAAACAAATTCAAATTTGCCTACTTTGTGCTTCAACGCTGCCTCACTCGGAGCTGAGCCACGACTGCTTGAGTGCTTTCCAAGTGTTATTATATGCATACAAACACAGAAAGACACAAAAAAATTCACGTGGGGTAACTGTGTGATTCTCCTGCACAAAGACTAATTCCCCCTATGTCTAGGCAAGGTATACATTTTCCTACTTTTTCCTCTCTGAAAACAGAAAGAGGGTTCAGGACTACGTTCAGGACTTGGCAGCAAGCAAGTGCACAGCCAGGCTGGATGCAACAATCTTACCTCTTTGCCAGGGGAACCAAAGAATTTATTTTTCCATCAGAAGACCTTTTATGCAACAAGCTAGTGGCTTCCAGGTAGCACGCACTGCCAGTAAAATGGCAATAGGCCACTACTCATGTCTATTAATCCACAATAAGCTTTCCACTTCGAAAAGAAGGCAGTGACATTACTGAAATGGGAATCCCACTAGGGCATTGACAGGTAATATGAGGAGATGAATTCTGTCCCTCAGAAAAAAAGTCCCTGAGAAATAAGGAAGCACCATTCTTGAAGATCTGTGCAATTTATTCTTTAAGATTGGAGCCTAAAGGGACTAATTACGTATGCATATTATTCAAACCTGAATTCTTTTCTTGAAACTCTCTTTAAATTATGCCAGTTTGCCAGAATATCTTTTCTACTTGCTCATAACTTGCTGCCACAGAAAGATCAGCTTTCTCCCCCAGCCTGCCCTCCTTCTGCCCATGCCATCTCACTTCTCCCTTTGCATCAGTCCTGGCTTTGAACTGACCCTTCAGCAAGCACATTCAGCTCTCTAGACCACCAGAAAACAACTGACTTTCACTCTGGAAATACTTGACTGATGTTCTACTGCCCCAGGCAGAAGAAAGAGAATAAAGCAGCTTGCTGCATAGTTGACAAAGCATGAGTGCTTTGAAAAATGACTGATAGGCCCTCCACCCCATACCTTTGTGCTACCCACATCAGTCTAAATGCATATGTTCACACCCGGGCACCTAGATCACACACTGAACTAAAGGAACAGTCACAAATGAGAGAATTTCATATCAAACAGAATTTCCTTCTGAATTACACTAACAACACTTTATGAGGTGATTCTGCCCTTCTACTCCGCTCTACTGAGACCCCACCTGGAGTACTGCATCCAGCTCTAGAGTCCTCAGCACAGGAAGGACATGGATCTGTTGGAACAGAGCCAGAAGAGGCCACAAAGAGGATGAGAGGGATGGAGCACCCTGTCTATGAAGAAAGGCTGAGAGAGTTGGGGTTGTTCAGCCTGGAGAAGAGAAGGCTCCAAAGAGACCTTATAGCAGCCTTCCAGTACATAAAGGCGCTACAGGAAAGGTGGAGAGGGACTCTTGATCGGGGCATGTAGTCATAGGACGAGGGGTAACAGTTTTAAACTGAAAGAGGGAAGATTTAGATTAGATATTAGGAAAAAATTCTTCACTGTGAGGGTGGTGAGACACTGGCCCAGGTTGCCCAGAGAAGCTGTGGATGCCCCATCCCTGGAGGTGTTCAAGGCCAGGATAGATGGGGCTTTGAGCAACCTGGTCTAGTGGGAGGTGTCCCTGCCCATGGCAGGGCAGTTGGCACTAGGTGATCTTTAAGGTCCCTTCTAACCCAAACTATTCTATGACAAATGTTCTGATCCAATCCAGTACTTTTTACTTCATCTCCTGCAGTTATTAGATTTGTCTGTATCAAATAATCTGGCAGAAAGCTAACCTCAAGAGACAGAAGAGGACAGAAAGTATTCATCGAAATTTCTTTCCAATGAGTTTGGAACTGTTGGGTTGGTTTGGAGATGGCAGATATTAGCTGATATGCAGCTTGTGGGTTAAAAATGGGGGGAAGTAGGAGAGAGAAAATGTCTAAATACAGCCTCCATGACTCGCCTTGTCAGGCAGAATTAATTAAAGCATTTCACAAATATTTATATTAGACTAGGTAAAATTCTGGCATTATACAGAATGTATTTTTGCAGCCCATGAGCCACTTGAAAAGATGAATCATGACAATCAAAAGCACATCTATATCCTTCTTTTACAAGATTCTTGCTTTACAGGCAGATTTACACACAAACAGGCCCAAAAGCTAGCAAGACAGCGCGGCTTCATCCTGTACAATGAAGGCAACACACCAAGTCAGTGAAGCTTAAAGGAAGTCACTTTTTTTCTAAATGTCAGCCCTCTGGCTTTTCACCACCTGGACACCAGTTCTAAAACGATGACCTCATCATTTATCATTTTACCTTTCAGGGCTTTACTTAATACATGACCTGCTCAGTAAAATATTTGCAGACTTGGTACTCTGGTACTTTATCCCATTACAAAGGCACGCATAACATTTCACATCTCTTTCACGCAGGTGGTCCTCTGTTCTAACTCAAGGCCAAACAGAATATAAAGTTAGGCCAGTTCAGCAGCGTAGGTGAAGGCATCTGAACTGAAGGGAGGGAGTACGGTAACTGCAGATGCCAAGTGTGGCTATACATTTCAAAGATAGTGCTAATTTATTTATTTGGCTTACAGTGACCGAATCCATCTGTCCAGTACAGATGATCAACCACAAGACGTCTAAGAATCACTACGAATCAACATTTTTTATTAAAATTGTTCACATATGTACCAAGGAGCCACAGAAAGGTGTATTAAAAATGGTCCCGTTCTTTCAGGCAATTCCACTCCATTAAATTTTACGAGTACACATGTTTGAGAAGGAGAAGAAGGGAGGAAAAGAAAAAAAAAAAAAGTATGTATCAGATACTTTTACATTCCCGGTTTATTTTTAGCATGCTTAACAGTGCAAAACATAATGCCTTTTAATTCATTTCTCCATTCCAATAAAATATTTCCTGTGCTAGATGATGATTTCTCTCTAGTTTTATATTGGATGATTTAGTTGCAAATATCTTCAGACACAGTGATTTAGATTTACAACCATCAAATAGAATGTATCAACAGAAGTATCTAGACAGAGGAGTTACATACAGGCAGGAGGCATTTCTTTTCAGCTTACAGAATGCATTTGCTTAACTGGTTTTGATTTCTATTTATATTCCTCACTAAGGAGATAGATGTGAAATTTGGTGCTTATGGCACTCGGGAAGATAGGTACTGGGAATGATGCGAATTCCAAAGATGACACTGTAAACTGTGGGGACTCAGTCACACACAGGTCTCTCCCAAAGGAAGTCTGCCCTTTCGAAAAAGAAACACAGCAAAGAAGAGTCAGGAAGAAGATTTCCTCTGCAGCTAAGCTTTCCGTAACACAGCCCTTCAATTCTGGTACAGAGCTTGCCTGAGCAAAGACTGTCACAAGAGCAAAAAGGCAGATCTAAAAACACACAGGTGACAGAATCTAAGAGTGAAAAGAACTTTGCAGAGCCCTTTATTATGAAAGGTTGCTAAGGAAATTGTTGGGTCCACAGTGACTTACCATTCTTTCTCCTTTTTTGAAAAGACTCAGCTATTGTGCTCTCAAATTAAGATTTGGCTTTGGCTTTTAGGAAGACATGAATAATAATAAAACCATATTGCTGCACATATGACTTATGGTTAAGCAACTCTCTGGGTAATATACAGAGGAAATGTCTGAAAAGGCACTGGCTGACACTTATCAAAGAATTTGGAAATGGAAATTACAGCAAAAGAAAGTAAATTATCCAAGAATTTTAAAAGAAACAGGATCAAATAGATGACATCAAATTAAAACCCCAGATCAGGAACCAAAGCAAAAAACCTCAGGAAGGCAGGCTTTCAAGCCTGTGACATCATATTTATGAATGTCCTGTATC
This sequence comes from Calidris pugnax, assembly GCF_001431845.1. Taxonomy (NCBI): domain Eukaryota; kingdom Metazoa; phylum Chordata; class Aves; order Charadriiformes; family Scolopacidae; genus Calidris; species Calidris pugnax. Next base: position 13,038,802 of record NW_015090995.1, on the reverse strand, counting down.
ATTCAGACATATTCTGGTGGTTTCATTAAAAAGCACATGATTTTGAACTCCTGTGTTTTTGTCTCCATTGTGTATTATCAGCTTTCCAGGGCTTTGCAGACTAGTGAAGTAAGTCCCCATTCATAATTCTGTTGCTCAAATTCTACTTAAAGTGAATGTTGCAAGGTAGTGCTTTCCAGTAGTATGCTTATTGTGAAGAAAGAGTACAGCAGTTTTCAAGACATGAGTTAATGAGTCATACTGTTTGTGTTTCCCAAATAAATTAATAACATCAACTAACAATTCATTCCTGAAGTTCCTGCATGCCCACAATTCCAACTGACTGCAGTGGGAGCCAGAAATGCTCTGCATCTTTGAAAATTAAAATGATTCTATGTGTTCCAGTAGAAATATCTACAGATAAATCTGATGACGGTTAAAGGTGACACTTAAAATCCTTGGAAACCAAATTTTAAAATTATAAATCCTAAACCAGTAAAACACAATAAGCTTATTTTAGAATACAGTCTTTTGAGACTATTACTCCCTTTATCTGTGCAACCTGCCATTGAGTAGCAGAATCTGTATTTATTAATGTTATTGGCATCGACAATGTTATTACCATCATTTACTACCCATTATTCAAGATGGATTATTGACTGCATTGGTAGAGCAGTCCAAACAGAAAAATGTTCACTTTTATGAAATCACCAGCACCTGACAAGAAAAGTGGAAACCTGAACTCATGTCCTGGATGAATCTATTTTAATGACACTATTTAAAATGTGTGTAGGTACACTTCGTACCTAAAGCACATCTTTGTGCAAGGATCTCTGAGATTTGGTGTTTGGGGGGTTGTTTGTTTGGGGTTTTGTTTTTTGCTGTTTTTTTGAGGTTGGGTGTTAGCATTCCTTCCACGTGGAGAGAGAAGAGGTGTCTCAGGATGGGGCACAGGTTTGCCCAGCCCAAGGCATTTCAATGAAAAGAACAGCAGCAGCCTCACATGCTTGGCTCCAGCCTGCAAATTGCCATCATCCATGTTGCTGAAAGGGACTGCTGTGCAGTTCTTCTGGGTGTACAGTTTTTAAGATTTCAATTCAGGAAAGTACAGTAACATACAAAGTCACTTTGGCTTCTGCAGCTGCTACACAACTGCCTTAGCTCTGCCTTGGAAAGAAAAACACCAAGACTAAGACTCTTAGTGTTTAGCTATTAGAAACAAGAGAAATGGAGTCAGAAATGAGACGTACGTGTGTATAGCAAGCCTATGGGTGGGTGAGGACTGTCTAAGTGAGGGCAGCCAGCAGTTCACCTATGTGGAGAGAGGAAGGTAGCGCAGTGAGGGTTAGATAAGCAAAGTCACTTGTGGAATGTGCAGAATGTATACAGAGGGTGTGCCGGGAGCTGGGGGCACGGGGAAGAGGCAACAGACCCATATGTAACAGGTTGCCTGACAAAAGGCTTTTCCAAAATGCAGCCCATGTTCTCTGCCCCTGCTGCTGTTTCGGTGCTTGGACTCAAAGCCACTAAAGTGGCTTTGCCACCATACTAGTGTGGACAGTATAGTGTGTTATTTAATGCTATTAAGATTATCATAAATAAAATAGTCAACATTTCTCCAGTGCTCTCATCCCTCTTCCTGAAACTGGCAGGACTTTTGCAATTGTTGGCAACAAGGTGCAGGAAAGATATACAATCAAACGTAAAAAAAAACCTTTATACCATTTCCAGAGCTGTCTAGTTTTCATTCTCTTGCTGCTTTGGACTTTTTTCCATGACTGATTAACACGTCACCCCTAAAACCTACACAAAACCCCAAAGGAAAAATGGGAATATTTTGATTTTCAATGAGTCTGCTCTAATCACTGTAATGCTCCTGGTGCTTTCCTCTTCAGGTGCCACTTGTAACAATTAAATCCAATTGGCTAAGGTATTAAAAGTAAGTGCACTTTAAATTTACAGATGTTTGTAACGCAAGTGCTCGTGAAATCATGGAATAAAACCTCATCCAGCTGAGAGGCAGATCTATCTAACTAATGCATAAACTCAAAGATCCGTGGAAATTTTTGTGTTGAATGCATTTCCTAAATATTTGACCACTGGCTTTGCAGACCTGCTATGGACATACAAAGGTGTGCATTAATATCCTCTCCTACGGGTGAGTACGAAATCAGTTAGGGACAGAATTCTACTCATTCCCACTCAGCTACAGGACTGCATCCTGTAAGTGTTTCATGACTGCCATTGAGAAAACTGAGTTAAACTATATACAGTGGTACTTGAACTAGTTGACTGATTAGAACTAATTATAAGAAAAGTTCACACATTGAATGTCAAAGATGAATCCACAGAGGAAACATAATACATGAAACACATGTTCCAGACTTGCTGTCCAATACAAATCTGAAAAAAATAAGGTCAAGGGACCTGGAATATTTCTCACAGAGATTCTGCAAGCTATGTAGTGAAATGGCATTAAATAAATTACATGGTTTCAAATTACTTACTATGCAACTACAAACTACAGAAGAATATGGCCCTTTAGGAGTACCCTGCCTAAAGCAGCACAAATGCGTCTGGAGAAACATACAAAGAGGAGAAACTATCAGATGCTATTTAACTGTTGGCCATGACTTACTTTCTGTTCCAGAAACCCCAACCAATCTTTTCTTCAAGAGCAGGATTTCAGATGGACTCACCAAGCAGTTCTGCACTGAGAAATTGTGAAGGCACCTATTAGCACGCGCTGAGAACAATAAATACATATCACCTCATTGTACATAGACACCCAGCAGCAAATGGACACGGACACACCGACCCATAGACTGCATGTATCAGCCCTATCACACCAGCTCTGGGCAGACCTCAGTAGAGGATTGGGGCACTACGGTGAATTTAATTTAGAACCAGGCCTAGTTCACATTTAAGTTAATTTTGCAGATCCAAAGCTTCACACAGGACCACTATTTCCAGAAATAGCATTGGGTTTTTTCAAAAATGATTATTCACCATTCATTCAACTTCTGTTTGAGAAAGGATCCCCAGTTCTTCTGGAAATTTCATATTCTCAAGTGCCATTTCTCATAGAAATGGCCTCATTTTTGAGTTCATAGAAAGCGGAAAAAGCAATAAAACCTTTAGATGTGAGGTGATTTTTCATCTTGCTAGAAATACTTTAGCACGATTCTAATTCACCATCATCCCAGGAAAGGCTGCCTATAATACACTGAAAGCCAGCTTGGGCTTTAAGCCAGCAAAGCACTTCAGCATGATCTCAGCTTTAAGCTCAGGCACTGTACCACTGACTTCAGTGAGAGGACTTAAAAATCATTACAATTAAAAAGCTTAAATGGCTTGCCAGTTTAGAGCCTTGGTGTGAACTTTCTGTAATGAGTATCATAGCACACAGCTACACCATTTTGAGTTTATAATGACCTGCCACATGACCCAACCTGAGTAAGGCTCTACAGATGAGCTCCAGGTGAAATTTGATGGGAGTGGACGATACTTGCAAATAGCCTTCAGCAGAGGCCTTTGTATTCAAGAGTCTCTTATCCCAGTGTAGGTGAGAGTATACTTTATACATCCCAGGAGGAAAATAACTTATTCAGAGAGCCCTCAAAAAAAGATAAAGAGTAGAGACAGGAAAGCTATTGTGCATAAATCCAGGTGGAATCATAAGTCTTTCTCGAAATGCTAAAAGAATAAATCCCCCTCCCACAAACTACATAAAAAGATGTGGTTCCCATACACAACTGAGTGGCAAAGCAACTTCCCACATAGTCACATCTGCCTCCTTTTTCCTCTATTCCATCACTTAAATTTTGTCATGAGAGTAAATGCAGGGGGGCAGGGGCTGTATACGCACATTGTCAAGGGAAAGAAAAAAGGAGGGAAGAGGATTTGTATCTTAGATGTTTGCCTATGAATTTGGCTTCAGCCTTCATCGCATTTACATGCCTTTGAACATTTTCTGTTTCTTTCTGCATTCTTCACTGCTCCATTTTATTTATTTTCACCTTCTGCTTCTCAGATCTTCTGCCAGACTGCTTATTTAATTCTACTTGTTGCACTAAAAACACCATTGTTGTCATCCAAATTAATGCCTGAACATAGTAAAAACCTCAAAATAACTCAGACGACCAGTTTTCCATCCTTTGGTCTCACTTGAAGTACAGTATAAAAGCCAGTACTTGGGAGCTCTCATAGTTTACACAGGACCAGTCGTAGGCACATGGCATTTTAGTAGGCAGGGCAGTTCTTTCCTTCCCTACCTATATTCTCCCTCTATCAGTTAATACTGCTCAGAGTCCCCCCCTGTCTCCTGGGCAATTAGCCTCTCTTCCAATGTAATCCATTGCAAGACAATGTTTTTCAAACAAACTCATTACTTTTCAAATATTGAGATGGCCTTCTGTGACAGGTTAGCTGAGAAGCAAGATAAACTAAGATCACCCTTTACTTTCAGGGATGAAGGAAGAGAATCATCTCCTAAGAGTCTGTGGTGAAGTAGCAGGGCACTCTGGCTACAGATTTCCTATTAAGTCTCCTATGTTCCTCTCCATTCAAACTGCACAGTGGAAAAAAATAAAAAAAAAAAAAAAAAAGAAAAAGACAAGAAACATAACAGGACCAATATTTTCCCCAAACCTGTATTGTCATTATCTGCCCTCATCCTCAACTTTTTTCCCCATGAAGGCTTCCCAGAGATGAGAAAAGATCTGAAAAAACTAAACATTCTTTTGCTGCAGATGAGGTATCTATCGTTTTAACAGTTGATCAGGATGTAGGGAGCTAAAGTGAATGAACAGAGCAGTCCATACCACTAACCCAGTCAAATATTCATCTCATGCATCATCGGGAACAAAAGGGCAACGTTGTTATGTGTGAGGAGCTGGACAATCCTTCTCAATCTAAAGCTTCTAGTGCCAACTGTGTATGGGGGTATTCTGCAGCATAACGAAGAATAAGAGCACAGGTAGATGAAGACACTCAGCAGGTGACACAACATGATCACAGGATAGGACCTGGTCAGCCTGTCAAATTTACAGTTTTTAAATATTATTTTTTCGCATCATTTTTAGGGAGGAGAATAAAGAGAAAGTGGTAGATGCTGAAAGAAGCAATCACTAGAGGAAAGAATGACAGTATCTAAAGCACTCACAAAGCAGTACAGACTCTACTTAGTTTTCTTACAAACTTAAATCTCAAAACCTCTTAACAATAACAAAAATTCTGAAACTGCAAATAAAGAATTAATCTTTTCTTGCTGGCTTTGTCCAGTCTGTCAGTATTGTATTTTTTCAAGGGTAACTAACAGACTATCTCTCAGTCTCTTCATTTCCTTGATCTGAACTAGGTGGCAAATAAATACCATAAGGTGAGTTTAAACAGCACATCAGTGAGAAAAAGATTCACTTGAAATATAAGCAAAACACTCAAAGTGTGACAATAATACTTTTTGAATCTGTTCTAGCTTTTAAAGGAGTACTTTAGACCTTTTCTTACAGTCTCAAGGACTCACAGTTTATTTTTTTTCACATAGAATTTACAATTATTCCTACCATTTATGTCATCCAGTAGCGCCTCTAAATTAGAAAACCAGACTGGAACTTCAACAGCCTGTCTGAGTATGAACCAATCTTAGCTCCTCCACTCTGACAAAGCCCTGGCTGAGAAATAAAAAAGAAACACATACCTACTTGTTAAGAGCTATTCATGCCAATTCTTCCTTCCCCTTGCTACTATGCACTAATCGCAAATTAGAAAGCATATGAATATTGTCAACACAGAGAGCTTATGCAAAGCCAAATGAGAGAAATAAATCAGAAAATTAACAAAATCTTTGAACTTGTGCATATGCTGCTTTTGCAAAGAATTAATTGATTAGAATATAGGCAGGCTGCTTTCTAGTCTGTAAATACACAAGATGCTATTGTAGTTTTAATGTAGTTTTAAAAGTAAGTCCTTAACAGTAAAAATCGTGATTAAGCCCAACACATTTTAAGCATTCACTTTTTACATTCAGGATCTCACTTGATTTTGCCATTCACTAATTTGAGGAAGCTAAATCGTATTTTTCTGCTGCACTTCCTGTTAATACCAGGTTCACTTTTTAGCTCTGACACTAAACACAGCAGGATTAAGTTTAAATAAAAATATGCAGTTTCCAGTGGTCTTGTGGATATATTTTCCAACTCTCAGATATTCCCATTCATATCAGACTCTGAAAAAAGCAAAACAAAAAGTAAAGTCTAACCCACATTTTAGACCTAAAATATCTGCCAGTAGTCCTTTAATCCTGAAAGATAAAACCACAGTAAGATCACTACGTTTATGAAGAACAAAAAGCCCTCCTAAAATAAAGCCTTAAAACTGTGGTGTTTTTTCCTGAGTATTTTATCATGCACTGAAATAGCTGATTGCAACAGAAGCTCTGAGACATGAGCAAGAGCTGTTTTCACATAGAGACTTCCAGCCTCAGCAGAAAATTCATCCTTTCATTTGAAAATGTATTCATCACCTTGTAGCTGCTCTTTCCCATACCAGCATTTCTGCCCTCTCAGAACTGCTTAGGAGGGATGGTCTTCCTTATTTTAACTTCCCCGCCATCAATAAGGGGTAACTGATAGAGAAGAACAAAGTAATTATACATAGCTCCCTCTCCACTTCTCTGAAATCCTTTGAACTTAGAAGCCCCTCAAAGCTTTCACTGAAAGGCAGGTTTTTGCACTTGGGCTGGGGCTGATATCCTTGAACCATAATATTTACATTCTGTCTCTTTCATATTGCTTTTCCTTAGCACTTCCATGAGACAACAATATCACTTGCATGGGTTGTGTCATGAAGGCTGCTGAGAGCTTTATGTATCTTACTGACTTGGAAAACTAAATTGGCTCCTCTTGTGGAGAATCTATTTGAGATACTTCCTCAGTTTATTTGACTTTCACGTCACGTTGTCTGCTGTCTATGACCATTCTGGGAGGTTATCTAGCATTGCAGCACTTCAACAAAATTTTAGGAATTTGCTGTTTCCTAATTCATGTTGTCACCATTTTTCAAGCAAATTTAGTTGTCTTTTCAATGTCTCTTTCTTAAGGTCTTCTCATAGCAACTAATTTCTTTGATACCTAAGTCTAATACAGAAATAACAAAAAATTTCATTCTATCTAAGGCCTTTCATCCCAGAAGCTTCCTGCACACGTGATCTGCTTCATATGGGGAATCCCCAAACTCTCCGTAGCATGGAATGAGTGAGACCTGTCAGCCTTCTTGCTGCCTTCTCACCTTTCTCCACAAGTTGCTAATACTAAGACACAGATAATCTGTGGGCATTGTCAGACTGAGATCATATCTTAACACTACTCCAAAGAATTACTCTTATTTGGTGCATATTTTCTATGCACCAAAGAATATTTCATAATATTCTTCATATGGATGTTTACTGTGCCAATGCTGCATCACATACACTCATTTCAGTTAGGGCAAGGCAATTCATACTCTGCACAGTTAAAACACAAAACCATGCTATAACTAGAAAAAGAATGAAAAATACTCCTGTCTCCAGATGAAGGATAATACACAGAAGAAACAGTTCCTGAAATTACTAGTATCAGTCATCATTTCCTCATAAACTTGCATTTACATAGCTTAGAAAGCAACAATGTTAAAATGCATCTGATGTTTTTTCATTCCAAATGCATTTCTTTTCTATAAATAATGTTTAAATCTGCCTAACTGTATTTAAGCTAGGAAAATGTAAAAGTGACTAAATGATTTAACTAATTTCACTAACTTAACTCTGAAAATCCAAATATTGGCCTACTTTTTCACATTTTCAAAAATCATAGCTAAAATGATTCTTCTAGTAAGTTTTCCATTCAGCTACCAGTGCAGACATTTTTGCTTGTTCATATTCTTTTTCTTACAGAAACCAAGAAAGCCATCTCTACCCACACTTCACAAGAGCATTTGTGTGTTTTTTGTAACATGCAAAACAAATGAAACACATCTTGGAACAGAAAAAAAGAATAATAAAAGCTTCCTACCATGAAAACAAAACTTCCACTTATTATTAATCACACTTTACAGTCTAGAATATTTAAGGACTTAAAAACAATGGCTTACCACCATGAAAAAAAATCCATTCTATGTAATATATTATACCTAAGTATACTTACACAGTGGAGACACATAAATTATACTTTCTTACCTTAAAGAAGACTGTTTAGTATGCTAGTGATTAACTATTACATTTATGCTGTTTCCACTGAGTTTCACTATAAATATATAAATGTGTATACACATGCACACACATGTGCCCACATACATATATATTTATCAGTGTTTGTTGGTGATCATGGTCCGGGTCAGTGAAACAAACATTGGTGCAGTTCACCCTCCCATCATGTTTACAATGACCGCAGTCTTCCTCTTCTTCCCATGCACATTTATTTATTCCACAAAAGCAGAACATGCCTATACTCAGAAGCTTTTCCAAGTGATTTTGAAAGTATGGTGTAAACAACATTGAAATCAAAATAGTTACACTGCAAAATACCTCAGGTACTCAGTGGACTCAGCTCGTTGACAGCTAAGACATTGCAGGCACAGTTGTTGATTGTGCCCATGGGAGCACTCCAATTTCTGCAGAACCGTATGAACCAGAATGGTGAGGGCTCCATAGTTTAAAATGCTGAAGACCCAACACCATTAAAGCATCCTCTCGCATTAACAAAATAAGCAGGTGCTGCATTGGCCCTACCTGTGGCTCACAACTTGAAAAGAAGGTGTAGTCACTTTGCAATGATATCCTGCTTCTGCAATGAATTGCTAACGAATTCACACTATTAGCTATCAGTCTTTCTGACATCTCTTATAGGGCCCAGGTATCCTTGATTTCATTTCTACTTCTGTTTCTTATGGTCTTCCCATTTATCGCTCCTTAAGTTTGTTTCTTCCTCGCTTTATTGTGTGACTTTTTGTTGCTCTTTATGTTTGATTAGTCTTTCATTTTTTCTGCCAAATGCCCTTTCAATTTAGATTCCTCCTCAAAATCATTAATTTCTCCACCTCTACCCTTTCCTTCAAAGGTAACCAATGGCTTGTCTCTTTCAGGCTGCAAATCTTTTCACTAGGGCCTACACTTTCAGTGTTTATTTGTACAATATTTGATTAATTTGTAGTCCTTTGAAAATTCTTACTAATATTTTAGTAGGGTTTTTTTCCCCCTCACACTTAGGAAGTGATATAGTGTTTGTCTTTTCTGAAGCCAGAGAGATAAAATGGTCATCCATAACTAGATGTACAAAGCACAGTGGAAAAATTAGGTGGTTTCAGCCAGAAAAACTAACAATCAAGAACCTTTTGGCAGGTCTGAATTTTAACTTAAAGCTGCAAAATACATCAATTGAGACAGTTTCAAGTCTTGACCAAATCTTTACTGGAAATTACAGTAGCATAACAAAGCAGAGTCTCCCGAGACACCCTCACATCTCAGCAAACATTGTTAATCACCTGGCAGCTTACAAGCATTTATTTCACATAAGAGGGAATGTTCCAGATGATTCTGGAATTTGATGGAAAAGATTGTTGAATTCAATAATATTAAAAACTCTGGCAGCACTACTCAATGTCAAACTTGCTGGGCCCAAAATATGATTTCTCTTAAAATATTATTTCCTTCTCATAGAGTTTAAATGCTGTAAGGATCCAACTTACAGTTGGTTCTTTGCAAGACCAACTGGCTAGAAATTTTACACACAAAACCAAACAATTCACTATGGGGCCCCACCATAAACAAAGTCATATATGAATGCTATTTTTATTACAAAAGCTGTAAAGGTTTCCTGGAAGCTCATCTGTGAAGTTGCTGAATACTACATACCTAATCAAGGTTTCCATGATACTGCCTCCAACTCCATGGACTTTCCAGAAGACCGGAAGATTGTGAATACCCTTCTCCTGTTCCAGTAGAAGTGCTCAGGTTGAAGCAGGGTATCATTAGCCAGAGTCTTATAAATTTATGTTTCTGATTAAGCACGCATTTTTCCTTCTGAAGACAGCAGTGGCATCCACGCACAGATCACTTAATTGCTTTACTGACTTTTCATTTCTGAATTTTCATTTGAGTTCCTGGAGAGAAAAATATTGCCTTTAATAAGTGGAAGACGTGACAGAGACATTTTTTTGCACTATGCAAAAAACTAGTTTCATTCTCTCTCCTCCCTGTCTTACATCCTCAGCATGAGGCATTTCTCCATTTCTACTTCAGTTTGTTTTGCAAATCGCAACTGCTGTCAGTCAAACTTCCACATATAGGTCACCAGCCCTGAATAACAGTAGGGGCACACAATAACACAATTCTCATGAAGCCAACCTTTTCAAATAAGTTGATTTTATTTTTCCAGACCAAGCTTATATCAACAATATCCCACCAAATAAATATAGTTGAGGAAATAAAGAGCCCAAACACTACATGGGCAAGCTGCAACAATGCCATTAATCTCCTCACCTGCCTGTCCTGCCTCCTCCCACCCCAGCCCCACATAAACTCAGGATCTTTCAGATGTCTTTAGTGTTTAGTTAAACAAAGAAGGTTTTTTCCTCTGTTCCAAGTCTTATCTTTCAGTTATTTGCCTATTTATAAGTGACAGTTTTTAGCATACAGCCTTTTCTAGCATTATGCAGACCACCCAATATTTCAGCTCCTTTACCCTCCCTTCTCCTCCTACAGCTTGTTGGATCTTGGGTTGCAATTCCTCAGAGGATCAACAACACAACATGTTCAACTTGTAATAGATTTAGCATGCAATAGATGAAGCTCTGATCCTAACTGGTCCACGGGTGCTATCATAATACAAAGTGACACCATATATTTTTGGTTTTAAAATAAGCTTCTGATTCATGCTCCCCTGTTATTGACAAGACCACGCGAGTGTGACAGAAATAAACTGTGTGGCCTCCATATCAGCAGGAAATCTGTTCTAGGTTGTGCCCAGATCAGAAGTGGGAGAAGGGGGAGCCAAACAAACAGCACTTCAGACTTCAATCTTCCTGCCCGCCCCCGCCCTAGTATATTGCCTTAGCCTATTGCAGGGCTCTGCTACCATCCTCCAGGGCTTCCTTCTGGCTTAAACTTCTGTTTGTTTCACAGTGTCATCTCTCAACATATTTCCAAATTCTACAAAACAAACAGCATTAGTCCATTATTTCTTACAATCTAAAGACAAGCGTCAGAGAGCAAGCTACTGTCAAAGAAGCAAGTTCTAAATGCTTTTCTAAACAGAGGTTACTTTGTTGAATAAAAAGCATTTCAGAGCCAAGGAATGATAGTGTTTATTTTCTTATCTCCTTGATGAAACAGAACTTATTTCTCTTACGTTCAAAGAGATTTTGCTCGGAGAGCTCAGTTTAGAACTGCAACTCTTAGCATTCCCATTAGGTTCTCCTTGCAGTTTAAACTTTTGCCAGCAAAAGACAGACAAACCTGCTGGGTGTGGTCTGATGCACATCCAGGAGGTCTCTCAAACCGTGTGTTTCTAATGCTTCTAATCTATGATTAAATCAATCTAAAAGAATAAAAGCTGTGTGAAAGGAGAAAAGAACTTTAGCTAGAAATGAAGGAAAATTCAATCAAGTGTCATTTTCTGAGATATTTAAAAGGTGCTGCATCTACCAGCAGGTGACAATCACACGAAAGCCCTACCCAGGGACCAGTGCCTTCTCTCCAGTGTACAGATCAACAGGTTCCGGTTTCCATCCATAAACCAGTGGTTCTCATGCGTAACCACCAGTGAGCAGCTTTTCTAGCAGAAAAGATAAAAGGATTTAACTCAAAAAAAAAAAAAAAAAAAAAAAAAAAAAAAAAAAACCCCCCCACAAAAAAAAAAAAAAACCCCCCCCACCAAAAAAAAAAAAAAACCCCCCCCAAAAAAAAAAAACACCCCCAAAAAAAAAAAAAAAACAAAAACAAAACACACCACCCACCACCTAAACACACAACAACAACCAAACCAAAAAAAACATCACCCACCCACTCAGCAGCCCACGACAAACCAATAATCTTGGGCACTAGAGCATGCCCTGAAGAAACATGTCTAC
>NW_015090995.1:12996806-13026589 GCF_001431845.1 Calidris pugnax | reverse complement strand
TCCTGGAGCACAGGAGTGCTTGATCCAACAGCTACTCAGTGTCAATTTATAGATTAATTACTTAAAATGAAATAAAGTGATAGAAAAAAAAAGTTTAAACCAAAAAAAAAAAAAAAAAAAAAGACAAGACAAAAAAGACCCTCCCACAAAAGCCTCTCCTGTCCTTCAGAACCCTTTAGAAATCCACTTAGTAGTCTTTTTTCATATTTCCAGTTGTAGAAACGTTGAGAATTGCAGGGCAATAGGCATGTTTGAACTGTGTGTTTGTATTACATGATGCACTGATTTGGGCAGAGATGCAGGCTAACCTATACAGAGAGGCACAGAATTTGTAATGATGGTATCACAACATTTTAGGAGTGTAAAATAACATGCAATCACTGTACCTTGAGTGCTTGACATTAAACCTGTTCCAATCAGCAAATATAGTTTTTCAGGTTATTACCTTGTTTATAAAAAATGCCACAACATACTGGATTGCTCCATAGTGGCACCAAATTACAGTGTCCGAATTTTGGGATTCCACATAAAATATGGGGAGCTTGTGACAAGAGAATAAATTCACAACTGAGCCATCTGTCTGTAGTACTCGCCTGGACATGGTCCCTCTTCATTAATGTCCCACCTCTCTGCCAACACAACCTCCCAGGGCTGAGACAGCTCTCTTCTATGATACCACATGCTCTTTGCCTGGCTCTGCATTGGGTCTACACCACTCTACTCCCCACGTGAGGTACAGCAGTGTTTTGTGGCCCTTTCTCTTGACTATAGTGGACTGAGGACACTGCTGTTTTGTGTGTACCAGGAGGACAGTGCCTGATCATTGTGGAGATACACTATTAAATGCCTGGGGAGAAAAGCAGGTCTGATGGTTTCCCTGCGCTTCTCCTTGCTGTATCTCCTGAGAAGCCAAGCTCAGCCTAACCAGAGAGGTGGATGAAAAGGATCACTAGCGTATTTTGCTACATCACAGCACATTCCTAGGACCCCAACCCTTAGGGGCTTTACTGAACTTGCTGTGTATTACACTCATTTGGCTGTCTCATTAAACATTACATTTGGCAAATTCTACCTGCCTTAGGCCATGTCTACACTGTAAAGCATTGCCAAAGTTTTGCACACCCAAGGTCAGCTCAGGGCATGGAAAATGCACATCCTGTAGTTGACACTATTACACTGGCAGAGACTCCAGGGACTGATATTATCTGTGCTACAAACAGAGTCCATGTCACTGTACCTTCTGCTGTTTATGAAGGTGAAGTCCCTAGACCAGCATAAAACCTTCTGACAGTATATACTGTGCCTCCACCAGGTAGTCTGTCTTGTAGCCACAGCAGAATAAATAGGTTTTGCTGGGTGCACAAGACGTACTAATTGCAAGTTCTACTGATACATTCCATCTGGCTTCTCTTTGTTCACTTTCTCTTCCTTATACACCACACAGCTCCCTAGCCTTTACTTTGGAAAAGACTCACAGTTGCCTTTACTTTGGAAAAGACTCACAGTTGCCTTTACTTTGGAAAAGACTCACAGTTGCCTTTACTTTGGAAAAGACTCACAGTTGCCTTTACTTTGGAAAAGACTCACAGTTGCCTTTACTTTGGAAAAGACTCACAGTTGCCTTTACTTTGGAAAAGACTCACAGTTGCCTTTACTTTGGAAAAGACTCACAGTTGCCTTTACTTTGGAAAAGACTCACAGTTGCCTTTACTTTGGAAAAGACTCACAGTTGCCTTTACTTTGGAAAAGACTCACAGTTGCCTTTACTTTGGAAAAGACTCACAGTTGCCTTTACTTTGGAAAAGACTCACAGTTGCCTCAGGATGTAACAGAAATTCTCTGTGAATTTTTCATGTTGTGTTTACAAAATACACAGGTTAAAACATGCTTTTGGAGCTCAGTTTCTTGCAGATATCAATTATATGAAGGCTCTTTTTGTTAAAAATATTATCAACATTTCACTGGGGGAGACACATTCAATACCAAGAATGCAAACTGATGGGAGCCAAGGGAGTCAGTGATATGCAAAGAGGGCAACACCGGGTCTTTTGGATTGTCACTGACACATCATGACAAACATTCCCAAACATGTTCTGTGCAAAATAAACTGTGCCCTTTCTCCTTAAAATAAACATCCTTGATATACTTACTGAAACCAGGAATGTGCCATTACTAATGATAATGTAGTGCACAAGACAGCTTTTCTTAAGGTTACGCAAAATATTTTTGCTGCTTCATCAGATGTATTGTTAAAGCTCACCAAACCCAGAGCTGTGGTGCACCTGTTTTGTCTCAGACACATCTTATTTTTCTTCCTTGGAAGTCCCAGCTGGCGTCCAGGTTTTCTTAAATTGCTACCAGAGCTAATTGCTAAATTGCTACCAGAGCAATGCCCCAGAAGATGGGGAATTGCTTTCCGTGGTGAAAGGTGAACAAATAGGTGGACTCAGTTGACCAGAACGGCCAGCAAGATGGAAAGAGATGGTGCTAACATCAGCATGGGAGGGCATAGGGGATGCAGCAGCTGTAGCCAGGCAGGCAACAACAGTAGTTTCAGGGGTTTTGACTTTGTGCTCAAAGCAGGAAAATTTTAGGGAGTCTCAGGGGAGAAAGGGGTAGCCTGGGGCTGGTAAAAAGCTGGCAAACAGCTGGTTCTGTTGGGAGTCGCTCAGCTATGAAATCACAAACTTAGGGAACATATTTATTGAAGCCCAGATTTGCTCCACCTGAAGGCACAGAAGGCAGTCTGTTTTCTTCATTTGCTTTTTTATTCCTTTTGCTTGTTTGGATGCTCTCTGATATTATTCCAATATTATTTTTGAGAGGTTTCTCATTTAAGTAGATATTGAATTCAGCCTACTGGCATGGCTTCTCAGCCTGCAACTGGACTTTTAAGCACTGCTTCGCTAACAGAAAAATCAATCTCACACGAGTAACTGCAGCAAACCTAGCAGCAAAAATAGCAAATAACAAAAGCTAAGAATAGGCAATGGTTTTGAACTTGCATCCAGACAGGGAAGAGAAATGTTATTCAACTTACTCAGCAAATTCAGAACTGGGTAACAGCTTTGTTGAAACACTTGAAGAGAAATTATTGACCACAACACCATGCATCTTGTTAAAAACAACAATAACAACAAAGAATACAACCACTAAAAGCCTGTTCTAAGGGGCCTATAGTACTAAAATAATAATTATAATTTAAAAATTTAAATAAATCTGCGCAATAGCATGCACACACAAAAGAAAAGACTACTTCCCTGTCATGATCATCTCAAGAGGCTGTATCAACATTTTCACACTCTGGCTTCAGTAACCACACCAGGAAATCAAACAAATATTATCCCATGTGTGCAGTGAACTTCTTTCTTTTTGCAGCAAACAAACAAGAATTATTTTCTTAACAAACACACAGCAGACAAAAGCACTACTGAGAATGATCATAAGACTAAGAAAAAAAATAGTGATACTGATGAAAACAAAAGTCTGGGGAGATGTAATTGAAGTCTTTCTTTCTTCCAGTCACAAGTGGCTGGAATTTACATCTATCTATTACTCATGGCTGGTGTTGCGCAGAGGCAGCTTTGCAAGGTGCTATGTGCTGTGTGAATGGGACTCAGATCACCTCAGTGGAAACTGAGATGAGCACTTCATGCTGCTGGGGGGACCTTGGGGGGGACCTTGGAAAAGACCCAGAAGTAATAAAGAGGAACAAACAGATGATGCAACCAGACATCTATAAGCTCAAATGCCAAGTAAAGAACTTCTCTTCATGGATTTGATCTCAAGAAGCTCTCAACAGCTCTGCATGAGAAAACTCCCTGAAACAGGCTGATAAATACCAAGACCTGGTATTTTTCAGCAAATACACCGCCTGAGGGATTTCAGGGAGTATCACTATAAAGCCCGTACTGCAGAGCATGCTCCCTGCGTGCAAACTTGCAAACCCTGTTAAAATGTAACGTATATTATAAGGGACAAAACGTGATGAAAGCCTCAGTCCCACCACACTGAATGTAGATCATTAGCTCCAAGAACATGAGCACAGTCAAGTCATGTTAAACTTTCTTTGCATCATGTTCCCATTGATTTTACACATGAAAGAGAGGTTGGAACATTGCACCAGTAGGCAATGAAAATAGCATTAGAGATAGGTTTAAGAGTTATTTTAGGGTGGGTTTTTTTCTTAAAAATCTTCAGCCCAAACACCATTAGTTACTTCTAAACTAAAACACACTGAAAACAGCATAGAGCATTTGTTGCTTTTCTCTAAGCAGCCCGGCATCTGTAGATTTTTATTTGTCAGTTTCCCTTCACTTATTACCTCCCTTATGTTAGGGAATGGAGTCCTCAACAAGCAGGATTAGTCTCCTTTGAGAGTAGTTACATTACCAACAGTAATAAACAACCAGCAACTATTTTAAACTTAGGAAGATTTAAAATGAGATTTAGGGAAATGCACATTCGTTGCTTTCATTTTCAGGAAAAGAAAAAAAAAAAAGAGATCTTCAGGGGAATTGAGGGGGAGGGGGCAATTCTTCCCTAGAGGTTCAAATATATCTCCCAGGCAGCACAAAAAAAAAATGTTGGTATTCTGTACCACCCAGTGCCTGCCCACTTCTATGCTTGATTACCCCGATAAATCAGAAAACCTGTTTGTTACAGGCTCTCCTTCCATTACAGCTGTTGCTCTGGTTAACATCTTCTGAATCATCCAATTCATCAGGATCACATACATGGGGTTTTAATCCTTTGATTTTTTAAGTTACTTTGTTCTGAATTTTTCGCTTCATCCCCTTACTGACAGAGGAACTGGATAAAGATAAATAAGTCAGACTAGCATTGTTTTTTTTCCCCTGCTTTTTATTTTGTAAGGGGAATGAGGGGCGGGGGAGGAACAGGGTAGCTCTCCATTTCACAGTTCTTTAGTGGTATCACTCAGCACTGATGGTGCAGCCTGAAATTCGAAGAGTCTGAAAACCAGTGCTGAACTTCTGAAGTACAGTTAGCCCTATTGTGTTCTCCCAGTCATTAAAATGCTATCTTTGAAAAATGTATATTAAATAGACAAATAGCTTGGTGGTTATTCCAAGCCCTCCATCACTAAGATGCCTTTCAGTAGTAATTTCTGTAAAAGGAACAAAACCGGGAATTGAGTTACAACTGAAGTGTAATTGCTACATAAATTATACAGATTGTCAAAGCTGGAAAGGGAAATGGGGAACACAGTAGGTCAAATGCTTGCTAATGGGCTATCGAGTCATTCACCTGCTCAAATCAAAATCAGACATGAGCACACTCACTGGAAGGACACAACAGAACAGACTCAAAGACTATTTCTC
This sequence comes from Calidris pugnax, assembly GCF_001431845.1. Lineage (NCBI taxonomy): Eukaryota > Metazoa > Chordata > Aves > Charadriiformes > Scolopacidae > Calidris > Calidris pugnax. The sequence continues at coordinate 13,021,247 of NW_015090995.1, read as the reverse complement.
TCAGCATGATTTTAGGATTAATGCACACAAACACCCCTCATGTTCATTCACATGCCCCCAGAATTCACTCTCAACAGGTTTGTAGGTTAGCCCATTTAGTTAGGTTAACTTGCAAGTTAACTGGCAAGTGAAGAATGTGCTTTAAGAACAGTGACAACAGAAACCTGCACCCCTTTGGGGACCTTCAGCAGCAAGGCCACATCCTCCTCGGGGAGGGCTGAAGCAAAAGAACACTAGGTCCTCACTGAAGAAACTAACTTCATCCTCTGCCTGCCCACCACCCAGAATATGGGAATCCCACTGTCTCAGCACCACCACAATATAATAAATCATAGTAACAGCAGGTAAATAAAGGGAAGACATCAATCTCTAATGGTGTTAGTTCATTTTAAGAAAATAGCACATAGGCATACAAAGATATGAGAAAAGAGGAAATTGTTCCATGATTTAACTATTGATCTGACACTCTTTGTTTGAAAATCAGACTGCATATTTCTTTGTAAAAATGATTCTACAGATTCCTGAGACTGAGTTGTTCCAAGTCTTAGCTACCTTCTGATAGAGGATTTCAAAACCAAATCTAGACTATTTATGAGTAAAAATGAACTTTGATAGAGAAGGAACGTCTCTAATATTTTACATACCTCATGTTGGATAAGACTTGCACCAGTGTTTATAAATTCTTTAAGAAGAACAGCCTTCCTTTACTATCCTCCTTTTTCCACCTCTTTTTTCCCTTTCAATAATGGCAAAACCTTATGGCACTACAAGAAAGTAGTTTATTGACCCGTATAATGGATTCAAGATCTGAATACAAGGTTACCAAATGAAAAAGTATCCATCTAGCCATATTATGTCAGAAGGAACAAGTCCTTAATTATCAAGTTCCTATAACTATGATCAAGATTTTTGCTTCTGATTAATTTCCCAAGGAATATATGGATCCAAAAAGAGAAGTCTATAGCATGAATGAAAGTACAATTCCTGACCTCTGATTTTTATGGTAGAGAAAGGCAATGAAAACATGAATAAAAGAAAAAAAATAAAGCACAAACACAAACCTTCCTTGAAAAATCTGTCTGGTATTTGCTACAGAAAGACTTAAATATCTGCTTTTGATTGAATTTATCTCATGTATTCAGCACTCATAGAAAATATTTTGTACTAAAGGCTTTGAGCTCTTGTTCTGATTGGACAGTTACACAGGATAAATTTGACTTGTAGTGGAAAACCATAAAATAATAAAATAAACTTGAACAGAAATAATTTTGTGAAGATCCTCAGAATCAAAGAAAGCAACTTTTCCACAGAGCGTCTCCTACAATAGGGTCTCAAGAAGATATTTGGGATATCAGAAGTAAACTGTAGGCCCACTCCTGCAAGAAGGTGAAGTTAGCGAAGCTGCTCAAGAAAGACATTTAAGACTTTTCAGGAATGCACCTGTATTCCACAAACGACAGAGTGAGAATAATCTCCTTGAACAAATTAAATCAGTCAGCTTCTGAGTTAAAAACACTGTCATTAGGAAAATACTTGAAAGAGTAAAGCAGCAACACACACCATTTCCCCCCTAATACTTTCATTTAATCTTACAGTCTTTCAACAACAGACTCACAAATACTGAGACTATATTGCAAATGCAGGTTTTTCTGCCTGATGCCGCTGCTATTCACATAGCAATATATCAATTTGTATAATGGGTAAACTCAGGGACAAAGCATTTGACACTGTCCTGTAAGACATCCTTGTCTTTAAATTGGAGACACATGGATTTGATGGATGGACCACTCAGTGGATAAGGAATCGGCCGGATGGACACACTCAAAGAGTTGTGGTCAACGGCTCAATGTCCAAGTGGAGACCAGTGACAAGTGACGTTCCTCAGGGGTTGGTATTGGGACCAGTAGTGTTTAACATCTTTCTTGGTGACATGGACAGTGAGATCAAATGCACCCTCAGCAAGTTTGCCGGTGACACCAAGCTGTGCAGAGTGGTCAATGTGCTGGAGGGAAGGGATGCCACCCAGAAGGACATTGACAGGCTTGAGAGGTGGACCCCTGCAAACCTTGTGAAGTTCAACATGGTCAAGCGTGAGATCCTGCATTTGGGTCAGGGCAATCCTAAGCACAAATATAGGCTGGGTGGAGAATGGATTGAGAGTAGCTCTGGGGAGAAAGATGTGAGCATGTTGGTTGATAAGAAGCTCAACATGACACAGCAATATGTGCTTGTAGCCCAGAGATCCAACAATATCCTGGGCTGTATCAAAAGAAGCATGGCCAGCAGGTCAAGGGAGGTGATACGGCCTTTCTACTCCGCTCTACTGAGACCCCACCTGGAGTACCACATCCAGCTCTAGAGTCCTCAGCTCAGGAAGGACATGGATCTGTTGGAACAGAGCCAGAAGAGGCCACAAAGAGGATGAGAGGGATGGAGCACCCTGTCTATGAAGAAAGGCTGAGAGAGTTGGGGTTGTTCAGCCTGGAGAAGAGAAGGCTCCAAAGAGACTTTATAGCCCCTTCCAGTACATAAAGGGGCTACAGGAAAGGTGGAGAGGGACTCTTGATCGGGGCATGTAGTCATAGGACGAGGGGTAATGGTTTTAAACTGAAAGAGGGAAGATTTAGATTAGATATTAGGAAAAAATTCTTCACTGTGAGGGTGGTGAATCACTGGCACAGATTGGCCAGAGAAGCTGTGGATGCCCCATCCCTGGAGGTGTTCAAGGCCAGGATAGATGGGGCTTTGAGCAACCTGGTCTGGTGGGAGATGTCCCTGCCCATGGCAAGGGGGCTGGAACTAGATCCCTTCTAGAAGGACTAAGGTCCCTTCTGACCCAAGGCATTCTATGAGATGTTATGATAAAACAGTTGATGTAATCGTTTTCAAACACAGCTTTGGGTTAGTAATTTATGACCCAGCAGCTCTAAGGATGCAGAGCTTTCATTGAAATAAACAGATTGACAGCTTCATTAAGACTATTAGAAATATGTAAATAAAAAGCAACATTTCCATTCTTGAACTCCAAATGGCTGACTGAAAAGACAACATTGGTATCAAGAAAAGAGGGAGTACTCCCCTTATCAGAAAATGCCACCTGATTGTTATTGCAGGAAAATTCTCTCAAACTGGAAAGAAAGATTCAAAAGGAGTAGTAACATCCACCTCCAGCTGAGGAAGACAAACACAGGCCAGGGCCAAATAGCATACCATAAGAAAAAAAAGACAAGACCCACACCAAGGGAGACCAAAATGTGGCACATAGAAAGGTAACATAAATAGTTCAGCAGGAAGAGTTATCAGACTGTGATGAAGCTTGGGCTGACAAACAGAAATGACATTGCTCAGAAAATAGATTGGAAAACATGACACTGTTTTTAAATCACTTCTTAAAAAGAAAGAAGGAAAAAAAAAAGCCAAATAGCAACATATCCCTGAATGTCCGACTTCAAAAATAGAGATTGGACTTAGTAAAGGTCACTATTATTCTTTATAAAACAGGAAAGACCTTTTACTTTCAAGTCTATAATTAGATTTCAATGGAAAGTTACACTGTAAGCTCAAGAAAATTGCCAAACTTTCAATATAATTTGAAGAATAGTACAATCTTTATTCAAGTCTGGTCTGGACACGTGTTATATTTTAGCAAGTACTTTGCATTGGAAAAGTTCTCAGTCACACAAGTTTTTAGTACCATTGGAACCAGATTTTTCAAAATATGTAGAGAAACAGAGCATTGTAAGAGAGACATCAAAAGTTTTAGCTTGAAGCTCTCCAAGGCATCCAAATATACCAGGAGTAAGTACTATAAAGGCCTACTGCCTACCTCCGTGCCCCCCACCCTGTGGGACCGCTTATTTTGCAGTTCTCCCTGAACATCACTGGCTCATGGAGGCCTCGGTGGACAGTGGGTCCTCATCACATCATCATCCTCATAACTTTGTAAAGTTGGCAGTCTTTCTTCCAAGGAAGTCAGAATACACTTAGCTCAGATATTGAATTTCCTTTCACCTCTCCAGAGTATGATCTTTCCAACCCAGGGTTAAGCTTGTTTGCAATTCATGGGGAAATGGGTTGCTGCTATTGCTGTTGTCTGCACTGTGCGTGGCTTATGAACAAAGAACTCTGGTTTCTAGGGCTCTTGCAACTCCTTAAACAGTCACTCCCTAAACGAAAATTTCCTGAAATCTGACCCTTAGATCTCAACCTCTTGAAACCTAGGGGATGAACAGTCTGGATTGAAATCCTCAAAACCAACTATCAAGCTGCTTTGTTTTTAAATTATCCAGATCTCGATTCAGAAAAAACCCGTCTGATTCTAGCATGGCCAAACCAGAGTCTTGTCTTAACAAATCTCATCCCAAGCTTACAGGACCATCTGTGAAGGAGGAAGTTACTCTTGCAAGATTTCTGCCATTTTCTACTCAAATCTTGCAAGATTTCAGCAGCAAATAGTCTTAGACTCAGACAGATCAGCCTGAACATGCAGACCCAAGCTAAACACCACATCTTCAGGAACTCTGCAGTCCCATAGCACAGGGAGCTGGACACTCTTGCAATCAACAAAGCCATAAGCACGTCACTAAAAATTGCAGTATCTTTCCTCTTGCTTGAATATAGTAGGAATAATGTTAAAATGTACTTTAATGCTATGTACTATTACAGACATTCCATAAACACCTAATACTGCTCAAAAGACCTTTATTAAAGTTTAAATATAGCTGCCATTCTTTGCTACTTTCCAACAGGCAAAGAAACTCTCTCCAGAGGCGGTTTTGATTTTCCAGACAGTCGGGGTCTACAGTGGTCAGACAAGAAACTGAACTTTGGGAGCTCTGCAGCAGTCCCTCCAGTCATCATAAAACAGCTTTGATGGGATCAAAAGGAAGTTGTATCAGATGGGACTCATGGGATGTTACATCAGACCTTTATTTGCCCAAAGAAGGTCAGCAAGTCAGAGGGTTCAGAAACAGCATGCAAAACATGGCACACATTGCAGGGTGTGGATAAAGAGGAAGGATCTTTCATAAGAAAGAAAAATAATTGACATGGCATATTTCATTTGACTACAATTTTTCTCTGTTTCCTGGAGAAACCAAAGCACGGAGAGAGATAACAACTTGCACACATTCATACATAGTGAGTACATCAGGACATTTCTCCGGGATTGCCGGACACATCCTCTCTCTCCTAATACGCTGTTTCTGCATTGCCTGGAAATGAATGCACTGGAGACTCTATACTTCTAAATCTCCTGCTTTACGTGTTACTGTGTTTATGTTTGTTCCCCTATTGCTTGAAAACTGAAGCATTTCTATGTGCTGGTCCTTTTATTCACAATTCTGTTTGGTTCCAACTACCATGAATTACACCCTGGAGTTTATTCGTTGGTCAGCAATACACACGAGATTGTAATGTGAAAGCAGCAGGCCTCCTGGCTGACTTCCCAAGAAAGAGGTGGATCCTCCGTCCTGGCCCACCCAACACCTGTTGAAGGACACTGATCTCATAGGGTAAGGGTTGCCGGCCCGGCTCTTCCTCACACTCCATAAGGAGATGACCTCCTTACAGATTTGAAAGTGCTAGCAAGTTCAACATCTATTTCAACTTCTTTGCAGAAACTCAGTGCTAAAAAAACCAAGGTCTGAGCAAGAGATGGCAGTCTGCAGGTAACAGCATTAACTGTGTTTGACAATGGAAGTGAGAGTGAATTATGATTTATTATTTGTAGCAAGGTACCATCTTTGCAAGTTTTTCTGCTTGCAAGATGAGATTTCTATACACTGCCAACACACACCAGGGTTCTACTCTGTCTAAAGACTTGTAAAGACTAGTTGGCAATAATGAAAGAGCTAAGCATGTTTTGACAGTACAGCAGAAGCCACCCAATAGTCCTTTCTGACTGCACTTGTGTCCCGTAACTGCACACAACTACCAGGAGTGAATTGTTGGGGCAGATGCTCCCCCAAGCATTCCAGAAGAGCGGGACCCATGAATCACACATGTCCCTTCAGCCTCAGATGAACACCCTCTGATTGCTCCGGAGAAACTGAGCTTAGTATCCCTGTCCTTTCAATTCTTTCACTTCCCCATTGAAACTACCAATAAATGGGCTTATTGCAGTACTGCCTATAAATAGTAACAGTCACTAAAGAAACCTCTTCTATTTGTCTCCCAGAAAACACATGTTCACCAGTTCTTTTCACATCAGTTACTGTAACACAGTAAGGTGTTTTTTTCAGCCAAGAGGCTGGATGGAGGTTCATTAGGGTGAAGATTCCTGCTGTCAAACCTCTCCAGAGTTTGAAGATCTTCTTCCTTTCCTATCTCATTATCTTTAAACTCCTCTACAATGTATTGAGAATATATAGTATTTGTATACAATACATTGTATTCTCATACATACAATGTATGAGAAGCTTGAATTCTCATGCCACTATGAAAGTGTAGCTTGGGTTTAGAGAGACCTATTTAAAATGAGAGATGAATGAGCCAGAAATTCTATTCTGTTGTTGAAAGTCACACTGACCTTGAGGCTTGCAATAATGTCCAGAATTAGCTTGTCAGCAGCCCAGAGATCCAATCTCAGTTTTCATGGAACTGTTCCCAGAGCAGGTAGATAATGCCCAATCTTCAAAGTAACTATGTCTCAAGTTTATCAAACAAGCAGAAAAAAAATGACACACCAAAGGACCTATTCACTAAACAGTGGCTTACATGAATCGGCCAAGCATGTGAAGATCTATTTTTCTTGCTTGGGTGACAGAAATGTTGCACTACAAAGGGCAAGAATACAACCTGCTAGTAGATTAGTAGATTAGGTGGGTTCAGCATGGACAGAATGAATTATTTCAGCCCAATCACAAACCAACTTTGAACATCAGAATTTAGAATTTGATTCAAGTATTAAGTTCAGCAGAGATCAAGAAAAGGAAAACATGAAAAAAAGAAAAAAGCTAATGAAAAATGCACACAGTCTCAGCAGCTCAAGAAAAGCAAATTCCCTTAAGCCAGCGTAACACAGGCTGGACATTTCTAACCCATGAATGAAAAACTAGATGCTTCAGGATTTATTTAAAAAAAATTAAATCCCCCTAGAAGAAATAAAAAAAATACAGCACAGGCTTGACCTACATGAAACAGGCATAAGGCCCTGGAGTTTGGTGCGCCTGTAAAAACAACACAAAACCCCCTAAAAGTTCTTCAGTTCAAAAATGACTGTCTACCCTGCAGCTGAAGCCTGGATGTATTTGGAGCACAGAATGAATGACAGTCATCATCGCAGGTAGGGGTGGCTAAACCATCCTTAGTATAAAATTAGTATCTGTATTCCTGAAACAAGAAACAAGGACAAACCCTGACTCCTACCAAAGGAGTAGTTTTTCTGTCCACAAAGGAACAGATCTTCCAAGTCTATGCATGATTTTATGCAGATTGGTGACGCTTTGTCCACAGAAGATTCTTTCATTGCTAATTCTTTAGCAAAAGGTTTTGTACTTATGTGACAAGAAAAGTGAATCTAGGCCTCAATCTTCATAGCTTTTGCCACACACATTTTATTCTCTGATGCCACTATAGATCACCACGCAGGCTTGATACACCAGAAACAGTTTTCAAGTAACTTACTGCTTCTGAAGTCTTCATGATGAATACTGTAATCCTCACATAATTTTGTTCATCTCAAAGCACCATTCAAGATAGTTTTCAGCCCTTGCTCCCACTCCTAGACTTATCAGTCTGCCAATCCTGGAGGCTTCTACGTCTTCGCTTCCCCTTCCCAGCTTTCCAGCACGTACAGGGTCTTGGAGAAGATCAGCTCCTTGTCCCATGGCTGAGACAGCAATAGCAGCTCTTTGCAAGCAGATGGAGATGCTGCAAAGCAACCCCCCTTCAGTTCACAAAGGATCCATGGCTGAACTCACAACATAACCATATAGGGCCAAAAAAAGGCCAGACCCTTTCCCCCCTTACCAAGATCATAAAGAGGTGGTTAGATGAATGTTAGAATACAGGAATGTTAGTTGCCTCAGAAACTTTTCTTTTTTTACTTTGAGACAGGCCCTGCACTTTGACAGTGTCTGATCAAAACCCTTTGCACTTTTAGGTTTAAGGAACAGGAGAGATTATGAGGGAGTTACACTTTCTTTCTACCAGGGATGAGGGAGGGCATCTGTACTGAGAGGTAAAGCTTTGATGTTAAGTAACACGTAAGTATTTGCCATAGCCTCTGGGCCTGACATTAAGCTGACCAAAGTAATCCACTGAAATCAATTACATTACTTCAGTGTAAAATCAGAACAAGTGAAAAATAAAGTCCAGGGGCTCTTCAGCCTTATCAAAGAGATTTGTCAGCCCTGTAGAGACATTTCTGGTTTAACGTCTTTGCATGCTAACTCATACTGGTGGCAAGTCAGCTAGGAAGAAATAAACAGTAAAAGTAAGCAAGAAATCTACAAAGGCATGATGGGAACACGTCGTAACAGTTTGATTAATAAAAGTAAGGGAAAAGGTGCTCAAAGCCAGAGATTTTAAAGCCTTGTAATCATTCTGGGGCAATAGAGACAGAAATTTCAGTGCTGGAAGAGATGGACTATGGGAAGTACATTCTTGCCTTTAATTCTTTCCCAAATTTTCCAAAACCCAATTGTTTTAAAAACAGAATTTAAAAGCCATTACACAGAATTTAGAAATTAGACAGAAATTTCAGAACATTAAAAGACAAGTCGAATGAACAGTGAGCCAACCCGCATTGCACTCTACTGGAAAGCTCTGCATTAACTTTCTTTTCTTCATCATTGATCTTTTTGCACTTTTCCAGGATTATCTAGAAATACAGAGACACAGGACTAAGTGCTACCTTGTTTCATTGCTTTTTTTTTTAATATAACTTCAGTTATATTAACCAAAGATTTCTTCTTATGCACATTTTACAAGAAAGAGTAGTTTAGAAAAGATTATAGCACCATCTTTTAGCTTAATGAGCTGCCTACAAAATAGAAAGCCCATGACTCATTCCTTTTTAGCTGAAGTTTTGCTCTTTACAGCAGACAGTCTACTGCCTTCCCAGTTCAGTCTTCAGATACCATCTGTATTAACATCTGCCACTGAGTCTTCAGGTAAAGAATCAGAGAGAAATACACAAATGCAGTAGAATCTGACCTCTGCTACAATGAGGCTGAGAACTCCTTTCTGCTTAAAGCAACTCTTCTGGGCTTTTGAAATTATACACAAAATCTGCCACAACAGTCATTCAGAATAGTGCCTATGATCCAAATCTCCCATTCCTGGGAGATACCGCTAGAAATAAAATAGCTTTTCTTAGGCTTGGCAGGTCTACTGATGTTTTATTTGCATAGGCCCAGGGTTCAGACCATGGCTCCAATCATGCCCAAATGGCCTCCATCACTCAACATTTACTTCATCTAGTGCATACTGCCCCACTGGAGAAGTCAAACTGAAAGCAGCATTTAAAAAAAAAAAAAAAAAGAAAAAAGAAAAAAGAAAAAAAGAAAAAGTGTTTGGCTCTCAATTTGGGCATAAAGTATAAGTTCAGGAGCCAAATGGATTACACCGCTTATGCACAGAGTGAATAGCTGAAAGGCTTTCTAGCCTGAAAGTTCTCAGATGAGGTAGGTAGTTCAAAGGAATGTGCAGTAGCTATTGAACCTGCCCTGCACCCCACCAGGATGCAAGTCCAAGCTTTGGCAGAAATCTGAAAGGAGATGGTGTGGGGGTGAAGACAGCACACGTGAGAGCTTTCCTATGTAAAGGATTTTTTTTTTTTTTGGTAAGTGCAGCAGAAAATGCAGAAGGAACACAAACTATTTTTGAGAGCAGGATTATGCCTGCAAACACCACAGGAGGAAGGAGAGGACATGAAGGCACTGAGTAAGAAAGTGGACTGGGGGAGGAAAACTGAATTTAGAGAAAAAAAGGGAGAGATCAATTGGTGGACAGTGGAATTTGAGGGAAGAAGTAGTGACAGAAGAATGGGCAAACATTGTGCACTGAGCATTTGAGGCTTCCTGTACCCCCTTTCCATATGAGTTGAAGGGTGTCAGTGTCTTTCTCCAAATGAGACAGCTTCTGAGGAGATCATGGCTGGAATCAGTGTATGAGAAAACCCTGGCCATTGCAGGTTTTTTGTATCTTTTCCCACCCTTACTTTAGGGTCTGGGCATTGGTGTGGTCTTTGAATTTAAGTTCAGGAAAACAAGTAAATACATAATACACAAGCCAGGCATGCATGTGGTTTAGCAAAAAGGTACTGTTTCTATTTTTTTCTTATTTTAGGAAGCATTTTTGATGTTGACATAAAACAAAAAAACAAATTAATAGACTTCTGAATTTGCCTCAGAATTATCAGATTTGTCATCTGAGTACTTAGTTGAAATTTACTTTTCAGGTAGGTTCTTATATGTGAGACTGACAGCTCCAGCACCCAGAGGACCCCTTACTGTCTTGAGTAAATAATTAGTCTATAGCTTAATTTCAGGGTAGAAATTAAGTTAAGAAGCTGAGTTAGTTCCTTTCAGAATGCCATTTTCAATGTGGAGACAGAAGGACACAAATTCAAAGCAAAACATATTCCCCAAAACTACCCAAGAATAAATTACACCTAATACTCATTTGCTCAAGAAAGATGACATCTGGCTTCTATAGCTTTCACAGCAAACACACAGCTGAAGGCAGAAGCACAGCGTATTATGTACTTCACAAACAGCATTCCCATGTCCCCCTGACTATAGTATGCAGAACACCTACTGCTCAAAACTCTCTCATGTGCTTAGCCTCTTCAAACATATCATTCCTTGAAAGTGGACAATAATCCACATTTTAGCCTATATTGACTTCAGTGACTTTCCATCAGACAGGTATCTGTTTTCCCAGGTTTTATATAAATTCTAAGTACCCTGAAGTTAAGGGTGTTCAAGTTTTGCTTGCTCTTGAAATTCTTAACAAAAAAAAAAATCAAATAAGTCAAAGAGAAAATTCCCAGGTTTTATATAAATTCTAAGTACCCTGAAGTTAAGGGTGTTCAAGTTTTGCTTGCTCTTGAAATTCTTAACAAAAAAAAAAAATCAAATAAGTCAAAGAGAAAACATCAGAGGTAGTCATGCTTTTATCCATTCCTGAATTTTCTTCTCAAATACATAGTCCAAATTCTCCAAAACATCTTTATGGCCATCTCTTCAAATTACAGAACCCTACGTCAGCTGCAGCAATTGAAAATGCAACTGAGAATAGAGCTGTTTTAAGGCCAGCCAAGTTGATATTTCATGTAATCTTTCACAGTGATGAGATCATATTCTACTACCAAGCTAATACTATAATCAAAATAAGTCCCTGTTTTAGAGGGGCCATGACCGACACATTCCTTCCTTCTGCCTTAAAGGCGCAATCCTGCTTCTTCTGCAATCAAGCATCCAATGTTCTTTCTAACATTTCTTCAGATTTTAGAAAAATAAATACTTATTGTGACATTACATAAAAAAATAGAATGAATAAAATATCCTTGGAATCCCAGGTCAGATTTTAGCTTGTGTAAATTTTGCTAATTTCCACAGTGGCTAATTTCCATTCCACTTAACTCTGCACATATTGCTGCCTCAAAATACAGAAAAGGCTCTTTAAGTGCAGGCTACCTTACCACCTTCCGGATGAGGCTCTTCCCAGGAAACCTCTGAAGACCTTGCACTGCAGATCTTTGCATGTTATTTGTGAATGCTCTAGCCACGCATATTTAGCTGTCAATCTGCAAAAGGCAAATGTGTTTGTAATTAACAGAGTCCTTAGTTTACTGTATATAAATCAGGAAAAGGGAAAGATACTTTTAAATGAAGACAGCTATCAAAGGAATTATTTTGCTTCCAATTAGGTTCCTAAGGAAAAAGCCTTTTCAATGACCGGTTTCCGTTGGATCTAACTAGATGCTCTCATTTGTTTTGCAGGGGGCCAAAGATTAGCCCTTCATTAGGGCAAAGTTAAGTGAAATGGCTAATTTAAAACTCATTCCCCTACTCCATAGATTTTTGTCTTCCTTTTAACTGAGATGATTTGCTGGTAGGTCATTTATCTTCTCTAACAGATGCTGCTGTTTAACTTCTGATCACTTTGTAAAGTGCACACACACTCAAAACCAAAAGATTTCAAGGAAATTTTATGACATGGAAAAAGAAAAAATGGCAGTTCCATAATGGTGCTGATTTTTCTGAGACATTATCCCGCCACAGTAATTAGCTAGCTGTACTCTGTTTGTTACTAACTCTTCCTTCATTTGACTTCTTTTCCTGTCTGTTTTATATTTCAGACATAACACTTAAAACTAAACAAGCACTCAGATCAAACGGGCATAGTCAGTATTTGACAAGGTAGACAGACCTCCAAAAAGCTCTTAAGAAGCACTCTGGAAACTCCTGTAGGTAGATATGACACATGACAAACTGTCCTTTCAAAATGCATTAAATTAAAGCATTGCTAAAAGTACCCTTTTTAAGGACAAGTACAAAACAGCAACTTAACCACTTGTGGCCCTAAATATAATATTTTCTTACTTGAGAGAACATTTTTTGTGGAAACTATGTTTCAAAACGCTCCAGTAAGGCGGAAAGCAACTACTTCCACAATCATATTTGAAGGAAGAGAAATGCTACCCTGTCCTAATTAAATTCCACTAGAAGAATTACTTCCATCCTCTCAGACTTGTCCCGTTTCACTGCAGTTTCTAATTCACTTCCTGGCTCAAATGGCTAAAGCTTAGGTGCTTTGGTAAACCACTCCTTCATTAACTCTACAGAGGTTGTAGCAATACACAGGAAGTAAAAGTAATATCTTTCTTCAGGATGTACCACTCTCGGGCACCATTCTAGGTAAACCATGCTGTTACTCATTGCATTAAAGAACACAGCCGTTGTTATTCACTTACCCTCACCACTCAATATGGTCCTTAATAGCAGCTATCACACATTACCTCTCTTTTCCGAACTATGACACTGAAAGGGTCTCCCTTAGCCAAAGGAAAGCTGAGTAGAAACATGCTGATGTTTTGCAGCCCTGTGCTATTTGATTAAATCCCCATTTGTTGTGTTCTTTTGCCACCCGTTTTCTCAAGGCTGTATCTATCACACAGCTGTTCCACATTGAGTTGGTGAATTCATTTGGAGACTCAGGAAAGCAATAGCTTGGCAATTCCAGCACTGCAAAGGCAAAGCTGAAATGTCTTTATGCAGCACCTGCTGAGGGGACCTTTTACTGCTTTCATAATCTGGAACAGGAGTTTGGCCCCAAGGGGAGGATCTCACTATACACATGCAAAACCCCAGGTTCTGCCTCATTATAGTTATTGGCCTACCAATTAACTTGCTTCCTGTGAGAGCTGGGAGGAAGGCATTTTGTTCATTCCGATATTCAGGCTCTACAGTTTGTGAAGCTTTTTACTTTAAGGGCTGTGTATGTCCCTTATTGGCATTTGTCACTAGCCATTCAAAACACTTTTCCTAGGGCATATGCTATACCCCACTTTTTAAAGATGGGTAAACTGAGGCACAGGACAGGACATCTTAACACGGTAATGCAGCGTGTCCATAACCCAGCCCAGTTCTCAGACTCAGGGCACTGTGCAATCTGCCTTCACACAGTTTATGTGATTGCCCAGGTATCAGATAACTCCTTGTACATGGTTTTAATAAGAAGTGTCAGAAATACTCATTCCTGGAAATGGTCTGTGTTTGAGAATATATCTGGGATGCCCAGTCCTCTGTGAGTTTAATCTAGGTCATTTAAAATGTCTTTCTGGTGCATCATTCAGAGTCATCTGTTGGCAATACCATCTGCAACAATAAGATATTCCATTTGTAATGACTGCAAGAGTGGAAAAAAACATTAACAAATGTGAAAAATGCCTGAAATAAAAGTTCTCCTCTAAATAAGCTGTGTAATGCTTGCAGACTATTTAGTATAAGCAGCACCTATGATATAGCACATACCTACAAAGTGTTAAAACTCTGCTACTGTAGTAAAACTGCCAGCCTTGATTATTTAAAAGGTGTCTACCTGTAGGCTTCGCTTTCATTCTCTGTTGTTATTAGTACATCCCACATGTCTGATCAGGCTGGCCAATGCTCCACTCTGTTCATATTACACTTGGCCCCTGCTTCTGATTTATCAGCCACAGAGACAAAAGTTTGGCTTACCCTTTCTGAACAAAGATTTATTCTTGATGGCATCCCTCTGCAGTCAAATAAAATTAACGTACGCATTTTTCAACAAATCCACGCTAATGCCATAAACACACATCAGTGTTGCAGCCAAGACAATGACTGCTTGTTGTGATAAAAGATGGGTATCATGCAAGTGTTGCAGTTGATTTCAACATGTAATAGAGTTGACATTGCATGAGCCATAGTTTCCAAGCTCACTTGTTCCTTCCTGCCCACTGCTTTGCTTCAAGTTTTTTCAGCTCTGTCCGCAAGCCCTGTCTCATTCTCCACATCTGCAACTCCCATTTCAACCCAAGTCTAGCCCATATCCATTCCACACATCACTGCAAACAAGAATACTATCTAGTCAATCTCTACACTGGAGTTAAACAATTTATACTACCTTCACACCACAACAAAAAGAACATTTATGTGATCTTTGTGTCTCTATTAAACATTAATGTGCATGGAACAAAATGGGCTAGATTCTAAGCTTATTGTCCCTGGTGCACATGAGGAGTAAAATACTTTTCTTTCATGGAATTACTCCAGAATCTCTCCTTTCACAAGCGCTACAATAATTTTAAAGATTAAGGACAGCTTTGCCCGATTCAGAAGATATTAGCAAGAGCGTTTTTTAAACAAAACATGCTTTAAGGTAAATACAGTCTAGATGATCTTTGATGTGAACCTATAGCTGAGATTTGTATTGCTTACCAGATTAATTAGACTAGCCAAAAATTTTAATACCATTTTGCATGCCTCAGAGAGACAGAAAGATAAAGATTTAATTTTCTATGAATGGGCCATTACTAACTGTGAAATTGCTTGCTGTTATCTACAGCAAAGCTCTTTGTGGTCTAGCTGTATTTGTTCTGCATAATGAACAGAATGCCAGTGGTTTCCATCTACATACAGCTCTTCACTCAGGGCGCTTTGCAGATACGGCTGACTACTTTACTAGTTAAAAATGGAGTTACCAGAGGCAAAGAAGATTTAGTGGTCAAAAACCAAGTCTGTGGCAGAGTCAAGAATAGAACTTAGAGCTTCTAAACTATTCCCAAAGGCCTGTTTTTACCACTACACAGCACTATGCTAGCAGGGTGCAACCACAGGTTGAGTTCTGGGCCAAAGGGAGAGGCGTAGTGTTGTCAGCTCCACTGTAGCTGCGTGTGCGCATGCACGCTGTTGAGCATGTGTACATGCACATTTCCTTCCCATCCCCCAAATCTTTACGGAGCTTTTCTTATGTGTCACAAGAGAATAAATGCCTGAGACATTATCTGCCCATTCCAAGAGTTCAGAGAATGTGTATGACATCATGGGCATGACTCCCCCACTAATCACATTATATGCTGTTTAACTTAACACTGCTAAGCTTTGTCTGATAACATTGTAAATACCATTTTATTGTAAATTAGATTATACAAACCTCCTCAGAGCTTAGGTCAGTTCTTGTGTGAGGTCCTTGCTCCCTCTCCTCACTACTACCCCAAATTTAATCTTTTTGGTGTATGAGCCAGGGCATTTCTACGGAAGGAAGCACAAGAAGAAAAGAAGGCTAAGCCATTATCTGTTTCTAAGTCAGCACTGCAGATTGCAGTAACTGGACAGAAGATTCCATACATCTGTTCTTTTTCCTCTTTCTTCCCTTGGAATAAAATCAATAGGTTTTGTTTTTCTCTTGAAGCTGGCTGGAATTCATTACAATCTTCCTGTGAGGTAGCATATACTTGAGACCTATCATTTCTTTCTATCAAGCCTAACCTGAGTTATTCCAGTTGGTAGCCACTGTGTTCTTATCCTGGCCTTAAGGTTTCTGATTTGTTTACAAAGAAAGCTGCAGAAGTGTTATTTTATTTTCATTTTTGCATTTGACTCTGTTTTCTCTCATGAAAGAACCAGACTCCCACTACATTAAACCATAGCCCCAGCATGAGCACGATCTTCAAAGTAATTGACATACTAATGCTTCCTAGTTTCTGAGATGGATATTTTAATTTTCACATTTTGACCCATTTATTGCTGAGGGAAATATCTGAAAAGTTTCTAATCTTTCAGAAAACCTCAGTAACAGAATTTCCCAACATTTTTAGGTTACTGCATGAGGTGTTCCTCATTGTTCTTCTGTAATTTTATTAACGCCACAAATATCCCATGCTATTAAAGCAGAGGTTTGAGAATCCAGACTTCTCTAGACTCAGCTATGCTCAGCTCTGTGTTTCTGTCCTCACTACAGTCAACACCGGCTCTTAGTGTCAACCTGAATTGTGCTTCCCAATCATAGGCAAAACTCTAAGGCTGGTGATGCTTCAGACAGAGCTATACCACCCAGGACCAGAACCACCAGCTCTCCACACCAAAACAAGGCTTTGATTTTTGATGTTGGAACCTCTTCTCAGGACGGATGCAGGCCAAGCCTTTGTGCCTTCCCCACCTTCCATACTTAGGACAGATAAATCCTATCACAATTAACTGAGAAAGAAAACATAAGTGAGGCTCATCCTTCCTCAGCACAAAAAACCACATGATGCAGTTGTCTTTCACTTGTAGGATCCCTGGACAAAAAAGGCTTTGCAGACAGCTGACTCTGTGCCTGCTGCTCAGGGCTCTACACATCCTTAGTGTAACTTCCTTGCAAGACATGGTACTAAGGAATGCTAGCAGCTCACACAGGGAATGCAACACAATCCAGGTGACTACTCAGACCAAAGCACAGCCAACACAAGTGCTAGTAAGGCACCAGTTAACTGCACTGAAGACAGATTCTCATGTCCTTGAGCAAACCACCTGCCTTTTGCATTCCGATGCGTTCCCATCTGGAGAAAGGCTCCAGCAATGCTATACAAACACGGCAAAGGATGCTGTAAAATAAACATTCTGAGATCTTACATGAAACTCAATCTACCTCAACTGTGATTACCATGTACAGCATTTGTGTAAGGTTATTGCTACAGAAACTGGATTCTGTTAACTCCCGATTTCTCATGACAGATTTTAATGAAACTCACGTTATGAAACTCAAATAGCTGTTCTGAAAAGAAACACATCTCATCCTGAAGGAGGTTAATGCATATTTCAGTGGGTATCAATCAGATGAAAGCAAAACTCTACTCTCTTGAATATGTCCTCCCTATCCTTTGGCTGCTTGCAGAGCTCATCAAAAATATGCCTTTACAATGGTTTCCATGAACTGTTCCTCTCTCCACACATACAGTGATGAAGCAATATGATTTGTAGGGCAGTTGGTTGCTTGATCATGGAATTCTCATACAATTAACACTTATCTAGTCAAGTCTGCAAATTACCTGGCTGCTTTTTTGACACCTGGAGAATAATGCTCTATTTTAATTAACTAATTCATTAGAGAAAAGAACAAACCTAGAAAAGTATAGAGAATTTATATACAGAAAATAATAATTACAGAATAATTAGCAAATCATTTTTAAACATTTTTATGTGTCTCCTTATAAGCAGACAAATTAACACAGTACTATATAAATGAACTTGAGTAATTTTACTCCTGTGAACCATTACTGAAGCTGAAAAGCTTCAGTCAACAAAAATGCCAAAACTGTAGCCTTTTAGCATAATTAGGAAAATGGGGTTTTAATTTTTTAATTTATTTCTTTTTCCCTTTCCTGTCCCTCTGTTCTTTATTTCAGGATGTCCCATCTAATCATGCATTTCTAGAATAATTTTGAGCTCAAACTTCCTAACGCAACCTCACACACTAATATATTTCAATTTTAGTTCTCCAGTAAGAGAACCTATGTCATTACCCTTAAAGAGAGATACAGAGAAGTTCAGCTACTAGGCAAAAATCCCAAAGCAATTTGACCACAGAAAAATACAGAACTCTGTTCCAATGTGTGAATCTGTGCCTCAGTCTGAACAGTTCACAGCAACAAGAGTTGAACCGAGGTATTTAAAAAACGCTCCCAGGTGATAAGGCAATAGCAAGAAAGTTCAATGAATCTTTTAATAGAGAAGCCTAGAGCGTTTTTGCAAGAAGAATGGATTTAAGGCAGCAGAACAGATGAAAATAACAAAATGATATGAGGATTAACTGATAATCCCCACAGGTACCACATGGGAAATTGCCAGACTATTAACTATGGTATGAAACATAGTATGAAATTGTTGGACCCGATGATCTTGGGGATCTTTTCCAACCAAAATGATTCTATGATTCTAAATCTAGCTCATAAATGAGTCTTACTGCAAGACGAGTGAAAGAGAGAGTAAGTGACGTAGCTGGTGAAAAGATCATAACCAAGAGAAATAGATGTTCAACGTCAGTGATGTAGGGAGCTTCCCAGAGGCCTCTGAATAGGGTCCGTGATGTGACTACTGCTGTTTCATAGTCCACAAATGATCTGGAAATGTTGTAGGTAGGTGGCTGATGATACAAAGCCATTCCCAAAAATGAAACCTAAAATTTATTCAGTGAGTGGGTGTTAAAATAGTAAACTTAATTCAAAGTTCATAAATGAAAAAAAAGCCATTCTCACTGAGCTTTAAATCAGTAATTATGAGTCATGAAAGAAATCCTGGAGAAGCAGATAGCTCTCTGAAAAGATCGGCACAGTGTCAGCAGTTGGGAAAAAAAATCCTGTTAAGAAATTTTAGGAGAAGAATGAGAATAAAGCAGAAAATAGCAATATTCCTCTGTATAAATTCATAGTATGCCCATTTCTTCAATACTGAACACAGTTCCAGTAATTGTGGAAGTACAAAGCTACAGAAAGGGCAAGAAAAATGGTGCACCAAAACCGCGCAAGAGATGTTGGAAAGCTTTAGCATAGGGAAAACTTCAGCAAGCCAGAGCCTTTCAACCTAGAAAACAAGGAGAATAACAATTATGTTCTAGACAAGCTGTTACAGCACGGAAAAGGTAAACACCAATGATTATTTTAAAGTAGTCTTAACAGAAAAAATAGGGCACCAACTCAAACTGGCAGGCAGTAAGCGGGTTCAAAAGCAAACAAAAGGAAGTTCATTTTCACACAATACCTAATGATGTTGTGGAACTCATTGCCACGGGATGTTATGGCAGCCAAAAATACAAGTGGGTTTCAAAAAAATGATTAGACAATTTTATGGAAAAAGGTTCATCAAGGAAAAAGGTCCATCAAGGAATATCAAAAACAATGATACAGCTGCAGGCTCCAGCTCAGGAAGGTCTCTAAACCAGAAATCACTGGAAGCTGGGAGGGTTTACCAAAGGAAGTATCACTCTATATTCATCCTGTTTTCCATACGCAAGTTATTAGCCATTATCAAGATGCAGGATATGGGGCTAGACAGACCTTTGCTGTGACTCTTTTTCGTATTTGACCAGTAATAACTGATGCAGATATAAACACAAAACCCTCCATCATCACAGGTAATTCTGTAAAAGGCTGCTATAGAGAAAAGGCACAGACTTAGAAGATGAACATAATAAATGACAGCATTTTTTAATTCGAGGACTAGAACTGTGTTCTAGTGTTTTTGTGCTTCCTTTTGTGCTTTTGTGTTTCCTTAGGTATGTTCTGAGTCTATGCTTTCCAGAGAAGAGTTATGATGTTATCTTCCTTTTTATTACTTAACTACAGCAAAAGAGACAAATCCAGTAGAAAGAACTAGCTCAAAATTTCAGCTGTAAGCCACACAATGACTTACGTCCTGGTGACTGAGAGCTTCTTAGCTTAAGAAACTCTGGAGAACTGCTGAAGTAACTGCCTATCAAATTTGTTGAATATGGCCACACCGCACAGGTACTTTAAAACACAGATTACAACTTCCAGTCATGCCCAAGATCTAGGATAGAATTTGAAGCCATGGTAAGCCTTCAACAATAGAGTGAAACAGTCCTTTAAGATCTTGCTCCTGAACATGCTTTGCAACTTGAATGTCCTCCTTATCCTCTCCTTCTCCATCAGTGAAAACAGAGAAGGAAGTGACTCACTGATAACTCGGCACCCCATTACCCCTTAGCAGCTATAAACCTATGAATCAGATACAAGACTGCTTATAACACAATACTCACCACCCTTTTCTTAACTGTTTCCCAAACCATGGTTGAAAAAAAAAACATTAAAAAGAAGACAACAGTGAAGGGATTTTACCAGGAAACCCTTATTCTAACTTCTATCATGACCCTTGCTTCAACAGCTGGGAAGGAAATGCTGCTGTCCTGGCATGAAATTACAGCATAAACTACAACACAAAAGGTACATGCAAGATGCAAACACTGCGGAGAGAAAAACTGCATCAATCAGTAGCCACACGGCAAGTTGCACTGGTAGGTAATATATTGAGGGGTAGAATTAGACAGGTACATGTTCTTTGGTACACTTGGCCAAATACCAAAGGCCTAATGACTCAATAGTCCTGTAATTCTAACCCAAATCCCAAGAAAAAAAGTTACAAATGGAAATTACTGTATTATGCACATTTTATCCCAATAAAGAAGACTTCCCCATTCCTCATTCAGCATCTAGTACTTGGAGATGTATTAGCGTGAATAATTTGAGTCAGGACTCAAACCTGTGCTTAGTCATGCCAAGGAAAGGTACAATTTTTCAGGGAGAGTAAGTACCTGCAATTTTCAAATTGGACAGAACCAAGTCAAAACTGCGTACATGAGGGTCAGCAAAGCTCTGATGTTTGCTTGCACACGCTTGTCCATAGCTTGTTCCCCTAAGGACTACAGATCTTAGTTGTATCGGTTCTCTCCAAACGGGGGTTCTTGTGAGCCATAGGTGAGCCAGAATGATTCTGCTTCCTACTTGTTAATACATACTGGGATTACTAAAACCAGTAGATCCATGTTTGACACCGAAATAAACAATAACTGGAAAAGGTGGGTACTTTCTCGTTTGAAAATCACATCATTAATTTAGACACCTGATCCTAAGATCCAGATAGGCAAGTCTGGCGCTTTATCCTTAGACCCTTACCTTCATTCTGCCACCAATTCTAAACTTGCCACAAAAATATATATGTACTTCTACACATTAACTGAAATTCTGCTGCCTCATTCATGATGCCTTCCATTAGAAATCCTTCCATAAGACAGAGCAGTGGGACTCCTCAGGTCAAGGACTCTGGCTTGTTACACACTTCTTAACACAGTATCCAGCACAGAGAGGGTCTAGGGCCTGTAAGTGGTACTACAAAAGAAGATAATAATAACGCTATCTTAAGTAAAAACAATCAAAGATAAAAACCAATAAACCCTCCTCTGCTCCCCTTAAGAAAATTTGTTTATTCACCCCCACACAAAGGAGGTTGCCCTATTTATCTGCCGGGAAACCTCAGACATTCCTTGCATGTGCAGCACAGATGGTCGCCACATAACAAAAGGCAGAAGGGCTCCCCGCACACGCATGCTGGACGTGTCTGGTTTCTGCATACACAGAAGCTTGGTCAGAGCTACTGCTCCAGCAGGGCTGCTATGCATCCAAAATCCCAAACAAATACAGAAAGCCATCAATATCCTTTGAACAACATCTCTTAGTGGAAAAAGAGAGAGACTGTCTGGGAAAAAGGAGATGCACAGTGACCTTGGTTGTGAGTCTCAATTCATTAGTGGACATAAATTGTTTTGAGATCCCAAGGTGGGAAGTGCTAAGGAAGCAAAAGTATTATTTATTAAAGCTCAAGGCTCTGTTGTTTCTTTATCCTCGGATATTCTTCGCGTCTGATTTTTTATTCATGGCCATTGCTACTTCAAATTTTTTTCAGCTGTCTTGACCTTTTCTTTGCCAAATGGAATTGCCCCAGGCAGAGGATATGCAGTATCTAGATTTGTTCATTGCCTTTATTTATCTTACTCTTTTCTAATTAATTTACCGCTTTGACCCCAGTCCTGCTCTTCCTTTGAATTTTCTAGTCAGATATCAAATGTGGCTGTTCTCCGGGAATAGTAATTATTTTGAAAAAAAAACAACCACGCTATTAATATTTTTAGTACCTTGCCAAACATACACCTCTACAGTGTACAGGAAGGGGTCTACAAGGTCCATTTTATCAAACCAAGTACAAATATCATTGCTAATTCTTCTGCAAATTGAAAGGCAGAGCAGTTTGGCAGTAACCATTTCAGTTCCCAAGGCAGACAATACAAGCTGTAATCAAAGAATAAACCTGGGGGAACTGCATGAACTGAAACAAAGCAGAGCAGAAAATTAATTCTGTAACATGTTATGTTCTGTGACACAAATTGTATACGAGTTTCTGTCCTCCTTCAAGAAATTACTGAGTGCAGATCTGTATCCTATGTAATATCTATGAAAAAAAAATGCTAAACTTGTTTCTTCTTTTGAAGGAGTTATTCTAGATTTCAGTATTTAAAATATATGCTTTTTTTTCTTCAAACAATACAGGATACAAATCTCTACTTTTTCCTCAGTTTAGTGAAAGCATAAATAAAACAGGAAATTAAAGACACACACAGACAAAAAAAGAGAAAGCTACCTTTTCCGCATCCTGTTGTGCATAAATAGAATATGTAGTACCAGTCTGTACAACTTCTCAATAAAATGTATTGCAAACACTTCAAAAGCTGACCATAATCATGACAGTTAAGTGAGGAATGTCAGCTTGGATGGGGGATTTTGCTGCTTTTGTTATACATTAGTTAAGCACGCAAGCTTGTGTTTTTTACTTTATCTTGGATTTTACTGTAATGTAATTGAACTCTGTTACCCTTTTCAGTATCCTAAGTGTTCTTCTAAGTGCTTGTATGGATTCGGGTTTAAGGATATTGTAACAGATCCAGAGGCTATTGAAGTCAGTGGCAGAAGCCTCTGCAGAGTTTGTTTAGTCCTTTGATGTGGAAACTGTTTTTCCCTCTCTTTTCTTAATACTCCTGAGATCAACCTTCAGACATGTTCAGAAATAAGGTGTCCACTATGAATCCAAACACAAAACTTGCACTTACTTCAGCAAAAACAGTCTTTACGGAAGAGCTTATTTGATTGTATAGGCATCATTCACATTATATGAATTTAGTTCATTAAATTAACAGCATTTACAGGATTATGTCCTTAATAGTAATTCCAATTCCAGGTGTGGGGTGTCACATTGTTAGGTCTGCCCCTTCCCGCCCTCCCATCTTGAACCTCGGTCACTTTCACCACGGTCTATTTCCCTCAGTTACCTCATCACACCTGAGTCTTCCTATAGATACTACAGAAATAAAATCATAATCTTTCTAGTGTGATGCTTGAACTCCTCAGTCTATTTCCATGTAACCATACATGATAAACAAATAGCCAACAAACACACTTCTGTAGATTTTACTACCTCCAGAGCAGACTATATTTCTACAAAAAACCACAGGGTTAGGCTTCACGTGTCAAGTTCTGCATCAAATACACCCCTTTTACAGCCACAGCTCTGACAGGAAAAACCACCCCCACCCACCCCCCACTTAAAAAACAGATTCCTCACCTACTGCAGACACATGTGTGGGTGTTCCACATTGTCATATCACAATTCCCTTCGTATCTTCGCAGCAGAGCACTGCCTGGGCCTGCGGGGAGAGGAGGCTGCGTGCCACGGCCCTTTTAACCCACCCTCTGGGGTGAATGTGGGGAGAAGCACCTCACTGTGGGGAGAGACCTCCTGAGGGGAGAGACCCACCAAGGGGGTATCCACTGTGGGGGAGAGACTCTCTGAGGGGAGACCCCTGCTGAGGGGATAACCCAGACTTGCTAAGGGGAGACACATGCTGAGGTGATACCCACCATGGGGGAAACCTACTGAGGGGAGAGCAATGCCGAGAGAAGACTTGTTGAAGGAAGAGGCCTCCTGAAGGGAGAGACGTGCTGAGGGGAAACCTGCTGAAGGAAGAGGCCTGCAGAAGGGATACCCACCGTGGGGGAGGCCCGCTGAGGGGATATCCACTGGGGCAGAGACCCCACTGAGTTGAGACCCGCTGTGGGGATACACCGTGGGGAAGACTGGCTGAGGGGGGCATGACCGATACCTCAGCTCTGGCTGCTGCTGCCCAGGGCGTCTCCAGCGGGCTGGTGGCTTGGAGGCAGTTTTGGGGATTTCCCTGTGCTCCTGCACGAAGGGAGGGCGTGGGCGACACCATATTTCAGGGACGTGAAAGCCCAGCCAGACTCCCTTGTCTCCCGGAGCCCCCTCAAGCCACCGTCGGCGGGAGGCGACGAAGCCTCGGCCACCCCGGACCCCAGCGCCCCGGGCCGGCGGGGCAGTGGCGGCGGCCGTGGCGCGAGCAGCA
>NW_015090995.1:12899775-12996078 GCF_001431845.1 Calidris pugnax | reverse complement strand
GCCGGCGGCAGCGCGGGGCCGGGCGGCCGCAGCCCGCGCTCTGAGGGGCCGCTGCGCTCCGCCATGGCCGAGGTGGGCGGCTTCCTGGGGGCGCTGGACCCCGACCTGCACGGCTTCCCCCCCGCCCTGGCCGGCGGCGGCGGGGGGCTGCCCCTCGCCGACTCCCCCGGCTTCCTCAACGAGCGGCTGGGGCAGATCGAGGGGCGGCTGCAGCGGGGCTCCCCCACCGACTTCGCTCACCTCAAGGGCATCCTGCGGCGGCGGCAGCTCTACTGCCGCACCGGCTTCCACCTGGAGATCTTCCCCAACGGCACGGTGCACGGCACCCGGCAGGACCACAGCCGCTTCGGTAAGGGGTGCTGGGTGGGTGCCCGGCCGGCCGGACCGGGAGCAGGTGCCCCCGCCAACAGAACTAATTACCCCGCTCCTATAAATCATCCCGGGACGGATATAATTAGGCTCCTAAACAAATGTGCTCACTCCCCAGCAATGCGGGAGTTTTTATTTCCAATTTCCTACTCTCCCGGCGCTCGGCCCTTCTGCAGGTGCACAGAAACGTGCCTTAGCGGGAGGAGAAAAAAAAAAAAAATATTAAAATATTTAAAAGAAAAAAACCTCGGGGAGGGGTGGTGTGTGTGACCAGCTCTAGCAGTGCCTCTGAAGTTAGCGGGGAGAGAGGCAAAAGAAAGGAGAGAGCACATTGGAAAAAACAATTCTTAGCTTTTCTTGTGGTGTGTCGCCTCCCCGCTCCCCCTTTTCTTTTTTGGCCTCCGCAGAGATTTGTGAGCTGATTTCTTTTACTTGCATGAATTCATTTAGAAGAGCGTCTCCCCAAAGCAGGCAGGGGTCGGTTGGCTGGATGGGTGTCAGAAGCTCGGTTCGGGGAGGTTGTTGGAAAGGAAAGGGGGAAGCTGAAGGGGGAAAAACGCTTAGGGGACCTCGGAAAGAAAGGCGAAGATGGAACAATAGGCAGAGCACCGTGGATTTACCTTGCCACCCGGGATACAGCTGGAAGACTGCAGCGCCCGTATTGGTGTCACACAAGAGCAGGGATCTCTAATGAGACTATATGTAATCTTCAAAAAATGCATCCCAAGCCACAGGCAAAGAAGTACAGTAAGTTTGAGCACAGCTAAGAAAAATTCCCGCTACTTCAGCATCTAGTGCAGGTGTCTGTGTAAGCTATCAAGTCCCATGGCAGTGATCTCAGCTATGTTGTCAACAGGTTGCAAGAAGTGCTCGCAAGACTTTTTATAGTTTTCAAGTGATTTAACTCCTTGGTGAAAGGAATTCTTTTTTTTGCCTTTACTTGTTTGCAACCGGCCCTTTCTGCTCCGTGAGGAACGCTGCTATTGTTCGTAGATTAAGGGAGGTTTTTGGAACAATCGGAGAAGCTTATCTCTGTACTGTGCTTTCCATAAACACCAGGTGTGTGCATAGCATGTCCCTGCCTAAATCAAGAAAGTCATAACCCGCAGGTCAGAGTCGGGTACTAATAGGCTCGTGGGCAAAGCGTTCTTTAATTACCTCCTGAAAGAAGTATGTTTTTAACCTTTCATGCTGCTGTACATGATGGGGTTCCACCTTGAAAGAAACTGAAAGCAATTGCATCTGTTTGATTTTAGTTCAATCTGCCACATAGTATTTCTATCAATTCTTTTTACTTATCTTTTTGCAAGTAAACAGCCAGTTTCAAACGGCACCATTTGCCTCAGTTCCATGTTTTACAAAGACTGAGTAAAATAAGTGTATTTCCAAACAAGCTTTGGAAAAATGTGTTAAATGGGCTAAAACTTTTCATGAATTTTGCACGCTTAAGCTTAAGTCACACAGCGCGTTCAATAAATCGAAACATTGGCATTCCCTAAGTGTTTTAGCAGTCAGCATCCAGCTACGTAAACTAGACCAGACTTCAGATATAAAATATTATAGTTTTCTGCTTCAGGGTTTTCCCAGAGGCAGTGTAAAATAAATAGTTATTTGTTGTAATTGCAAGACAAAGCCCCAAAGGATTAGACTGGAATCCTCGTGTTCAGATAAAGTTGGACTAAACCTTGCTTCAGCAGAGACTCAAAGCAATAACGTATTGGCACACAGTATTCACCATCTGCATTCAGTAGCCATGAATATTTAAATTCCAGTGTTTCTGGTATGGTTCGTATTAGGATGTCATGTATCAATGCATTCCTAAATTTTGCATGCAGCAGTCAGAAAACAGTAACTTATTACAGAAATAGGCAGCCTGAGCGATTCTGGGGAGCTGCAAAACTGGTGAGGGATACAGAGCTAGACGAGGGTTTCGGGGTAGCAGTTTAAAGCTGCCTTAAATCTAGAGGCATCTGGAGAAATACAAATCCAGCATGGTGGGTTGGTGGATCAAGCCCACATGGCTGGAAGGTGCTCCCTGACACCATGAGCAGATAATTAATGTGCTCCACGGATGGCTGTGACACTGCAGCAGAGGCATGTGTCCAGCTGCAGATGGGGTGTAGGGTGGAACCAGACTTTGCATCCCTACCTCCTAATACTGGAAGGGGTTCAGGAAAAGATGGACAGTATCTACACCCTCCCATGCTCAGCCATCCCAAAGGTTACCAGATGTGCAAGACATCCAAGTCTTCCAGAGAGGAAAATAAAGAGCCAAAGCCCTGCTGGTGCAGAACAGAGTACCAGGGTCCTGATGCCGAGGGCTAAGGGAGGGATTCTTTTCTACCACAGCGTTGAGGGGATGTGCCTGTAGGACACAGGGGAGGCAGCAGCATCGTCTACCCACACTGCCTGAGCAAGCACAGTAACTATTCCCTCATCTGTCGAGGACTGGAGCATTCCAAAATAACACCTGTCTTTGGAACGCGATATTTTATACTTGTAAAAATACAGATGCATAAAAGAACAATGGGGCGCAGCTTATTTTTCCTAGAGGAGGCTTAATACAAAATTTGATGAAGCCCTCCACGATCATTGGAAGAAAGCTCATTCTCACACTAGAGAAATGCCCAAATCCGCTCTCTGAACTGGCAGCTCCACCTAAGTCATCCCAGAAAGAATAAAGTGGTTTCAAAAATGAATCTGTTCTCACTGCATCTGCTAAGAATCTTCCTGTACAAAGAAATAAAGGATGGTCAAAATCTGGAGGGGGTTTGGACTGACATTAGTGCCCCTATGAGAATCCTTCTGAGAGTGAAACGGAGATATTTGGCAGGAAAATCCCTGGCGGGAGGAATTGCTCCTTTTCTGCCTCGTGTCTGTTTTACAGCAGCATTAAACAAATGACACCAACGGTGTTACTCTTAACTGCAAGTGAGGAGAGAAAGAGGTCTTGAGTTTCTTCTGCAGACTAATAAAGGCAGCAAATGAAGCTCTTCTCAGCTACAAACCTGCTAATGGATCTGTAACACAGTCTCCTAGAGAAGCTGGTGAAACCTCCAGAGAAAGTTTTGCTGTAGATTTTGACATTCAGAGCGTAAGTGCACCTGTTGCTGACCAGTTGTTGAGGTTTTTAGCCCAAGCTTTAGGTTTGTAGCCATTAATACAACATCTGATGTTTCTGTACCCCTGCTCCTGAATACAGTCATGTAAGAAGAGACAGGTGCAAGGAGCTGAATTGGTCTTTGAGGGATGGTTTATAGTAAGGCGAGAGTGTGCGGGTCTGGCCGTGGCAAAGCTCAGGAGATTATTCAGTGCTTTGGTGGTAAATGAATCCAGCCAGAGTCTTAATCAAATCTCTCCAAATATTATCTAGAAAGGCTGAAGGACAAACCAGAATGAATAATCGAAGCAAGAAAAAAAGAGAGGCAAGTCCTGGGGAGAGGAAAAAGAAAAAGGAAAAGGAAATAAAAAGCATGTTCTACCACAAAAACACACCGCTACAACTGGAAAGAAAATTCTTGAGCTGGCCCCAGTGGCCGCTCCCTGTGCTGCTGGAGATCAGATGTACGAAGCTGCAATTTTGTCTAGCAATTGGAGTGAGTTAAGGACAGGATGGATATCCGCCCACATTTTTTCAGCCTTCACTCTGTCTCCTGACTTCTGTGGGTTTAAGTTACGTTCTTAATGCAATTTCAACATAGTCATCTTCTGTGCACGTCTCTAAGTGCCACTCAAAGAGATTAGAAAAAGGGAATATTGCAAGGGACGTTGTTGGAAGAGATTTTCATGGGCACATTGACACACTGAAGAAATGTTGTTTGCAAAATCGGCAAGTATTCACTCAATCTGCAGCAGGCGAGGGGTGTCTGACCCACCCGCTCAGAGAGGGAAGATGCTAATGCTACTCTTAAGGAGCTCCTGGGTTGCTTCTTACCAAGTCTTTGGAGACCTGGGTTAACATGCCACGTACAGAGCCTGCTTGTTGGTATACTCAAGAAAAGCTCTTGGTTTCCCTCCTTCAGACATCCCTTGGTTTCTAAATGGGACCAGCAGCATTTCCCTGCTTCCCAGGAGTGACAGAAAACAAAAAAATATCCAAAAAATATCCTGTTGCTGAGGACTGTGTTTGTACCTGTAGGAGGCAGATGATCACCCCTCATACCATGACTCTTCCCTCCCCATTTGTGCTTCATTTCAGATAAGAAACAACAATATCTATGGGGGAGCGGGCAGAGCCGAGCCAGGGTCCTGGTGTGCCTGCCTGGCTTGGGAGGGCTGCCTTCCCTGCCTGCTCCTGCCATTTCTGAAGGCAATATGTGTCCCCAGGCCAGGGCGTGTAGCTGGGCATATTTCAGCCTGGAAAATGTCTGTACTGGTCCATAAAGTGTGTTTTGTGTCATTTGCTTCCCTGCTTGTCTCGAGGAATTGCAGTTCTCAAGTCCACATCTCATCTCCCCCACCCTCAGCACCCGTTGGCTGCAGGGAGGGCTGGATTCGACACACGAGCCCCAGAGCAGGCAGGGCAAAAGGAGGACAAAAAGTCTGATAAAAGGTAGGGAGGCTAATTCCTGCAGCCATCTTAGCTGCCAGCATCTGACTGATGAGTCTGAGTTGAGCGAAGGAGGAGAGAGGTGTCCATTGCCGTCTAGGTCTGTCCTATATTTAGGTGGTGATGCAGTTACCATCTGAGAGTTATCGCATCCCCTCCTGGCCGAGCAGAAGACACATGCCCCAAGCTGAGGGGTGACCGGGAGCTGCGACTGCCGCTGAAGTCAGACGGCTCAGGTGGCCACTCGTCACGCGGTGATTTTAGACTCCAGGCACACATTTAAGAGGAGCTCTGAGAGGTAACCTGATCAGAGCAGCAATTGCTCAGGACTGGCCGTTTTGGGAGCTATATTAAGAGACCTGGAGCCACGCTAAAGGTTAGAGCAACTTTGTCCACCTGTCAATGGAATCGTCCAGTCATTAGGTGGGACGGTGAAAACCCTCTTCCTTCTACTGCCACCTCCAAGCTAATTAATTCAGTACTGGACATGGGCAAAGACTACCCATGACTTCTGGCTAGGGAACATGTGATATCCATGGTCTAACACAGGCCCACTAATACCTTCAAGAGGTTTTCCTGTGAAGTTTGGTCTCTACCACATGTGATGTTGGCTTTGTTCAAACCAGTTAAAAACACACCTACTTAGGGGCTGTTTGCTTTTAAGTGTTTCACCAAGGGTTCTCCTATTACAAGTCTTTCCCCCATCAAAGCAGCTGCTGTCCCCCTTACCGGCAGCAGGGATGCAGCAGGCAGCGTGGCAGACCCCGCTAATTTCTTTGCCAGAGGAAATGAGGCTGCCCCTCGTTAGTTACAGTGTCCGACACCATCGTTGGAGGCTGAACCCAAGGGTAAAATGGTTGCTCTGGCAGGGCCAGGGATGGCCAGGACCGATGCTGGGGCAGCAGTGGGACTTATGGGGCAGGAGGGGGTGTCTGGCAGTAACGGTGGCAAGGGGTGATGGAGGAAGGACCAGGAGCTCCCCAGCTCCAAAGGGTGCAGAGGAAGATGCATTTCTACCTGCATCTATTTGAAGATGGATTTTATCCCTGCAGTTTCTACATACCATTAGGGGGTGGCAAGTACCCCACTGGAGCGCCAGGACAAAGATGGCCCTCACAGACACCTCTTCTAGTGCTTTTTACTTATTTTTGTTGAATTCATCAGTTTGAAACATGTAGGACTATCATCTCAAACCGGAAGCGCCATGGTGACAAAAATCACTTTCCTTTTGCTGAAAAAAAAAAACCCAGCCTGGTAACAGCCTTCTGAAATTTCTAATGGGCCAGGCACATGTTTCTGCATCTGCCTTCTGGGTGATAATTAGGAAAAAACCCCTCAAAAACCAAACAAAAAAAACCTTAGCCAAACTTTTCTCATTAGGAAAGGTAATTCCTCTTGGGCAAGTCAAATTGACAATGCTGGGGAGAAGCGTAGAGTAGAAAGCAGAAGATTGCACACGATATGGAACTATAGATTTAAGAACTGTGTCATTGTAAATAAGGAAAATGGGGTGTGCAGGAAGCGCTGCAAAGGTTGGGGAAGACTGATTTGCATTCGGCATTGGAGCCTGGTGTCGGTTTTATTCTCTGTATGATTTGGAGTTCTTTTCTGTTTCAGGGATTTTGGAGTTTATTAGCCTGGCAGTGGGGCTGGTGAGCATCCGTGGGGTGGACTCAGGACTCTACCTCGGCATGAATGAGAGAGGCGAGCTGTATGGGTCGGTAAGTTTAAGGTTTTGTGATTACAACACTGTATAACATACACAGCAACCCAGGCTGCGGGGCCTCATCAGTGTCATGAGCTGTGTCTGTCACAGGCCTCCAGATTCCTTGTGCTGCCACATACCTCCATGGTGCCACTGCAGTTATAACAGAAATGCTCTGTATGAAATAGGGTTGTGCCAGGAGGATGCACGTATGCGACGAGAGCCCATAGTGGTGCCCAGTCCCTGGGCAGTGCCTGGGGAGCTGGGGGCGCTTATCGAGATTTTGGCTTTCAGAAATGGGGGGGCAATGGTCAACTAAAGGCAGAAGGGAAATTTAGCACAAAACCAGGGAGACTGCTTCTGTGTTTTCATCACCTGAGTAACGTGTCCATTATATTCTCCATGTGATCAGAATCTGCACCTATCTGCAGTTTTTACATTTGTGTTATAGCTCTTTAGCTAATAACAGAAGCTGAAGTTGTGGTCTGAATGTTATTTTTTATAATATTCTCTACAACTCCTTTTAGGAATTATGGGGGGTTGCTCATAATTTTCTAGTGGTGCCCTTTTCAAGCTAAAAATTTCTTTGTTTTGCCAAAAACCAAGTGTAAACTGTGTTAGTTTTTCACTCCACACAAACTCCCAAATACCTATAAACTCTTCCTAACATCACTTACAGCAGATTCTGCCTCATCCTGTGCTGCTGTAGGACAGAGAAAGCAGAAGACACCCTCTTTCCAGTCCAGGCTCAGGTTTCTGGTGGCAGCTTGTGAGTTTGTCATTTGCTGTCTTGGTTTCAGCCCCTTAGACCTGTGGCCATTTTTAAGTTTCCTTTTCCATAGCTGCTGCACTGCATTGGTGCTTTTTCTTCAGATGGCCCATTCCCTTTAATTCAACCCATCACCTGTGTATGATCTTTTTAAGTGCCTCTTTCTAGATAACAGCATTACCCCATGTGAGGATACTGACTTTTGAGGCTGTATCACAGTAAATTTAGAATGAAATAAAATAAACCAGTTTTAAACCAAAGCCCAAGGGCATGTACTTCTTCTAACCACATCACATCAATCTCACAGTATAGAAATTTAAACTCCTGTACTCTGCATATAGAGAAGCCTTCAGAAAACCTCTGCTTAGCAAACAGTAAACCATGAGTTTCCATCATCTTTTCTTCTCCCATTCTCATCCGATACTGCCACAGACCCTTTCACTATTTAAATTGCAGTTATTGATGTTCATCTGAGATAATCAAATAGTAGCACGCACCGATAACTGGTCTTTTTCCATTTCATTTCTGTAATAAAATCTACCCTAAACAAAAGCTAAATGCGGAGACAGTGGCTAAATTACGAATCGGCAAGATAGATAGATAAAAAGTAAAACCACCAGGATTCCATAAAACACAAAAAAACCCTTAAAGCCCACTTCAGAAAGCAGGGCTGGACCAGCAGCACCTCTCCTGCCAATCCCCGAGGCTGCTTAGCAGCTCCCTGAGTCGCAGCTTTTACTTGTGCCTGCTGAAAAGGTGGACACGAGTCTGCATATTCCCTTCTGGGCTTTCAGACCCTGCAGCTCGGGTTATAAATCAACAGTCTCATGATGGGTTAATTACATTCTAGGGCCTGTGTTCCTGTTATGACACAGAAGCAAAAATAGGATAACATTTTATAACACTTTGTCTGGAAGCAGAACTGACCTGAAGATGTCATGGTGGGAGTTTTCTCTCTGTCGCTGCATCTCCTACACCAGGCAGTGAACGGGCGCTGCGGGGACACGGTCAAACCGCTGATCCAAACTGTGCAGGAGTCACGAGCCACATCCCCAAATAGCCCTGGAGTTTTAAAATCTGGGATACGTGGGTTGTGCAATGATGGCTTTTCGAAATCGAAAGCCACTACAGTATTCATAATTAAAGGTCCATAAAACAGCGCCTGACAACAGCATTAGCATTACAATGGTATTTTAGGAGATTGCAGTACGGCAGTATCTTTAAATATTCAGAAAGTTTATCATTTCCCTCTCTGCCAGTTTTGCCTGATCTGAGTGTTGATACAGCCAGAGCCAGCCATCGCTGCAGCGACACGTGGAGTCCCCTCGGGACGGACAGACAGACAGCTTCTCTGCCTGTCCCTGTTAACCTTGTACCGGCGTTTCTGTTAAGCTTTCTGCTAATTTCAGAAACACAGCAAATAACTTGAAGCAGCAAAAATCACAGACAACACCTTGCACACTGCCTGTATGGCATCGGGCTCAATGGGGACATCCCAGGGCTTGGAAAGAAAGAAATCACACCTTGCAGAGTCACCCCAGACTCTCCAAACGTTTCAGACAAACACTGTACCTCTGACCAGCCCAGTGAAGAGCAGGGACACTGGGCCAAAGCAGCAGAGCATGAGTTCAGCTGGTCAGCGGTTCCCAATGTATTCTGAGTAGCTGGCATCACAGAATCACAGAATCTTCTAGGTTGGAAGGGACCTTAAAGATCATCTTGTCCAACCATCAACCTAACTGACAAAAATAGACACCCACAAGGGAAAGGAATCCTAGGGAAAGGAAAAAAAGTCTGTGCTTATTGACAGATCTGGGAAGAGAAACCCGTGGTTCCCAGTTCCCCAGGTCTCAGATGGCAAGGGTGGTGGCGTAGGCTTATGGAGGGCTGACAACTCACCTCAGGGCTTATTTAATTAACAGCAAAACATTCAAAACAGGTTCTGAGTGCAGGTGAGGCCCTGGATCATATTACAAAACATCTACTGCAGGCAATAACATTCACTTAGCACTCTGTAGCCACAGATAAGACACATTCCCTCCCCAGATAGTTTACGGTGTAGGTACAGTGTTTGTAACATCATAGCATCCTACGTTTGCAGACTGCCTTTCATCTGGAAGGACTCCCACGTGCCCCCAGCAGCCCCCCTGTGGGACGGGCTGGGATGGAGGGTGCCTACAGCATGGGGTCCCTCTGTGACATGGCACAGCAGTGCTGGCAAAGCCACCCATGTCCCTGCAGGGCAGGGGGACAGCCGCTGTGGCTGGACATATCCCTGAAGCTGGCACGGGGGAGATGGGAGGGAGAGGGTCATGATGGAACGATGGTGATGAACTGAAAGGCCATCATTGAGTGTCATAGAATCATAGAATGGTTAGGGTTGGAAGGGACCTCAAAGATCATCAAGTTCCAACCCCCCTGCCATGGGCAGGGACACCTTTCCCTAGAGCAGGTTGCTCAAGGCCACATCCAGCCTGGCCTTGAACACTTCCAGGGATGGGGCACCCACAACTTCCCTGGGCAACCTGTCTGCTGCTGACAGACTGCAAGGGTTGGAGGGAAAGGCTGGTTGTGGCTGGTGGTGACACCAGTGCCATCTGTCCCCCTTGCCCAGCACAGGATGTACAGGCCATGGGCTGGCACACGCTCACCACATCAGCTATCACCACCATAAACCTTCCCCGGGGTTAGACATCCCCGGAGTGCTGCTCCCCAGCCAGACCTCCCCGGGTCTTGTTATGGCCTCACATCACAGCTCTTGGGCTCTTCAGAAGATGAAAGGCCTGAGGAACGCTTTCATTCGTGTGGCAGCGCGTGCTCCTCTGCGCCTTCCACTTTCAAAGCGGTGCTTGCTCCCCTTTAAACCCTTCAGAGGGGCTGCCCCTCACCCGAGGGGGTGGGTTTGGTGCCTGGGCTGCTGCTGGGGGACTTTGCTGCAGGTGGGCAGCCCCTGCAGAAGACACGACCTGGCCACCCCAGCAAAGCACCAAGTTGCGGAGACCTGTCTGTCAGGTTTAGAGTTTTACTGCAGCTCTGTTTTGTGTTTTTTCGTGGGGCACCTCTGCAAAATGCACACCCACCTTCTGCTCCTCCTGTTGTCTCCTTTCTCCTCCCACCTCAGAGGTCTTTGGCTCCCGGCTCGTAGGGCTTGTGCCCGTTCCCAGCTCTCACCCAGGGAAACATCCCCAGCAGCGCAGTCCCGATCCTCTGGGGAACCAGGAGGAGGTAGTACCTAGGAAAATTACAGGAAAATAAAGCGAAGGAAGGAGGAGAAGATTTATTTTTCTTAATTTTTCACACAAGTGTCTTTTTCTTCCCCTCCCACCTCCCCCCCCCGCAGAAGAAGCTCACCCGGGAGTGCGTTTTCCGAGAGCAGTTTGAAGAGAACTGGTACAACACATACGCCTCAACCCTCTACAAGCACCCCGACTCGGAGAGGCATTACTACGTGGCTCTGAACAAGGACGGCTCCCCCCGAGAGGGGTACAGGACTAAGAGACATCAGAAATTCACTCATTTTTTACCCAGGCCTGTGGACCCTGCCAAAATACCTGCGATGTACAGAGACCTCTTCCACTACAGGTGATGTTTCCTGCAGCTGCCCCGACAGTGTACATACTTGGGCTCCCAAGCTTTTCCCCAGAGCACTCTATTAATAGTCATTCCATCATTCCTGTAAGCGTAGCCGACATAGGAAAGCACTTACATTGAATTCAGACACTGCTGTTCCTCCTTGTTTCAAGCGTATATCGAACCTGGGTTATTTATGGGGGTGGGGGTAGGGGAAGGGAGGGAACCCTACGTATAATCTTTCATTTTCATTCACTTTCTTTACGCGGTTGCTACAAGAGAGGCCAAATATTCAATGTTATGGTCGCTTAAAGGAACAAGCAGGCGAGCAACCCTGATCACCAGGGGGGGAAATAAAAACACCTAAAAATGAAGAGAAGGAAAGAGAACAAAAGACCACAGAATTGCTGCGGATGCTGCTGCGAAGCTCGGGGTGGTTACCTGCTCAGAAAAAGCCTTTCGAATGGTACCCTGCTTAAGCAGCCCGGGAGTTTGCTACATGGATGATGTTACATGGACTGGTCCTGTTGCGTGGGGTTTTTCCTGCTGTTGGGGTGGGAATGGGGCAAGGAACATTATTCAGATGTAAGCATGGATACTGTGCATAAGGACAAAACTATTTATAAAATGTATATGATATTTATTTTATATATTTATTTATTTCAAAATAATTTTATTTTTAATGAGAGATGCTATGACCGGATTTTCACCAGGAAGAATAAGGTCCTACTGAAACAGGAAAAAAAATGAGTTTTAAGAGCTTATCGGCAATAAAATTGTCTTTATATTGTAGCTTTCTTGCTAGCCCTTTTTTTTGGCACTCTTTAACAATTATCTCAGTATTTCCTCATCAATATGAATATTAAGACCACCTCTAAAAAGGCTTCGTGTGGTAAAGATAAATTACCTAAACTCCAAACTCTTCTACAAGGGTGACATCAGATTATACCTGGAATGGACCTTGGAAGTGGGACCCTCCTGAAATGAGGGGCTGGGGGTCTAATGAACTGTAATTTCCAAGAACTGCAAATCCAGCCCTTTCCTTTACTCTGAAACGGGCAAAATGGGTCCTCACACCTCGCCCAGCAGCGGGCACAGCTCGGCTTTCCTGCTCATGGGATGGGATTGCCCAGGAACGTGAGGCGCCGTTGCTGTGGAGGGAGGAACCCGGTGGGCAGGTCGGTGTCCTCGGGCTGTCCCTCACCTCTGTGGTCCCTCGAGAGCCCGGGAAGCACCGGTGCAGCTCTCGGTGTGAGCTGGTGGCAGCTGAGATGCTTCGGTACATGACAGCGTGACACAGCGACCCTGCCACGGTGGATTAACCATCCTGTCGAAAATCAAGCAGAGAAATATTTGGAGCATCTGCTCAGTGTTTGGATGGACCCATCATTCCTGCAATAGAACTACCACATCTCACACAAGACTTATCTCAAGTGCATCATGGAAAATCAGTGGGGAAAAAGTAGAAAGCAACAAAATCAATTTTAAAAATCCCTCATTTTTAAGCAGTTGGATGAAGATCATCCCCGCAAGCACATGGTGGGACAGGAGCGTGGTGGTGTACAGGCGCTCTGCAGCACACAGGAGACCTTGGTATGAGGTGTGGGCCCCCGCAGTGAGCAAAAATAAGTACAAATGCTGCTGCAGTGGCTGCGAGTTGGGGTTTTCCGTGTCACAGTTGCATTTTTCACAGTATGATTTCTCAGCCTCCCCCTTGCAAAGCAATGGAGGTAAAATCTCAGCTTCTTCAGCTTCGCTCCATGAATTCCCAGAACGATTTCACTGACCTAGGGACAATCCTCACCAGCTTCTTCTCCAGCTGCACCGCTAACGGAGCGGCCACCCTGGTGCCCCGGCCAGCGGCCACCTCTCGTGTCCCTTTGCTGTCCCAGCTGGTCCTGTGCCGGCCCAGCAGCCACCAGATGATGGGCTGCAGGTCACATCGAGGAGATTACAGGAGCTTTACCTTGAATGATCCAGACATGAAGGAATTTAATCCTGTGTTTGAAATAAAAAGCGGTTATTTACCGTCTTCCTCTGAGTCACTGCTGAAGCATCTCATCCTCAGCTGCTATGCCGGGAGCACGATCGCTCATGGAAAGTGTCCTAAAGTGTACTTTTGACCTTTCCCCATGAGGAGGGAAATCCCTCAGCCCTTGAGCTTCGCTGTGCTCCCTGGGATGATCCTGCCTCCCTCTAGCCAGGGCTTTCCATTGAAGATAAATCTAGTGGTTAAGGTCCTGGCTCCTCCTCTTCAAAATGAGGGTCAAACCCTGATCTCAGTGATGCCAAGTGCCTTTTTCATCAACTCGAAAGGGAGCTGATTTATCCGGTCAGGAAACATGATGGACTCTTTCATCTGATACCCAAATTGAAGAGCAGCCTCGGCAGAGCCTCCTGCTGCGAAGGGACAGGCAGGTGTGAGGGAGGGTGTAAAACACCTTTTCAGGATCTGGGTTCAAGAAAACCTTTACGTCCAAACAACAAAATGCACAAAGAATTCACTGCAAACTGCTGTGTAAAGGTTGGTGGTGTCTCCCAATGTGGGCTGTTCTCTGAAGGGGGGATTCAGCATCGCTAAATGGTTAACTGCTGCAGGCTTTGGTTGTGTGTCACGGGGAGCAGCCAGCGATGCTCGGTGGCTGTTTTCATGGGGACACTCACCCTCCTTTGGCCTGTCCCCACGGTGGAGCGGGGCTGTCCCCTCCTCCAGCCCCTGCTCTGCCCAGTGACAAAGAAATGGAGACACCGACTGCTCCTTTGGCTCTGGGGCTTTGGCAGGGCTGGCAGATGGACCCTGCGGACGGGGCCCCAGCCAAGATGCATCTGCTCTAGGGGCTCGCTCCCCCACTGCTACTAGGGTAGTTATAGAGGAAAATATGTTTGCGATGCTTTAACCTGAGGGATTCTCTTCTAAATTTGCAAGGAAACACCAATGTATGTTTGGATCTCAGCTCATGTCATTTCCATGAGCTTCAAAGTTACAACGGCCGTCTGGAAACTGCTCCCAGAGGGGAGGCAAAGGCTGCCGTCCCACAGAAACCCCACTGCCCCCTCAGCCCCCGCTGCCGTTTTACACACAAAAAGCCACGGGTCTGCAAACCCCAGAGTGAACAGGACAAAAGGCATCACTTTCCACCCTTCTCCTTCCACCCGAGGGGTGGGCACGTTGTAAGGGAAACGTTATCCCGGGAACAGCTGTGCAAAGCAGGAGGGGGGAGGTCGGTGGCAAAGAGGTGGGCAATCTCTTGAGTCTCTCTATAGGCAGAAACCTGTGTGAAGCCACTATGGTGCTGAGCACGTCACAGCACAAACCCAGCAAATGTGTCTGTCTCCCCAGCTTTGGGGCATGATCGGAGGCTTGGGGATGGTCTCAGAGGGGACCTGAGAGACAAGACTTACAAGCAGCAATGGACATGCAGCCTCAGGGACATCCCCACGGAGACCCTGCTGCCTGTGGGGAACTCTCCTGGGTGGGACAGGCAGCTCAGGGCTCCTTTCTCCATCGGGGGAAGGAGTGTAGGCCCCAGAGACTTACCTCCCCTGGAGAACGTGATGGAGAGCCCAAAACTGGAAAGGGAGTCCAGAAACTCGGTGCCAAGAAGCAGGGAAGATGTCCATCTGGTTCGGTGCTGACCCTGAGATGCATCACAGCTGCCGGCCTGTGACTGAGATGTTCCCAAAAGGGCACCTGAGGATGGAGCATCCCTGAAAGAGAAGGGCTGAAATTCCTGTTGATGATGAGACAGGAGACATCAGCACCCCTTGGCACAGCTCTGGTGGTAGAGGATGACCCCAGGTACCTCATCCAAAGGACGATACCCTCTCCCGCAACCCAACAGTTGAAGTCAACTCATACCTGGGGGTTTGGCTGAAACATCAACTATCCTGGCGGGGGGGAGGGGTCTGCAGGGAAAAGCCTGGCTTCAGCTCAATCCATAAAGTTTTATAACAACAAAGGTGCTGCGAGGAAATAAAGCGAGGTCACTGAGCACTCCACCTAAGCCACAGGACACACAACACACCGAGTCTGGGTGTATCTGGGTTACCCCATGTCTCAGTGTCATTTATTAACCAGCAGATGCAGGTAAATTATTTTTCTGCTCTACAAATGCAGACCCTCATCCTGCTTTGAAGGTAAAGACAAAACACAGCCGCAGTGAGGAGAGGAGACCAAGCAGCAGAACCCAGCACCAGAGCCTGTGGTGCCCACACTGACACAGCAGCCCAAACCACAGCATAACGTGGCATCCTAGAGAGGAACTTAAACCCAGAGGAGCACGTCACGCAATAGG
Organism: Calidris pugnax; assembly: GCF_001431845.1. NCBI lineage: Eukaryota > Metazoa > Chordata > Aves > Charadriiformes > Scolopacidae > Calidris > Calidris pugnax. The sequence continues at coordinate 12,980,821 of NW_015090995.1, read as the reverse complement.
GAGCATAAGACTTCATCCAAAGCAAGTAACTGCTTCAGAGGTGTGAAAGTCTCACCATGGAAATCACCGAGGAGGTGGTCTTGTGCCTGGGCTGACTGGGTTGGAGTAAGAGACCGGCAAAGCCGATTCCACCGAGGAGTCTCGGGCTCTTCCCTCCCTGCACCAGAAAGCATTTAGCACTGAGATGCCCGTGAGCGAGCGCCTGCCCGCGTGGCTGCCAACGGGGCATCAGCAGGAACCCACAGAAATGAGGAACACGCTTTGTGCAATTCCGTTATAAAAGTAGCTGTTGTCACTGGATTAAGCTTTGATTGATGCCCCAGGTATCAATTACCGTTTCACATTCAGCGTCTCAAATAGCTTTTGTGCGTGCCCGCCACTAAACACAAAGCCAAGGTGGTTGAGGGAAGGCCTCGGGAGCTGCTGAGCACAGACCTGAGGGGTGATCCCTCCCCAGGGCTCACCTTCCCCTGGAGCCCCCTGCCCTTCTCCAGGGCAGTGTCCCCCACCCCTTCCAACACCCTGCTTTGGTCACCACCTCCTCACCAGGCACAGCAGGTTCAGCAGCTGCAACCAGGTGAAAAATGGCTTTTTGTGTGGCTGCAGGCGCGGAGTTGACCCCGGGTTCCCCACAGAGTGGTTCTGCTGTTAAGGTAAAGACAAAAAACCCCACAGGGCAGAAGCATTTGGCACCCAACACGTCCAGTGTCAGCCCCTCGCAGGCCTGTTTCCAGGGAACTCCTCCCAGGGCCCTCCCAGCCCAACACAGACAGCCAACATCCAGCCTCCACCAGGAGCCTCCTGCTCCCCTCTATCCAAGTTTCTTATCAAGTTAAAAGTTAGAGGGATATTTAAAAGCACGTTGCCCACACTGCCCCTTATAGTGCAATTCAATTATTTTCACACCAGACACGATTTTGACGGGACCTGCCCGTTCTCAGCAGCACCTCCCCATCCCGGGCTGTGACCTGCTGCAGCGCTGCCCAGGAGCCACAGAAAAGCCTCAAGTACAGGGAATAAGCACAGGGGCAGATTTAGAACACAACTGTCACGTGATTTTTCTGTGTAGGAATAGGTTTTTTTTGGTCCAACAGGTGGGATTTGGTAACTAAGAAAGAGAGAAGTACAATGACAAGGTTAAAATACACACGTCGGTTACTCTAATTTGACCAAGGAGAACTTCACCTCGCTCTTGAACAATTTATCATCGCTGGGCGAGAACTCAGTGTTCATTTTTAACAGACCGATTGGCCGCAGAATCTCTTACCTCATATAATTAGAAAACCTGGACCACAACTACGCTCCCTGAACGAAACGAAGGGCCACATCCAGTACGGGCACCTCGCTGCAGGAAAGCTGACCAGCTCAGGCTGCCGGCGCGGCGCTGGGACACGTTCTCCGCCTGCAGCGACAACGCTGTACTGCCAATGTAGCACAGGGCACGTTGATGTATTTTGGTCACTTTATTAAATGAGATATTAAACAGTTTAAGTTTCAACTACTAAACAGCACTTTGAATGGTGAAAACACAGATAGTATATCGTCATACTTGAATGCTTCTTCTTTTTAAAAACACATTTCCAGTCCTTCTATATATTACAAAACAGCCTTATAGGAAGAGGTGACACCTTTTCTATAGTACTTAAGATATTTAATACAGAACTGAAAAGCCATCTAATAGAAACAAAGGCAAGTCTTCACAGCTGTATGATTTCAGCAGCCAAAGCTGGTTGATGGACCGAAACATTACTATACAACTGGGACAAAACATATACAATATCACAATACTAAGCAAAAACGCTTTACATCCAAAGGAATAAACAGGTTACAAAATGTGGAGAATTTAGCAGGCAAAACTGTATTACAAGCAACATTTTTATTCGTCGTCTTAAGCCATTTCATCTAGTTAAAACATCTAAAACAAATATAAAAATGAGCCTTTTATTATCTTATTGATGTATGTTCTGTCTTTAAATATTTGTTAAAGCTTGATGTTATACTCAAAGCACATTGTTATGCAGCTAAAATGTTAAGTGAGAAACATGTATGCAAAGTGGTCCAAGTTTTATTTCAATGCTTATCTCTCATTTCTTCTTAAGCGTTAAGTCTTCTGTTATCCATACTTTTGTCCAGAATGAAAAAAAATGTGCCTTTAAATGTTGCCTAAAACTTCCACATTTAAGTCTTTGAGTTACTGTAAAACTCCGTTGAACATTCCCAGGTTTGGTAGAAAGTTACTTCTCTTATTCACGACACGTAGGAATATTGGTGAGAGTTGCCCAGAGTACATTTGCCTTCAAATGTTTGTCTCAAAGTCTCACATTTTGTTTCTTCTAGTGTGAATATGTCTCTTTTTGCTCCCCTCCCCTCCAATTAAATTTAATTGTAGAGCTGGCAAAGCACTAGAACATACTGAGGTTCTTTTGTGGTATCTTGTAATAAAAGAGTCCAAGACAGCAACTTGTAAGCTGGTTTTGCAATAGATCAAACAAACTTTGTTCAGATCACAAACCAAGTTTCAATCGCAAAATGAAATATCGCGTAAGATTTGCATATTTAGATGCAAAAACCACTTGTCCATTCAGGGCAAGAACTCAAACTCCTGCAAGGAACTTTCCAGAAACCGAACAGCTTTAGTTCACGTCAGCAAGTCAGAAGAGTCCAGCAAGATCTGGAGCAAAAGCCTCCATCCACTCCTCGCTCCAGAGTGCTCTGTAGTCGACACACCGTTGCCTCAAATGCTCCTGTCACTTACTTTTACCCCCAAATTACAAACTTTTTTTTTTTGGGGGGTGGGGGTGGGGGGAAGAATCAACCAAACTATATTCAAATAAAAGCCCTATTTGTATTTAATTAGATCTTCACAAGCACAAAAAGTGTGGGTAAAGAGAGTGCTAATGATATATAATAAACCAGAAATTTATCTCTGGTCTATATTAAAAAACCCCAAAAAATATATCAAGCTCTAAGTACTAAATCATGTTTTCACACAAGAGAAAGGGAATGGGGAGGAGTGCATAACCAAAACTTTTATCTAATAGAGGAAAAGTTATTTCACTGTTCTGGCAGCTCTGGAAGTTGCTACAGCACTTTCTTTGTATCGATTTTAAATCAGCAATGGTTCTGCCATTTTGAAGGTGTTCATATACAGGGTTTCACCCTGGCCACCATCACTATTTTAACCTCCAAAATACCAGGATTTTCATTTTCTTGGCCCGTCTCCCATTGCCGGCAATGGGAAAAGACAGTAGCACCAGCATTAAGGAGTTAACAGAAATGTGCTTTGTATTGGACTCCCCAAAGAGTAAATTAGCTTGTGAAGGAAAAACATCTCCAACTCTAAGATCACCATTTGTTATTCCATCACACAAAACTGAAAACAAAAAATGGCAGAAGACTAGGGAAGAGCAATCCTCTTCCCCCAGTCACTAGTTAAGGCTGTATACACAGTTTGTATCTCACTGCATGACTCAAAAGTTTCAGAGCAGTAGTATTCAAGAATATTGCACTCAATTCTGTTTCAAAGAGTATTTTCAGTTCCTATGTTCCATTCAGCATAGATGATCTAGTACGAGTCCAGACCTCAGTCAAAAGGAAACTAGACTATTTCTGTTATAATATTCCCAGTAATATAAAGAAATGGGGTAAGCAGAAAAGTATTCCATAATTTGAGGAATCAACTCTAATCAAGAACTCAGCTGTTTACAATTCACATATGATATACTGAAACATACAGACCTGCAGTCCTTCCTAAGCTTCTCGAATCCGATGACAGCTTCGCAGCTACTAAAAGCAAGCGTAGGAGTTTAGACAGGAAACCTGTGGAGATGCTACTGTTACGGGAGGACTTGTTTTCACTGAAAACAACTTGTTATCTCCTGTACTCAACATATGTAAGAAGATTCTAGGCAACATCACTGACAATGGGGAAAACATCATGTCCTAGTTAAACAAAGCTGAAACACTAATATGGAACATGGCGTTTAAGGGGACCAACCAAACTATTCATTAATTTTTTAACTTTTTTTTTTTACAGTTGAGTTCTGTTAAGCCATTGATTCCTAAAAAAATAAAAGTTCTTTCTCTGATTTTAACAATCCTTTAGGCTTTTAGTGCAAAATCACATTGATTTCCCTTGGGAAGGCCCTGGATTTTTGCCTCTCATTGGGGGTGGTGCTCGTTGTAACGGCGGTGGCTGCATACCACCAGACACTGACTGATACATTCCTCTCATATCTATCTGTTGGTAGTTGGAAGGATTCATGATTAAATTTGGAGGCTTTGGCATCATGAGATGACTCATTGCTGCTTGCTGGTAGGACATCTGCTGCTGCTGCTGCTGATTGTACTGCTGCTGGAGTCTCCTGTTCATCAGTATCCTCTGAACGCAACTGATTAACTGTGAAGGGAAAGCAGAGCGGTTATAACTGCACCACCCTCTCAACGCTGCAAGTATCAGGTTCAGAGTTAAAATCAATTTGTCAGGGATAGCATGGCCCACGGAAAAAAGTACTATTGTTATCGCCATCACTAATGTGAGGGTATTCACAAGCTGATTGCTGTAGAAACCCTTTAGTAACACCACTTTGGGCTAAGTTCCCTTAACGACTTACTGTATCGCGAGCAGCATTAGTGTGTGTTGCCGTAGCAACTTACCTAATACTGTGAAATTATTCCCAGGTATAAGTTACAACATTATTTGCCAGGTACCATTTATCGTTCCTTTGGAAGTCCTGCATGCGGACCGTCACTAAATATTTATTTGCTTAAAAGAGAACTCTTCCCATTGACATAATCTGGGCAACTTTCAGATTTTGCAAAATAATTCTAAGCTAAAAAACGGCTGCCAATACTTTCTAAAATGTGTTCTTCGTAAGCTGCTTTCTGAGCTCTGGGAATCAGATTTCTCTTTAAGCCTCATGACCTTCAAGCAAACTCATTCAACAGAAAAACTGGGTATTTTATTTTAAATTAACTTCTCATGGAGTCGCCTTTGCTGAGGCTGAGCAGCGCAACCTGACACACCGCACCAGTCACCGAAACATGTACTACTATTCTGTGGACGTGCACACACATGCCAAGTCCACACTCAACATCCCAGTTCACACATGGACAGTTGACCACATAAGTATTAGGTATTTTACCATCTGTTGTTTAGTAAGGACATCGTTATAGATGGCTTCTCGGCGCTTGACATCAAGCTCCTGGCTCGCCTGTCTGCTCAGGGCCAGGGCCTGGACCTGGCTCTCCGTGAGTGTCACATTTTCTTTCCACTGAAAAGGAGAAAACACAAAACCTTCTTGGCACTGGTCATTTTAACAAAAGCCTAATGGTAACTGAAGTGTTGCATTATGTTCAGAGTTGCACCCAGAGTTAAAACACAGCCCGATTTCCAGTAAATGCAAAAACCCACTTCACCAGAACCAGAGTTAATAGTTCTTCTAATTGCTAATTGAGGTCATACACCTTGAGATTATTAGAAGCAAGTGAGAAATGCAGCAGCCCAAGATAGATGTAAGGACAAGATACAGGAAATACATCTTATTTATGTGTAATTATTATTCTTATTTGTAGAAAATCAGCATTTTCAGAGCACAGCAAACAATTATGGATCTAAGCTGCTAGTCTTCTAAGGCTTTATGCCATCTAGATATCATTAAGGGTTACTGCAAGCTGCAGGGATAAAGGTCAATACAAATTGGAAATTATATTCATTAACAATGCAATTAATTAGATGAATGAACATATACAATAGTAATTTATTTTCCTGATAATGTTTAATGTTTTCCCATCTCCTGATCTAAACCTACAGTTAATCCATTTCACTCACTATGGTTGAAATGATGTCTTCAAGGGGCTGAATCCTTGCTGCAGTTACACTGTTGGTTGCTTCCACAACTTTCTCTCTTCCTTGATTAATAAGGTCCTGAGAAAACACCAGGAAATTAATTATAAAGCATAGATACAATGAACACATTTTTTTGCCAAACTTCTGTAAGTTTTCTTCATCTTTGCCTTGTGTACTCAGACTTTAATTACTTTTTTCTCTCAATTTGTGCAAGTCAATGAGTCTAAGTTTCCACACAACTGAATTTCAGCATAGAGTAACTGAACAGCATGTATGAAACTGCCAATTTGTACAGTGGACAGTATTTATAAAAAACTATGTATGTACCCAAAGGTTTTCAGCTCATCATGGGAGTGCTACATTTCTACCCAGGCACATCATCTGCGATACCGACTTTGATAACATTACAGTCTCAACTCATTCTACGTGCTCAAAACCTTACCTATTATGCTAAATTATCTATTTTAGCATAATACTGGCATACATTGTTTGTTATTCCTCAAGTATATTCAACACAGGTCCCCCTGCCTTGCACGCTTTGCTGCAGGTTGTTTAACAGAGACTCCTCACCAGGCAGGAGGAGACACCACGAGACAACTGTGCTTGGCCTCCCGTTACAGCCTGGCGTCTCATCGGGAAGAAATGCCCTCGGCTACTCCCACCAAGGTGGCAAACCAAGACCTGGGATAACTGAGGAACTGCGCAGGCATCCCCCTCTCCCAGTCCTTCTCGGACAGAGGAGAGACAGAGGGAGAAAGCTACACGTGGTAATTAATGTCTGCAAAGAGTATAGTTAATCTTCCAGTATCCTGAGACACTACCTGAGTGTAGGTTTACACGCACCCAAGTTAGACTTCCATATAGCTACACACTGACACAAACCCACCCTATTAAAAATAGGATACAATTACATAAATATCAAGGTATTTAAGAATGACATTTGTGTCAGAAAAATACATGCTTACAGCAACACAGAGACATTGCACTACTTGGACTGCTACTCACCTCCAGCTGTTGATTACTCATTGCTGACAGAGCACCCAAATTGAATGGAATATATGGTGTCTGAGAGTTGAAATTTGTGGGAAGCATATTGGTCCCAGTTGGCATGTTGAAACGCATAGTCAAGCCCTTAAAAAACACAAAATGCATGTAATTTGAATAACTCTGATAATTCATGGACTTCTATAATATCCCATGAAATAGACACACCAGCCTTTCGGGAAGGCTACAAGCGCGGTCCATTGCATGTGACAGTCAACCTGCCTCAGGAAACAGAAGATCCTTTCCAGACCTCCATTCAAAGGACATTTTAATCACAGAGGAACCTAAGTTCCAGCCGTGTATAATACATGAGCTTAGCTTAATTATAATTATTTGGTATACTAAGAAAAAAAAATGACCAAGACTTATTAGTATATCTTAAGTGTTTTTTTTTATATAGCAAACTCACTACTTAGTACTGAGTTTGACCTGGCTGTAATCAAATTTTGAAGAAGTGAAACGCATGATTTATTATTAGGAATATAAAGCTCATCTCCCACATGAATTTCTCATAGGGCCTACTGTATCATATCTTCCTATTTCTTCACCCTCACTAAACCTTCTCCCAATATTCCATTCCATTTCATTTGTCATTTGTTCACTCAAGATGGTCAGTGGCAATTTATACATCCATTTTTCTTACTTTCAAGTTCCTGATCAGATCTGAATACCACACTTTGCCTTTCCAGGAATTTTCTGCTATTAGGCTCCAGTTGCACCAAGTTATCATATTCCTTTCACAGCAAAAAAATCCCAAACCTGTAGCCAATTTACAATTTTCTTCATTCTACCACCTGCTTAAATATCAAATAAACAGGTCACAAGGAATAATAGAAAAAAAAGTAAGCTTTTAGGCCCTTTCTGGCAGATGCTTATATGTTTGTAGGATCGTGGCAAAAATTCTGAAACCAACTGTATACCTTTAATGGAGCTAGAAACTTGCCTCAAATGGTAAAAGAGAAGTATCACACAAGATACCAGTTGAGTTTTACTATGAAATAGAAAAAAAGAATGCATGTGTAAAAAGAAGTAAGTTTTAAATTAAAGTAATGAATAAACACACAACGGACCAGCATCAAAAGAGCAAACAAGACACCATATCTCCATTTTTCCAGTGTCAAAATTTGCTTTACATAGCCATTTCTTGACCTGTAAGAAAATTAATGTCCCCAAAACCAAACTGAACGGGTAAGTGGTAGTTAAATCTGGAAAGGTTATTATCATATATGTAATTTTGATAGCTTTACCTTCTTTTCTGCTTCATATTCTGCCCATGCTGCCTTCCTTTCTTCTTCAGTGAGTTCTTCTTCTTCCTTATGGTCCAGGAGTGAATCGTGTTCGTGATACCCAACTATATACTCTTTATTGATTTGAAGCAATTCTGCTAGAATTGTATCCTGTTCAAATGAAGAGATGATAAAATGAGAAGTCACTCAGTAACTATTTTCTATTTTCACTCTTTGTGCATACTGAACTTACTGCTTTCACCCAATTTCACAAATAGCAGCTCAGAGCACTTCACAGCAAAACAAAATTAAAAAATAATTTAAAAGTACAGTTTTCCCTCAGAGGGAGGGTAATGGATTAACAATCTGTTGCAGAGATGACAGTCCAATCACTTAATGAACCACAGGAATGCACTCAGATTCCACAACAATAAATGCAGTTTAAGAACCTAAAAAGAATGGAATGTGCTCAATGATTTTTCCTTTGCTTAGGCTGGATACCTGAGAGGCCCTATCGATAATCGGCATCTATAATATATAAAGAGCACCTCTACTGGATTTAAACCACTAAGTAGTACTTTGGTCCATCAACTGTCCATCAGCATCCAACAGAAAAGGTGTTTTCTTAAAAGTGTTAAGATACAAGTAGAGATAAATAGTGTCCCCCCCAGCTGCACTAAGAAAGGTCAAATCACTGCTATGAACCAGATTTGATCAGCAGGTTGCAATTTAGACCTCTGTATTCCACAGTATCCCCAGTGTTTGATCGCTTTTAAGGTTAACCAAAATATTTACAATGTCCTTTATAATGGCAAACTATTGTGAAGGTTTTGTTCACAGGCATACTAACATTTTACATACATATATCTGTATTTTTTATTTTTTAATCTATATATGTATACATAAAAGCAAGCTCCAATATACCTCAGGATTCAGTCTAAGATTTCTAATACAAAAAATTATACATAAAACCTATTAATGTTTTTTGAAATGCCAGGTTATCAGCATGTTGAATATTTCCTAGATAAAGTAAAAATGACGTAGTTGCTAACTAAAATATTAGGTTGCTGCTGTCCTTGTCTGGACTCCAGATGCCTCATTATGATAGATCATTATCTCAATTAAAAAGTGATATAAGAGTTGACAGAAAAAATGAATGTAAAAAGTGGTATTTCAAGGTAGGCAGTAATGGTTTTGCAATCCTCATTCTCACAGAGTCAACATTCCAGTCTCCACACTTTTTCTCTTTATGTTAAAATAAAAGTAATGCTGCAAAGGACAAAGAAAAACATCCTCTATAAGACTATTACAAACTGCTCAGGCTGCACTGCAGGAGTCTCCTTTTGGAGATAATTATTTAAAATGGGGTGTTTTTTTTAAATGCACTTGTATCACTGATGAGCTCGCCAAATTAAAAAGCTCCAATATACTTCAGCATTCAGTCTAAGATCTATAATACAAAAGAAAAGGAAATATCTCACTGAACTTCTGGACCACTCCCGAACTGAATTACAGTGAATGTACTCAACACACTTTTCGTAGCAGAGCTATATGAATAATACCTACAGACCCACTCCACGTCATACCCTTATCCGGATCCTGCTCAGCATTTGTATGAACGGCAATATAAACTGTCCTACCCTGACGTCTTACAATGTAGATAGAACAATGATTGGAAAGAATGGCTTGTACCCACTAGCAAACAGATTTTTGCAACACCAGGATGTGCATGTGAAAGCCCTGACCAGTGGCGTTGTCACAACAGCTACAGAAAGTTGTTTCTGTGTGTGTTTGGAATGCAATTATGTTTAACCAATGCTATAAGCTCGTCTTTGTCTCATCCTGCTACTACCTGGTCTCCCTAAATTTGAATCAATGGTTTCTTTGCCAGGTCCTCAACAAAACATTCAACGTAATATCTGCATAACCAATGGGCACAAGGAACAAATAATAGTATTTTTGGGGTGGTGGGAGAGAAAGAGATGCACTAATAGGATATGATGAAAACACCTAGAGGAAGTGGGTGAAGAAGTCAAGAAGATACTGCAGAAGTAAGCTAACAGGATTGAAGTGCTCTCAGCATACTGTAGCTGTACATCAGTGTGTGAGGGTTCCTGGACATGCGTATGCATTAATTTCCATGGTAACACTATTATTGAAAACAATACTGGAATATAATCCACACTCACTTAGCCAACACAGTCTTCAAAATGTGGTTTAAATTACATCCAACTGTGTGTTTGCGTTTCTTTGTTTAAACTTTATTTTGCATTAACTTTAATGATGGAGCTTAAAAACTGGGATATGGAACGTACTGCCATTTAGTTTGTTTAATTTTACAGTGAAAAAAAAAAAGTCACCTTAGACACAAAAAAAAGATTAGAATAAGCATTTCTTTTTATGTGTTTAGCTCGTTGACAGAACAATGATTATCAATTGGTTTATAAGCCTTAAGATGAAATCCTGGTGATGAATGAAAAAACGAAGAGATAATAAAAACGTTTTGAATTTTAAAAAAAAGGGTTGTCTTTTTTAAATCCTGATGGAAATTAAATTCTATGGAGAGATAAATGTATTAGAAAGGAAATCTTCCATGAAGGAATGCGAGTTATGTTGTAATTCATAAACAAGATTTTCCTCAACCAGTTGAACATTTAATACCACGGTTAAAAATAAAAATAAATTTAAATAAGCAGCAAATTTTTCTGATTCTGAGATCAGCAGCCTTCCAAAATTCACAAAACTGTCCTCTAGTACGGAACTACAGTAAAACACATGCCCTGGCTATGTCTTTAGGTAGTATAAAATAATGATATACTATGTCCAACTGAATCTGAACTATTATTTTAATCTGCTTTTCCAATCTGCATTACACGACCTCAACTGAGCCAAGTTTTCATTTCACAGAAAAATGTGCGTGCGACTCTAACCTACTGAACACGCTGATCTGGGGAAGAATAAGCAAGAAACAGAGGGGGCAACGGTGCCAGCTCCCAGGGACACACGGTGGCCCCCCACTTCATCTTTGTCCAGCTCCCACCTCACGTATGCTGCTCCGAACCACGCACCGCACTGCCCTTATCTCTGAGTCCAGCTATCAGCATTTCGGGTGAAAAAACTTCTTCCCATTAGCTACGTATCAGCCAAGTCGACCCCAGGATACAGTCCTTCGGGAGCTGAGTGCTAAGAGTCTGTGAGAACCTACTTTAAAAAAAAGCCCCAAACAACAGCCCAGTCATAAATCACACTGATTTAAAAACAGACTCCAGATCCACTGTTAAATTCATGGCAAAGTAAAACGGAACACCCGAAATACAATCGTAATACATTAAACAGAATTTTCTCACTTTACACCAACTTTTCCTTTTGAATTTATACTCTGCAGAAATAATAACAAAACCTGCTTATGCCTTTAGCCTGAGTTAGATAACGAGTCACTACCTTTGCATAAAGCTCACAGCCTGGACACAGTAATTATTTCTAAACTTAAATACAGTAAATTTGACCAAGTGATTATTCAGTTTTAAGACACTTGTTACATTTTATTGGACTGACTTTCTGAAGTATTCCTTCCCAGCTCTGCAGGGATAGCAGATGAATGAAATCAAGCACTGGAAGTTAAGACTAATTTAATAATTCATGTGAACAAGATTCATAACAAAAATAATCCCTTAAAACCAAGTATTTACAGTGTTCAAGACCCAGAAGCTGTTTCAGAGGGGAAAGGGCAGAGAATGGCACAAAGATGAAGTTATGGTTGTAGCACAAGATGCATTTTCCCCTGAGAACCACACGCTCCGGCTCCTCGGACACCCAAAGGTCTTGTTCAGACCACAAAGGCCAGAAAACTGCTGTGAAAATTAAAACTTGACATGAAACTCTGATAAACTTCCAGGAAAACTACATACTGCACATTAGCTGTGTGACTTCTGATATTAAATAGCAACATTCAACACCTTCTCCCCCCAATAACACTTTCTAAGTAAACTGGTCGTTGACCGAAACTTGGATTATTGTAAAACCAAAGTTCTCAAGGCTGTATTTTAAAAATCAAATAGTATTTGTTTCTTCACTCACATAACAGCTTTACTCCTGATTTTTGAAACAATATAGAATGAATTCTCCTAGCCCACTAGAAGCAAAAGAATTAAAAAGTTGTTTTTTAATTTTCTTAGATCAAAAGAAGTTGAAAAGCGCATTAAAGGTAGGAGTTAGGAGAAGAGCCCTAAAGCCCAGCTCTGAATCACTCCTCTTCAATGTACTCGACACCCGGCTGCATTCCTAAAGAACCTTCCTACCAGTGGGGTGCCACTGCAGTCACGAAGCTCTCCAACTTAGCAGACAACCAGCAGAAAATCTATTATCCCTCCAGGTTTTTCCACATTCACGCTCAGATGGCTGGAAAAAAGATGGAAAACTTTCCACCTGATCCCCTGATCCCTATTCAGAATTCCTTCTAAAAAGCTTGCTTGGAAAGGGTCAATTCTAAAATGACCCTGTACCCCTGTTCTGAGGAATCTGTTCTTCCAGAGCCCAGTGTATTTCCAGGGAACACTCGTACTTAACAGGTTTTTACTGTGAATTTCACACCAATGCTAAGGATTACAAACATAATCCCTCCCTTACTGTCCACACAACAGTAAAATTACACCCTGAGATCACTGTTCAACAGACTGTGCTTTGAAGATGGAAAAGGGGCCTGAAGACAAAGAGAGACAATTATACACAAAACCTGCAAGAGGCAGAACTAAAGCCTTCTTTTAGCCTAAATGCCTATTTTGCTTTGCTGGTAATTATAAAGGAAGAGCTCAGGCTTTGTAAGGGGCAGCCAGCTCAAGGATGGCAGGGTAACACAGGTAAAGTTCTGGTGGGCTTTGTTTCCAGCTGCGAGCTGCAGGGATCAGGCTGGGTGTGCTCACCTTCCCGTGAACAAAGCTTCACAACATCGTGCAACATGATCTTAAGGAAAATTGTAATCTCCAAATGCTGGGTCATTAATCAATGTTGGAATAAAATGTTTTCATAAGCATATCAATGGTCTTTTAAATCAACTTTTTTAAAAAATCGCCATGAGTGTGCTGTTAAATTCATTTAATTTTAAGGAAGTTTTGTAATTATAAAGCTGAATCATGCATCTCTCCTAAAATTACACTGAAATAAGGAATAGTTAACTTTGTGAATGAATAACCTTACACAACGACAGAGTAACATCCACTGCAATACTTCCTACAGCTAATACTTGCTTTTGAGTGTTTATGTAGGATTTTGGAGAATAGGATACACCAAAAAAAGACAGAATAGAAAAGAAAACATGAAAGTTAAACATACGATATTATAAATAAGGCACAAGCCACAATTCAATTAAACAGACCACAGGAATCAAGGAAGGAGTCACTGCAACTACTGGACTAACTCTGTTTTGTGTGCAAAGGAAGAACCCAATTGCGGATAAAATGACAACAAAATATCCCAACCAGCTAAGCTATACAGGAAAGACAAGTGCAGCCAAAAAGACTTTAAAAAAAATGGGATCATCAAAATAGTAAACATAAGTACCAAATGAAACCAAGTTCTTCAGTATAAATTCCTTTGTGACAGTTTGTTACCTTGGCACTAAGCACTATTCACCCAGGGACAGCAGGTCAATGCCAATGGCTAACAGCTTGTATTCAACTTAACCTACACTAACCTTACACTGATGGTTGGAGGAAGGCAATTAATATGAAATAATATTTGAAACTGAATGATAAAGTAAGTTTGGAGTTTATAAACTTTCACTTTTACATTATACTTCATTAATTGATTTATTATTGTGAAAGAAATCAAGTCACTTCAAAATGTAATTATTGCACTGGACTGATCAAGGCTTTGAGTAAACATACTCAGTTGCTTCATAGGTTTTCAACCTTTTTTATTTTCTTAAAAATAAGTAGCAGCAGCAGCAAATGATGATGCATTAACTATGAGTTAGTGGAAGCATAAATGTATACGGCATAAAATAACTAATTAATTCCAACCTAGAGGAAGATGTTTTAGGAGGTACAAATAATGAATTTGCCAAAATAGATATGTACAACATAGTAAAAAAAAAAAAGAAAAGAAAATTTTCAGTTATCTTCAATTTACTGCTTACAGTGAGAAACACTGGAATAAAAAGAGCTTAGATACAGTCATTAATGTTTGTTTTCAAGGTTTTTAAAATGCATGTGTAGCAGTGACTAACACTTACAGGGCTAACACTTCCTAAATCCCACTGGCAGCTGCACGGACGCTGTAGGTGGTCTGATAGACTGTTTCAGAGAATGGCTTAACTATTAAGAACGCCAATGTGATGCCTGACCACGATTAATTATATTATAATGGTCTGCAGATAGTCTAGAATGGAAAACATACCATTTTTCCTTGGAAATTAATAGATTTACAAATCGGAAAACCTCCCTCCCCACACACAGACACTGTGTAATGATCTAAACACAGTAGTAACTCAGAAATTTAACCACTTAACTAACCCTGGGCCACACATTCACGTGCTGCTGTTCACTAGCTATTCACCCAGTAAGAAGCAAAGATAATTGCACAACAGATTAACGATGAATTAGTCTTTAGCAGACCACACAGGCAAAAAATATATATCAGACAAGGTACAAAACAATAGTAAATACAAACGGACTTGGAAAAAAATAATAAAATAACTGAACCAGTTACTCTTTCCCCTGAAGTTTACTCCTGCTGACTGTAAAAGTTACAGTTTTCATTTTTAAATTCAGTTAGTAAATTTTTCAGTTCCCTAAGTCTCACATAGGATAGCAAACCACTACTACGCAGAGCAGTTACAATGTCCCACTACTACACGTGCCACATCCATTACAAATAGATTTAGGCAGGCCTCAGTGAAAACAAACCAGTGCAATCCTAAAGGCTCATTTAACACCAAGTAGGTAAAAGGTCTGACATCACTTCTTCATATTATCTCAAAGTACAGAGTATCAGCATTCTCACTGAGTTGTGTAAATGGTGTAAACGATTGTCTTGAAAAATGTCACTGGTCTCTGCTAGTACTGGCAACACTAAAAATGGAATACAAAAATCTTAGCTTGTCCAATTTTCCTCACTTAAACAGTAAATAAATGCAACTGTTTCCCTATCTCTACTGTATCTCTATTAATGGTCCCTATCAGAAGAGTAAACAAGGAACTAAAAACCAAAAAGGCTCAGTAAAGGAGAACATGGATTAATTTGACTCTTAGAATGTCTTACCTAGGTAGTTAAAAACCAGACCGTGAAGTATAGTATCACCTCACAGACTTGTTATCACAAATTGAGGTAATGGTAGGTATCACCAGCACCCACTTAGATGTTAATTTGAATCTTGGCTTCTGCAGGTTCCTGCAGTAAAACTTCTACTCACTCAAATTGTGTAAAAAAAGTATTTTTGTTTGTTCTGATTTAAAAATTTTCTTTTAACTGAAGATCTTTTTTCTTATACTGTCAATTACACTGAAGGGAAACTCATTATCTATCTCATTATACCATCCGTTACATTAACTGCCTATTTTATTGTTTACCTGCTATCCGCCTCCATTCAAAGTGAAAAATAGTGAAAATATGGCCCTCGTCTTCTTCCAAGATGAAATACCCTATGTCCTTAAACAGACATAAAATATTGCTATAGCGTAGACTTCCTAGTGATGTGCATCAACTTACTTTTGGCAACATTGGTGTATCTCTCTTCTTTTTCTTTTCTGAATTAGGATCATCCAACAAATCTGGCTCAAAAGTGTACAACTCCGTAAGTTCATTCATAGTAAAATGACGTTCAACTTGCTGTTGATCGACAACCCGGAAAGACAACGACTGCTTTGTTACCTGACGGTCATAGATCTTATCTTCCATCGTTCCCTAAAAAATGAAGACACTCACTTTCACACAAATACTGGACCTCCTTGTCATACAGGGAAAAAAATTAATAGTTATAAACCAGCTAGAATAACAACATAACAGTGTTCTATATTCCTTGTTTCTTTGATCCTGTATCTACAAAGTCACCTGAAAACACTGTTTGCTGAGAAAATAATAATTAAAAAAAACCCTCCTGGAAGCAAGCACAAAGTAACATGAATTGTATACATGACAGATGTCACCTAGCTACTGACTAGAGTATGAAATGTGTATTTTCAGTAGTGTTTTGAAGAGATCTGTTTTTGTTTCAACACCCCAAAGTAGGATTTAAAAAACAAACAAATGGCATTTTCCACAGAATGTACCTTATTGCGCTGCTTTTAGCAGCCTGTAAAAAGGGAAAACAGATACCATATCACTGGGGTGGGGAGCAGAGGGGAAGGGAAGCAGTGAAGTCTAATTCATCACAGCTGTGTATGAAAAAATTAGATCCTTGATTAAAAAAGGAAAAATTTTATTTTTTCTTTTTTAAAAAAGATGATGACTACGAGAAGTAAGAGAACAGCACAGCCTGTTCTCAACATCGTAATTTAAAAAGGAGATCAACAGTTCAAAAGTGCACATGGAAAACTACAAAAATAGACTGAAGGCTGAAGAAAAAACCTGTGTCTGACAGTTATGTGTTACAAGAAGTAATTTAGGTTGGCAAGTAAGTAGTGACTTGATCAGGAGTTAAGTACTGTTACTGGGAAAAGGTATTCCATCTACTCTGTAACACCTGAAGAACAAGAATATGAAGCAAGATCCTTCCTAACAGAAACTATGGCATCATACTTTAAAAAAGCATGGATCAGTGACTATCACAATTATTACACTTTAATATCTGTAGGGTGTGATACAAATTTCAAATCATGACTGGACACATTTTTATCAAAAATTCTCTAGCTCCCTGTGTTTTCATTCCAGTTGGACCATCAGGGTGCAGGGGTCAATTGAAGACAGCTACACTGAGCAAGCCTATTGCCTAACAATTACCATCCTCTACGCAATCTATTAATTATGAATTTTTAGCTCTGTGCAACTTAAAAAGGCTGAGAACACTATTCTGAGTCTGAACGTGTGAATCACTGCTGGAATTCCAGAATTTGTGTTACATGAAGAGTCAGATGAGGTGGCTTAACAGGAAATCATTTCAGTTGTTATTTATTTTACCAATCTCTCCTTCAAGAGGTTTTTCTGTGGCCAAATAGTGCTCTCAGATTAGGGCTGGAAGATGACCGAATCAGTGTGGACCACTACAGAATTCACCACAAATCCAAATCATTGAAGTTTACGAATTTGACTGCAGGACCAGAATATCATAAAAATATCAAGACAGAAACATACCTGAGCCAAAAACCTGTACACAAACACAGGTTTGCTCTGCCCAAAGCGGTAAACCCTGAAAATACTCTGGATGTCATATGATGGGTTCCAAGAGGCATCAAAGATGATTACTCTATTAGCAGCCACGAGATTAATTCCAAGGGAACCTGCTTTAGTGGATATAATAAACAAGCGGCCTCTGGAACAGAGAAAGATGCAAAATGTTAGTATTTTGGAAAACAATGATTGTTCCTATGTTGCTGTGTTACTATGGAGTTGTTCGTACACTGAAGTAACTCAAAAACTTTATTAAAATACTGTATTAAGACTAAAACAGACACAGATTTTACAAGGACAACACCTTTAGTAAAACATACACTCTCAGAAGTACAGATCAGGGCCTTTTGCAAATGCAACTGCTAATAAAAGCTGGTGGGTAAGAAAAAAATTTTTTATTTCAATTTTCAAACTCTAATAAAATTAGTTAGATCAAATTAAACCATAATTTTAAACAGGCATATTCCATGCTATTGAAACTGTCTCCTGGCTAGCAAACTTTCAGGATAATTCTAGAACAGCACTGTCTCTTTGATGTATCTGCTTTTTTTGAATACCATCTTGCTTAGGTTCAACTTAAAATGAGCTCTTAACCCAACAGAATAAACTATTTAAGAGTATTAACACTGAATTAGCTTACCTTGTTCCATTTAACTTTTTTTCCCCTGTACGTTAGACAACATTGCCACATAACTACATATTTTATTTTTTAAACAAACCTAGGAAGGTGAGGCCCCTTAACTTCGTTAAACTTGTACAAGTTTGTATCTATCTACCTATCTAAATCAGACTTGAATGTCCCAACTTGTATGAACCCTGGATGGCTGGGAGATCCTAAAGACGGCTGAGAGTCACAGGCTTCTGACCAGCCAAGTGACTGCTGTCTCCTGGCCAGACCCCACAGGGCTCTGACCTTCCTAGGTCCTTATATTCTGTCTCTGATCCAAACTGCTTACAACCTAAACAAGAATGAAACACTGCTTCCATTTGTACTGATTAATACTTGCTCAATCTCAGGAAACCAGAAACCTATTCCTATTGCACATTTTTTGGTGCAAGTTCTGCACCGGAGAACATTGTGATATTTATTCGCCTAGCCTTAAGAGGTCATTAAGCTAATACAAGTAATGAAGAAATAAGGAAGAAAAGAATGAGAAGGGGGGGAAATTAAGCACGTGTATCAGAAGAGATCTCACCTCACATTAGTTTCATCATTAAATTCTTCAGCCCATTTCTTTCTTGACTGAGCTGTAGTTGAACCATCTAAGCGATAGTAATCAATGTTTCTGAACCATTTTCCTTCACCTATAAATGTAATAGTCAAATTATTAAAATACTGATTGCATAAAAGACTGATAATACTAGATATACACAACTGTCTAGTCAAAGAACAATATGAAACATGAAATGTATTATTTTTCAGTTTAATTATCCTGTGAGTTATGGCTATTTCTTGCCAGATGGGAAAATAAAATAATCACAGCTAACAGAATGCTTTCTTCTCTCCCCAATTCACAAGTAACCTTTTTTTCTTTGGCCATCAAGGTATATGTATACAAAATGAACCCCACTGTGCCATCAATTATAAAGAAAACAGCATTTTTAGGAGACAGCACTGCTCAATACAATAAATTATGAGACAGAGATTGTTGAGTTATGTCAGGAAGTCTCTATATGGTGAATCTTGCTATGATACAGAGTCCAATTGCTTACCGAAAGAACTACCACAAAGGAAAAAAACCCACCCCTTAAAACATTTTCTCAGACTAAAGGCACAAACTCCACAAAATACAGACAGCTCACAGTATCTGAAGATGACAGATGTAAGGAAGCTGAGGAAGCAACAGCCAGAAAGAGTAAATCTCAGAGACACAGATACTGGAGATCTGCATCTAACTATGATGTTGGTATCTCTAAGACATATTTCTTTTATGCAACTGTTCAACATGTTTACACTTAGAAATAAGATTTTTGAAAGGAATGATGGATTCAAAGGAATTTTTCAATCAACATGTACTAGGAACCAAAATTTCACATGAAAATGAACTGCATCATCAGGAGCTCTAGGAGGATCTCACAGAGTAAACAGAAGACAGAGGATGTGAGAAATTGAGAAATTTCTCACCATTTGAGCATCACTAGGATAATAATCAGTTCAATACTTTGGTCCCTTATGAAGTCCATGAAACAATCTACTTCAGTACACATAAAGCCTAAATTCACATTTCGCATGTTCTACACACTGTTTTAAAGTAGTCTAATTTTCATTCATTATCTCTCTCCCAGTAGGAAGGATCAGAATTTGCCATGCATCAGCATACAACATCGCTTTTGCACAGAATTTAGCAAAATGCCTTCTCTCCTTTTAGATGATGAACACTTAATCTGCTTAGGCTATATTAAGCCCAGACGATACAGAATAAAATCAGAAGCAAGAGCCCACAATGGGATAGCAGAGACCACCTGCAAAGGAGACCAATAATCCTGCCAACTTCAGGAATAGTACAGAGCATACAATACTTCTAATGAAAACAATTATTTCAAATCCATTCCCTTTGGACTGAATAGAGACAGAAAAGAGTTACTAGTGTTGGAATTGTTCAAGGTGGCACTTACCTTTATAAATAGGAGGCTTGTCTTTGTCAGTTTTCTCCCTGTTGGCCAGCTCCAGAAAATCTTCTATCAAATCCAGAGATATTAGGGACTGGCTAAACACTAGGCTGAAAACAGAAACAGGGAGACACAAAATTCACCTCCGATGTTATTTTAATTATTGTATTGCTTTATTTTTCCTCTCTCCTCACTCTGATACTACTGTTGAAACAGCCTTTCTAGACACAAGAGAAAGACTGTGGTGGAGTACATGGATGTATGGAAAAACTCACTGATAAAAATGAATGTAACATGCACATTTGCTTCAGAAAACTGAGCTACAGCATTATGAAGACTGAATGAAGAACACTGTCAGACTATTACAAGGTTATTAAAAATACTTCTAGAACTAACTTACACTTTGTCTCCAAGCTCCTCTGCCATTCGAAGAATTTCAAAGAGAAGCACCATTTTCCCAGAATGCTCCAACACTTCAGCATCTGCATCTGTGACAAAATCTTTGTACCAATCTGGTGCTGGGCTATCAGGATTGGAAGATGATGTAGCTTTGCCTATAAAAAAAAACACAGTAAAAAAAAAAAATAAGATAAGGCCATCGTCTCCATTTAAATCCTTTGAAATGTCTGAACTACAACATTTTTCCTTGTTTTTTGGCTTAACTGGTATGAAAAGAGTTAAACAGGCAAAGAAAAAATAGTGTTTGTACTATAACAATTATCAGATTAGCAGTTACCAATAACATATATCATCAATAAGTCACAAATCCCCTTTTGCAAAATGAAGCTGACTCGTATTTTTTCTACTTGTGTATTATACTCACCTTCATCTGACTTTGTAACAGATGGAGGGTTGTTTACAAGTTCTTCTGCGTTTCCTTCTCCACCTCCACGTGATCTTGAATTCCAGACTTTAATAACTTCAACATCATTATCACTGCCACTTCCACCTGAGCTACACTCTTTCTTCACTTTTTTCCCCTTGGATTTTTTTTTCCTAAAAAGGTAACATTTTACACCCCATTATTTTTTAAAAATTCTACTGTTAGAGAACATATTCTAATAGATATATAAAATAAAAAAAATAAACATTCACTTTCATAGAAATCATAGAAAGTTCTGTTAGGGAAATAAATTTAATAAACAACAACAAATAAAAGCTCAATTACTTTGCATAATCATCAGAACTTAAACTCATTGAAGTTTCATCGGAATCCGAAGCTATGAACTCATCCATACTGTCTTCATCAAAATAGCCCTCAAAAGAGAAAAAACAGAAATTTTATTGAGTATGCTCATCCAGAAGCTTTTATTAAACCTTAAACCATCTGCTTATTCTTCATTTAAACAATGATCAGTTCTACAAAGGGTGGCCTTGCAAAATGTTTTAAGAATGACAACATAGCCAGAAACAAAAATATGACAAAACCAGCAGCAAAATTACCCTACAGCAACAAAGATTTCCATTAATTTGACGAAACTTTACCTAGCATTTGGCAAAGCTTATTTGGAACGTTCTCAATAGAGAGTATTTTGATATATCTAATTTACCTTATTTTCTTTGCTAATATAGTCCAGCTGCAAACACCAAGGGTGAGTCCAGATTCTGCTCAACATCTGGAAATCCTGGAATAGTTTAGCTCCAGCTTTGCCTCTTCCACCTTCATTGCCACTACCTACACCTGACAATAAAGTTCAGGTTTTAGAATGAAACCTTGAATTAAGTGCCACATAGTGTTCCCCCTTTGAACAATCCGTTAGCACAGTACTGAGTGTTCTTTCCAGATGCACATCATATTGTAACGTCTCTTGTAAAAGAGGTCAAATTACTGAGTCACAGGCATTTTTTTCCTAGTTAAAGTTGTCAAAATTAGATTTTCCCCTTTTTCTTGATAATAAGAAACATGATTACATTATTACATAAAAGCACAGTTCTCCCCAGTATAGGAATGAATCCAAATCCCCTTAAAAAGACAGTCATGTCTATTTAGGTTTTGTAAAAGCAGCCCAAGGTAGAAAATATAAAATAAAATTTGCATTTAGGTTTTAATTAATTTCGCTTACTATTTTGAGCTACCTTTATTTAATGATTTGTAATGTTGCAGTATTCTGCTACACTACAGACTCTAAAAAAGGCCAGACTATTTTTTCCATTGTTCAAGCACAAATTAGTCCAAAGTAGCACAATGTTCAGAGAGCTAAATTTCTTTTTTGTAGTCTCAATTTCTCATTACGCAGCACATTACCTTTAGGTTCTTGAAACACTTTTTTTTCCTATTTATTATATGCACAATTTAAGGCAAGAAAATAGTATTTATTGCATCACAATCATCAAAGGTTTATGGCAAAACAGGCACAAAGCTTATTCAGTGCATTTGCTCAACGCACAAGACAATCCCAGTAAACGACTACGGAGTATAAATATTTTAACACAGAAGGTCTTGCTATGTTTTCATCATGCAACAGCTTGAAGCATCTTCCCATTTGTGCTCTCCTGTGACTTTGGGAAATGGAATTGTAAGGACAACAGAAATTCTTAGATTTGACTTCCCTAAAGCTGAGCTAACATTACAGAGAAACTCCATGTTACCAGGTTTCGAGTTCACAAGTCTACAGACTTTTTAATTTTCTATGTTATAAAAGTGAAAGAAAACATGTATTGTTTTCATGAAATGAAGGAAACACTTGGTAAAACTGCATGTAAAATGTGTGTTTTAGTTTATGGCTGTTACAATACACAGAAAAATGTAATTTTAAAAATTTGTAGAGGAATGCAGCAATTTGCCAACTGCATTTATCTGCAGTAGCAAGACTCCCTTTTTTATTTAATGAAAATCAAAAAGCACGTTGTCTTTTGAAATACAAAGTAATGCAAAGAATTGACGTGGGCACCAGCAGCCAGCATGGAGATTTGCTCTGGAGACTGGAGCACTGGTCAGCTTTGGCAGCTTCTTCCCCTCTAAAAGGGCCACTCGTCTTTCCTTCCTCTTGCTTCCCCTCTTCTCTCCTCTATAGTGTCTGGCACTGACCGAGCTGACCAGACTGGCAGGACACTAACTCGAGGGGAAGACAGAGAAAGGAGATGATGCCTTCCACTAGTTCAGGGGGTTGAAGAAGCCCACAAAGGGCTGCTAAGTCATGAAACAGTACAAACCCTTTTGACAAATGCAAACTTCGCTAAACTCAAACAATTTTGTTGAGCCCTTAAAGTGTAGGCAGATTAACTCAACTACCTGTTAGGCAGTGCCTTTTCTTATAGTTACTTACACACACCACCTGTTAAAACATTAATGGCTCCAACAGCATAGCAAATACGGAGCTCAGTGTAACAGGCTTCTCGCCAGTGCAAACCCCATCCTTAATTTAACAGACACTGCACTAGGGCTACCTTCCTCCTACCTGCTGCCTACTTCATTAAAAAAGGAAGTATTGAAAGCCATTGTATGTAAAGAATTCTGTAATGAATTAGAGAAAAACAGCTGTAAACATAAAGCACCAGCTCTTATGCTGAGCAGTGATGTGTAAAAGATTTACGCTGCCATCTAAAAGCACGGCAGATCTACAAAGCCAGGGCTGGCAGAGTCTGGAGTTACAGAACCAGCCCCTCTTGGTATTGGACACAGGCCAGAGATAAGCTACCAAACTACCATACCTGTTGTGATTAAAAAGTTCCTACGAAGACCTACAAAGATTTAACCTAAATCATTTAGATGCATGCCAGTAAATAGCTAACACTTATCGTTTTTAGGTTACTAGCTTTGAGAAGGCAGTTAGCATGATGCAGAAATAAATACAGCACAAATAACTTGCTTTTTAACTAGCTTTTTTTTTTAACAGACTACAGTATAGAACTAATTAGGAATCAGTACTACACGTGAAGTACGTAAATGACTATCAATCTTTTTACCTGACAGACTTGTAGGCACATACCTGTCAAATGATCCAAGTAGTATTGGTAGAGCTTGCACTGAATAGGTGTCATTCGAACTTCTAGAACATACTCGTATTTTGGTGGGAGGAACTTTGTTAATGCTGTGTAATCTTTCCTCTGTAATTTTACAAACAGTACTTTAGTCATATAAACATGAAAACGACTACTGAGAGCTTAAGAACTTCTGGCATCCTAAACGACAAAGCACCATACACAAATTACAAGGATTCAGATGCTTTCCAACCACAAAGGGAAAAAAATAGCCCACTAAATACAATCCAATTACAGGCACTGTCTGCAAAAGCCCATCTTACCTAGTAAAAGTGGTTGTCTACTCAAAAGGGTATGACCTATTAACCCCATGTCCCAGTTCCAAAGTTGACTGCAACTTCAGGAGCTGCTCTGGTAACTACTTTTGTGGGTGTTTTTTAAATATGAAAACCTTTTTTTTGTGAAACGTGGGTGAGTCAAGCAGCTAATATCAACGTTTGTATCACAGATGAACTCACTCACATACAGGTTAACCACTTTCTGTTTCAGAGAACGTAGTTTCTAAATACTTGCTTGACGCAATGAGAAATTTACTTTTGGCTCCTTTTTTGGCTCAGTCTACTTCTCTCTACCTACCCCTTCATCCAAACGGTGAACTGACTGAGAGACTGTTGCACATTTAGGAATTAGGTGACGTTCACCAGAGCTAACCTGCCTGTGCTGTGCTGCATAGACTCCCTGGCTGCAGGATCACCTCAGCTCACTACACTGGAGAAGCCCGCACTTGGCACTGGCCACCTACGCGGCCTTGCTGTTATCTACAAGTACAGCAAGAAGCTCTCATGAGAACATCTAGGAACAGAAGACAACAGAACAGTTGTCTTCATCTCAAGGAAATTACGTAGTAGCTGGAATGACCAAAAGGGAGAGCTGCTGTCTACAGACAGGATCTGCTCCGTGCAGCACACTGTGAGAAAATTCATCCGGACTCCATCCGATGCTGCACAAACACAGGGGGCTTAGCATCTCATGAACAGAAGATTTACTTCTATTTATGTTCCTTCTTGTTCTGTCTTTTGGTTTGTGTTCCTGTACTGCTGTACAGATGTGTCAAATTATGTACACTATTCTTTCACCACTACTCGTATTTCCAAGATCATAACTTTATGATATGAGGTCTTTCACTAGCCGTACACACTGCCATAAACTTTTTCATTTCTTTCCAGGACAAAGAAGTATCTGGTTGGTTGAGGCACCATCCCTGGAGGTGTTCAAAAGACAGGTTGATGTAGTGCTGGGAGGTATGGTTTAGTGATGGTGATGCTTCTTGTTTGATGTGTGGGTGTCTATTTTTGTCAGTTAGGTTGACGGTTGGACAAGATGATCTTTGAGGTCCCTTCCAACCTAGAAGATTCTGTGATTCTGTGGGACTATCCCACTATGACCATTTCACCCAGCTCATGCCCATTTGGGCTATTTAATCAACTACCAACAACTGCACAGGCAGGAAGAGGCAGCTGGTGCCTACAGAGTGTCACACCTGCCATCAGGCTGCCCGTGCTTGGGTTTATAAAGCAAAAGAGTGGTAACATCATTCTGACAGCATGGAGGTGACACACCATAGCAGCTCAATGGAAGGGCAAGGAATCCAGCCCTCATTATGGAAACCCAGGCTGCCTTGGTTTTAGATCTAAGGTCTTTTAAGGTACTAAGTTCTTTACCCTTTTGGACCTGACTAATCTTACTTCTTTTCTACATTGTTCTGATTCTCACAAATCAGGAAAAATAGGAATTCAGAACTAAGCCACAAACTATGGATTGCCAACTTCCTGTGCAGTTTTTAAGGCAGTTTTAAATGTGTATATGGAATTAAAAGAGAATATTTCAAAGCTTACTGATGTCCTACTCTACCATGTAAATTTCTAGTCTCCTGGCAGGAAAACAGCCGTATTCTCGCATATATGTATACATCCTGCTTAGGATACACTGACATTTGCATAAAAGTTATGAATTATTTTTTCTAAGTCTTTCTAGTCATGATAAATAATGCAGAGATGTGCTGGTTTTGGCTGGGATAGAGTTAATTTTCTCCATAGTGGCTGGAATGGGGCTACGTTTTGGATTTGTGCTGGAATCAGTGCTGATAACACAGGGATGCTTTAGTTACTGCTGAGCAGGGCTTGCACAGAGACAAGGCTTTTTCTGCTCCTCACACCGCCCCGACAGCGAGTGGGCTGGGGGGCACATGGAGTTGGGAGGGGACACAGCTGGGGCAGCTGACCCCAAAGGGATATTCCATCCCATATGATGTCATGATCAGCATTAAAATTGGTGGGGATGTTGGCCAGGGGGCCGCTGCTCAGGGACTGGCTGGGCATCAGTTGGTTGGTGGTAAGCAACTGTTTTCATTTGCATCACCTGCCTTTCTTGGGTCTTCTGTTATTTTGCTTTTCATCATCATCATTATTATATTTCAATTATTAAACTGGTCTTATCTCAACTCATGAGCTTTCTCAATTCTATCCTCCCAATTCTCTTCCCTCCATCCTGCTGGGGCCGGGGGTGAATGAACAAGTGGCTGTGCGGTGCTTAGTTGCCGGCTGGGGTTAAACCACAAGAGATCTAGTAATTAGTGAAAATATTTAAGTCAAAAGTAATAGCTGGACTCAACGGAGCTCTCAAATAGCAAGTTTACAGGGAAAGCACTTTGACTGCTTTTATGTCAACGAGATGAAATAAATTCTTCCCCCCCTGCAGCCAATTCAAGTAATTTGTTACAGTAAAATTGGTCTTACCTGAACACATCCAGCCAACATCTCATAGAGAATATGTGCACGCTTCTTCATGACTCTGACATCTACCAGAGTAGAGTCTGCACACTGACCGTTCTGAATTGGATTTATAAATCGATTTCGGAATTCCTTAATTGAACCAAGCAAATTCTCCTTAATAAAGTTAACCATGCAGTGATCTAGGACAAAAAGACCAGGCTTGAGTTGTTCAAAATGGAAAGTACAGTACTGGGATTAATTCTAACAGAAAATAAATGTGTTGTATCTAAAATGATGAACTTTCTGGAGAGTAGAAAAACTCCAACCACCCCAACATTTTCCAGAAAGGGCATCTTAAATTGACACATACTCTAGGCACGGAGAACTTCTACATTTAATGTCACATTGAAAACTACCTCATTGTGTTTGTTTCACAAAGTCTGTAAGCTGCTGTGCACCAAAGCAATCATGTAACAATATCATTCACAAAGGTTTTTAAATAGATTCAAAAGCATATTAATCAATAGGAAAAAACATTACAGCATATTAACAAACAGGAGCAAAAGTTACAAGCTAGTTTAGAATGAAATTCCAAGGCAATAACATAAATCACTGTTTAGTAAGTTCACTAAGAACACTGCCCTACAATGGTTTAAAACAATTTAAATTGATGCTGCTGCAAGACCTGGTCCACCCATTTTCCCTCTGAACATTCTCAGCCTTCCCCTTTTGACATGCTGAGACTGATTTGGTCCTCTGGTCAGCCAGATCAATGAATTGAACTGTCAGAAAGCTATTTGCTTCTGCATTGTAAATTTTTGGATACTCCTCATACAGGCTCCCAGAGGAATCAGATGCCAAGGGAAAGGATGGAGGAGAGGCCACATTCCCAACAGCTTCATTTCAATTTAGTTTAAACCATCGTGGAACCACATCCCGAGACAATGATTTAATATGCACAATACAAAAACAGATTGTTAGGGCTTTTTTTAGATATAGAAACAGATTTAGATATAGAAACCTAGCAGACAGCTTCACCATATTACATTTTTTTCTTCTAATCAAGCTAAATCGGCTGTATATTGCTGAAAGGCAGATGTATATATTCAGGGAAATAAACAATTCTTAAGCCAGAGAAATACTCACATTCTATAAGATTGTTTTGCAGTGGTGTTCCTGTAAGAATTATTCTTCTCCTTGATCGAATAGAATTCATTGCCTTAGAAACAGCAGATGCTTCATTTTTCAGTATGTGCCCTTCATCACAAACAACAAAGTCGGGGCCTAAAAAGAAATAACATTAGATCTCTTCCATCTTTTATAACCATAAAGAAAGTGGCAACCTAAAGAATCCAAAAAGTTTCTACTAACATTATTTTATAAATTCTGTGTGTCTGTGTTTGTGGTGGGTTTTTTTACCACCGTGAATGCTCTCAGCTTTTGCACAAGCATTGACAGTAGCTATTCTGTGGCTGGTGCTTGTAATGTCTTCATGAGAAGAATTAAATACAGCTTTGCAATATTTATTCCTATAAATATTATTTATCCACACAGCTCATGTGTCCAGGTCTACATATACATTCACCCTGTCAAAACTTCGTAAAACTGTTTTCCTTAAATCCAGCTTAGGCTGCCATCTACTGACCAATTCTAAAGAAAACCAAAAATCAGGTAACCGGTAATTTTTCATTAAGGCAACAGGTCAGTATCAATAGGAGTAAACAGTGCAATCAAAATCCTTATCTAAGATAAGACACTATTAAATCTGATATGAATTACAGACAAGTGAATTGCCACCTTGTAGCTGAAAGTCACCACAGAAACGTCCTCGGCTTTCTTCCATGAGATAAACCCAAGGATTGTAGACTGCTGTTTTAGGTGAGTTGCACAAAGAATGTCAAAACCACACCACAATACATTTCCACGGTATGCAAAGCAACTCTAATAAAATTATTAAGTGTTACAATTTGGGTTTTACACAAAAGAATATCAAACTTGGCAGAACAGACTTACACACCCTAACAGTTTTCAGATTTGGAGGAAATTTCTGGAAGCTCTTTCCTTGAAAGGAGAAGTAAAAGATATTCTAGGATCCAACTAGTAACTTAGAATGAATGATTTACCAGATCTAAACCTGAACTCAATTCCAATACTACCAATCATGAAGTCAGCTGAAGTCAGGTTTATGCACCTTTGAAAAATGCTCCACAAAGCCATCAGTTGGGTTCATCCATCCAGCTTTAAGTGGCAAAGTGGCACTTGTAGTATTTGAAGTGGCAAAGTAGTATTTTGTGAGCATGGATAATCCAATTTTTGTAACTTACTAAGAACATTTTTTCCTCAGACTAAGTTTAAACTGCCTTGTAAAGAAGAAAATTAACTCTAGGACAGTGGTCAACAACAAAGAATCAATTACACCTTCCACTACTTCCATGATTTAATGCCACTGCCAGTCATCTTAATCGTGCCAAAAAGTGATTTAGTTTTAGGCAAACATCTCCTAATGGTGACAGATCCTTTCTCTAGTCCTCATTCTAGTATTTCCTGAAGGGTAAGGATCTTGCAAGCACGCTGCTCCTGCAATGCACAATGTCACTGAGATGATCTTGAGCCATTCCCTAGAACTGAAGCCTTTGCGACATCTCCCCACCAAATGTGAAGCTTAATGATTGAACATTAATAGATCATTCTCAGAAACAGATTTGGTCTGGTACTTTATGGTTACAATCAGAATTAAAGTACATTAGAGAAGAAGGATAATGAAGTCTAAATGACAGATAGCAATCAAAATCGTGCAAATACCCCAAAAATCAGTTTCAATAAAGACTGTGATTCATTAATATGAAGTGGTAAATTAAAAAAAAAACACACGAAAAAAATCCCCCCAAAAACCCACCTCAAAAGCTGTTGTTCAGAGTAAGTGAATGATAGTAAAAATATGTAAAAACTATCTTAGTAAAGTTATTCATGGGTTGTTTTGGCAGGCGTGTAGCATTGGTATCTTGAACAAACATCTTGGCTACAACTCAGTGGCGGGGATTTTCATAGATTTGTGGGTTTTTTCCTTGTTCTTAAAAAAACATGAATGCAATTCATTATAGACAAAACATTTCTCAAAATATAATAAAGGAATGTAAAACTTAAAGGGACCTCAAGGGATCATTTAATCCATTTTCTTCATCTGAGATAAGAGTTATGAGAAAGGGACGTAACCTCCCTGATAGAAGTAGGAAACTCCATGACCTCTATCTTTTTCTAAAACACTGTGCAATATTACCTCATTTAAATATTCTCTGCTACAAATCAGAATAAATTCTGCCCTTTCTCCAACTGATGTAAAAAATAACTGATAACAGTCCTTTCAGTAACCAGCTCTCACATGGTGGAAATTCGTCAGTTTGCCTTTCTTCTAGGCTAAAAAGCCTTACTCCTTCAATCTTTCCTTAAGGATCATAGTCTTCATCTGCTTATCCTTCTTGCTGTACTTGCACATTAATATACTGATGTACATAAAACACACCCAGTGATATATAGATATACACACAATTCTGCTTTTCCTCTGAAGTCTACAAAAACTTAAATCTGCTTCATACAACTGCCAATTAAAGTGCAGTTTCCAAGTTAAACAGTAATGGAATTTTTATTAGTAGCAACAAGTAAAAAAATTGAAAAGTTATTGAAATGCTGCAAGCAAAGCACAACAGCTATCAATAAACCAAATGGCATTTCATCAGCTGCACAGAGCATTATGGGAAACCATTTGTTGCTCTGCATGCATATATAATGCTGCTATTATTTCACATAGCAGAGCTAGTTAATTAATGAAATCACTTCTCACACTACTTCTCCACCCATAAACTTTGGCTAAACCTTCCCTCTCTGGTCCCCTCTTCTTTAGTGTACAGTACAATATAAGCTTCTACTATAGAATATGTCTACGCTAGCAGTATTCATTTTAACTAGACACATATCCTTAAATTATTGCTCAAATACCAAATTTGCAACTTTTAAAATTAAAAATGCTCCCAGAGGCAAAGACTTTCCTATTTACAGGCACAGCAGTAAGCCAGCACAGAACTTCATAACTCTTTTACTGGCAGCCTGCTGTATTGCCAGTGCTGTGATTCACAAAGACAGCAAGGAACAAATAATGGTTGCAAGATACTGCTCATCAATTTATCCAATCCAAATGTCTCCAAGAACTAATGGATAACAACAGATGAACACTTCTATCTTTTTGTTATTAGTTAAAAATGAGAAAGATTTGAAGCAACATAAAAATTATGGAGTTATCTCAAGGTTAGTTTTCTTAATGGTCTAATTCCATCCTATCAACCAGCTAGTCCAAAAGGAGAATGAAACAGTGGGTTCCATGTTCATATGACATTATTCAAAACCTACAGGGCTCAATGTGCTGCAGTTTCTAAACTGGATTAAATCTACAAAAGCCAATCACCTAATCATAAACACTGCTCGATCATGTTGTCCTAAGCTGTCTGAAGAGGTTTGGAAGTAGAACAGAACCACACCTATAAGCAGGATGTAAAACCCAAAAGATTCGCAAGAGATGGGACAGGGAAGGTTACACGGGTGACTGTGTCTCCTCCATAAAATTGTGTGCCCGATGTACAACCTCACTCCACAGTCAATATTTTTGAAGTCACATAAACACAAATCCATGAAGAAAGGGACAATATTACTAAAAAGACACATAGGTAACAACCCCTATGTTTAGCCTCCTGCACACTTTTCACAAGGAAAAAATCCCACAAAAGGAAAATCTATCACTGTAAGAGCGTATAAAACTCCACTTCATTATTGCACCAGAACATGACCAACTGAATGCAAAGCTACCGTTCTGTCAGGCTACTGTCCCATCACCGCTAGTTCAAGACAGCAGTTCACACCTTTCTTTTCTCTTCTCCCTGCGACTTTTCTGGCAACTTTCTCAACAAATGGAATATCCCGAGCAAATCAGATATAGACTAAGACTAAATAGCAGAGGGTTTCCCACCCCCCCTCTTTTTTGGCCTTGTTTTTACTAACTGATTCATTAATAGGAGTCAAAAAAACCAATAGCGAGAAGTGCATTTTCTTCATTGCTAAAATAATGTGTGTGGATTCAAGATGATCACAAGAACAGTTTGTAAGCTATGGTACTGGAGCTTCTCTGACTCCATAGAAGTTATTTGATTTAATGTGTTAAACTGGAAAAAATTAATTAATGTTTTAGCTGCTCAAACAGGCTTTCTGCAGAGCTGGAGATGCCAATTCCAATTGGCCAATGCCAATAATCAAAAAGTTATTTTCTCCCATTACAAGAATCCTTTTGTTTGTTAGAACAAAATTCACAGCCCTACTACTACTTGAAGCTTCACAAAATCAAGCTCACGAAGTACAATTATAAACCAGACCAATCCTGCATTTCATCAATCAGAAGGGGGCAGGGGGTGGGGGCAGCAATCAACCTCAGGCTGTCAAGAAACCTGAAGTCCAGCCGGATAACTAAAACCCAAGAAAGCCTACCTCCAGAGTCAGAGAAACCATTTACTGTACCTACCATTTCACCATTCTCAGTTTGAAGAGAAGTATCAAGGTTACAGCAAATATGCCTTTTAAAAACAGTTTTTAAATTATACTGCATGCTGCATAACCATGAATTGTTTTCGAATATCAGTTGCCCGTTCAGAATTTGTAGGAAAAATTTACTGTTTTGGTGAAACTTGCTTATCCTGAAATTTTTATTTCTTTTTGGTGATCACACGGTAGATTGGCTGTATCAACTTGTAGTATTTTTAAGTGCTTATATACATGTTTACATAAGTTTGCTCAGTTCAGCAAACCTGACAGCCACTTCTTAGACTGAAAAAATGAATTGTTGAAGTGCTTTATCTGCAACCAGTTCATTAGCACTTGATTACTACTTATTAGTTTACACTTCCAAGGTACATTCTCAACTATTTTTCATGTGTAGTTCCTCCCTTAACAGTAGATTTCTATCAAGGATAAACCAGCTTGTGGTTGTAATAAATTAGCAGATTAAAATAACCTGAAATTCTCAACAGAATCACTTCAAATTACCTTGCAAAGAAAGCAATGCTAGCAAAAAAGACACCTATTAGGAAGAGTTTCCAGTATATATTCCTGTGATCACTCCTGTATTTGATCTAACAGAAAAAACTGTTACAGAAGTCTATTTACAAAAGCAGATGAAGTAGTTTCTGAACAACTACTTCTGTAACTCAGCAAAAGCCAACAAAGAAAACATGGTAAATCTTACTAACATTATTGTTTAAAATTATCTGCCGAACAGATTTCCATTTGCAAGATTACTTAGCTCATAGTACATAAACCAGAAAGTACAATATAGATAATGCATACTTGTATTAATTTTCACTTACCTGGATCAACTAAAGCTTTATTAAATATTTCTTTAAGTTTTCTACTCTTCACATTCCTCCCTTGTGCAAGATTACGATACATCTCATAGCCTATTATCATCACACCTCCTTCATCTTGCCAGCGCTGGAGCATATAGCTTCTCTCTTGAGGGCGCTTCACAGTTGCTAATTCACAGACCTTTCAAAGAGGGAAAATTAGGCTTGATTTTCTTTTAAAATACTGAAGTTCCAGTGTAACTTTTAAATACCTAAGGTGTATTAACGCATTAACGTATCTCTCACATACATAAAGTGCATTCCTTGGTCTATATTTTGAGTGGTGGAGCTTCCCAATTATGTAAACCGTTCAGTTATTCATTTTTAAGAAGTCTTTTTAAGCCTTATACCTCTAGTCTTTCATCATCTTCTAAACCTTCTTGCCATTTTTCAAACTCATTCAACCAGTTCAAGGCAGTGTTCAGTGGACACACTACCAGAGCTGTCCGGAAATCCAGCTTGTCACACAGCAAGACTGTGTGAAGAAAACTTACTACCTGCAAGAGGAAAAGACAGACAAAATGACAAATAAACCACTGAGTATTAAACACTAGGAAAGAAACATACAAGTACATATTCGAATATAGAACTTACCAACAAAAGTCTTGTTCAAACATTCTTTTTCTGTTTGTTAAACAACTCGCTGCTTAAAATGTAATACACGTGTATCTTGAAGTCATACACTTAATGCTCTGTGTTACACGGCTGCACGCTTCCTGCACGTACTGAGATACGCGCAGTTTTGGATTGCACCAGGGAGCTGAACCATTTCATAAATAAGGAACCTTCCCTTTACATTTCACCAATCCTTTTCATAAACCAAAAATTTCTATTAGGTCTTTTTTTTTTTTCCAATACTCACCCCAAACACTAAGTAAGTTCACCTCTTTGGACTTCACAAATGTATCAGATTTCTTGGAAGTGAACTTCAGTCTTAAATCAATGTTTTCCACATTTTTTCAACATATTGGCAAATTCTCTCAAAAGAGCTCTGAAGCAGGTTATTGAAATGCTTTCCAAGTATTCACCCTGTAGCCAGACTGGCTATATGTTGCAGATGGTAATACCTCCTCCAGGCTTGGGAAAGTAACAAATCTTTTGATGTCACTCAGTGTTTCTGCTGGGCTGCCTGTGTCTGAGCAGCAGCAAAGAAATACAGGACTAGAGGTAACCTGCAAAAATCCAGGAGCTCAGGAGAGTCAGTGATCCCACTGCAGCTCCAGTTCTTGCACTAGACTTTTAATGGCACTCTAATCCATGCCAGCGTACAACATTTGGAAAGTTCTTTCCAGATCAAATCCTGGTATTTGGCAACTCTGATTTAATACACTGTTCAAAGTAATTTCGAACTGCATAACTATGCCTGAAATACTGGGCAACAAATTGCTTTTAGACGCTGCAATGCAAAAGGAATTACTAGTGGTTTTGCCATCGAGACAAAAGCATCTCATGTTCAGATGCAAAAACTACCCATGAAAACTCATCACAGAAGTCCTATGTCCTGGACAGTCAGCAAGTCCCTAACTGCCTTATTTCCCTGATCCTTTGCCCACATTCTTCTCTGCAGTTTGCAAAGTCTGCTAAAACTTATTGTGGATTTAACTCTTAAGAGAGAACCAACAAATGACGTTACAGAGCACAGCAGAAGGACCAACAAAGAACGATGTAAGGCAAAAACCAACTACCTAAACTACAAATAGTGGCCATAAAAATACTTGCTGCATATTTGTAACTGTGGTCCTCTTTAAGTATCAAGAAGTTACAGCCAAAATGACTGTCATGAACACGTCCAGATCATGTACAAAAATACCTTCTGCTGTGGAGTATTTCATCCAACTAAAATGTATGGTGTATAAAGCATAAGTGTACAAAGTCACCTAGACTGCACTGCTACATTAAAGCACAATAGTTCTGCAAAACACTGCTGATCTCAAGTAAAAGGTGTATTTAACTCCGGAAGAACTATAACTCTAAAGCTAGAATTAAGCATATAAAAGTATAGTCTTCAAATGTGATTTTCAAAGTATGTATGAAACTCATCTTCTATAGGATTGTAGATTCTCAAAATATTTTGTGTCAACCCAACTTCCATAAGCAAAGCAAAGCGACATACACTGCAGCTGGAATCCTTAAGAACATACTGCGCACACGCTGTGCACCACAACCAACCAAGACTGCAGCTTGCTTTACCTCAACAGTACTCACAGTGAACGGTCACATTCTCTCTGATCATCTACAGCTCTGTGTTACTCAAAAAAACCCCCTGCAATCCCACAAAAATTGCCAAAATCAAAAAACTACAAAATCCAAGCTTGATTCCCTTGAACCTGTTCTTTGCAGGGGATCTAAAGAATCTGAAGACATTGCACCATCTTAAGTGCTCCATGACCACATTCTGCAATTCACAGGTCAAGAAAGAAGATTCTCATTATCAGGAAGTCCTAAATAACATTTGTCTGAATTAGGTCAGAGGAGAGAAGGACTAGGTATTTCTCATGTAACTTCACTTTTTGAAGAATCCTGGGTGGCAATGGTTCAGAGGGAAGGTAAGAATTAAGAAGCCATCTGACCCAGTAAGGCATAGCTAATGCTAGCAAAGAATAACAGGTACCTCCTGCTAGATTCTCTCAGAAGATCCTCTTGGACCATGTTTTAAGTCTCTAAAAATAGTAACAGAAGACTTCAAGCCAAGTCAAGTCTGCTGCCTAGCAGCGTCCAGGTGTGCTGGCTAGGGCAAACACCAAATAGCAAGGCAGGTGAGCACTATAGAGAGTAGGAACTACCGAGACACCTCATTCCAAACATACACGCGTCAAGGGCCAACTGCTTGTCAACAGGATCTTACAGCATTTTCTTTGCTACGTGACTAACAAGGCTGTAAAGCTGGCTGTTGTCACTGGCAGAGTATGAATCTAGCTACAGCACAAAAATGTTGAGACATCTTTCATACAGCTTCGAATTCCAGGACATTGATATACTGACCTCTCTATGAATGAACAGATCTTGAGCTTTCAGGAAGCTGATAGGGCTTCCCAATCCAATGGGGAAGCTTCTACCACAACTGACCAAGATGGAAGAGGATGGTGAAATGGCATTTCCTCACAGACGCTTTGAGGATCCCATCCTCACTGTAGGAAGAAAATAACCTCTTTGAGAACCATCATCACCATGCTAAAGAGACTGCACTCCAGGGAATAAGTGCATCCATATTTGGAACTTGTGAAGAAACAATTTAGAATGAAGTGTTGAGCAAGTATTGGCTGCTTAATGTGATCTAGAGCTGCCGGTCACAAACTCAGCAGAGCACCGGGCAGAATCCTATCAAGCGACTATAGCTAAGAACTGGTCCCGACACAGGAAGGCCCTGATTGATCCCGAGCTGAAAACAGTTCTAATCAATTCCAGTGCCTGCAGAAGATTTATACTGCAAGTTAGATTTATACTGGTTCAGCTCAAGCCAGAGATCAAAAAGATTCACAGCAATTCATGTCACCAGCCAGCTGCCCTGATAAAGATAGGGGAGTATCTCCATCCATCGCTGTGTCCATCCAGTGCACAGCATCCACGAAGGCCAACAACAGGGAGACCAATGTGGCCCTGCTTTTCCAAGGCCTTTGAAAGCACAGATAAGGCTGTTACCCTCCTTTCTTCTTCAGAGTTCTGAAAAATTTCCCTTTCTCTTTCTTGGAATCAGAGGGAGAGATTCTTCTGTCAAATGACTTCTGCTAAAGGAATTATTGGGAACAGACCAAGCAGCAGAGCAGCAAGATGGGCAACTCAGCCCAGCTCTTTGCTCACAGGGTTTCTGGAGATGCTACGTCCGGCTAAACGCAAACCCAAAATATATGAAGATTGATCGATACTTGAATTCCACAGAAACACTAAAGGAATTCAGCACTCCTGACTACTCTGAAAAGGTGCTAGCATAAATACTGAGATGCAGAGAATTCAAGAAAACTGGTTTTGATCTTTTACCTCTTTTGCAGGTCAAGGCCATAAGCTTCTCCTAAGGCCTGCAATGATTATAAGAGGCCCGACAAAAAGAGTTTGTTCCATTGTTTTACAGCAACCGCTTGGTTGATCAGTTTCAGAAGAAACATTTTAAGATAGGGATTGAGCTTCAGACTTTAAAGACTACTAGAAATGGTAAGTTGCTCACTGTGCAACTTTTAACATGGCAGAAGAGCGGCTTGTATCAGACCATGAAATATGGAAATGCTACAATATTCTGTTCTAAAGATTTTTACAAAGCAGTCTTCAGCAGCATAAAGGAGAAGGAACATGCGCTGAAGTGACAATGGAGGCTTGAACCTGAAGATCTCAGGAAGCAAAGAATTGAAAAGCCAAAGAAAAGAAATAAAGTAATGAAAAAAATGGTTGAAAGTATGCCCTATAGTTAACTGCCAAGGCAATGAAAGTTTCTGGTCTTAACTGTTTGTGATGCACTAGGACTCAACAACATGAACGTACATATGAACCATTTCTGAAATAGAAAACAAATGCCCCCTGTCCTTCAACCCAGAAGAGTTTATGTTGTAGCAAAACATTTTTTATATTAAAATACAAAGCATCTGACTTTAGACACTAAAAGTCTGGCATTAAAAAAACAAAACCCAAAACAACAAACAATTTAAGGAGCAACACATGAATAGGAAGACAGTAAATAACACAATCTGCTTAAGATTATTGAACTGTCTTAGAAGCACAGGTTCCAGAAGCCTGACTACTACTAGCTGTATTTTGTTCTTCTGAGTTGCAAAAGAGCTACACACCACTTACAATTAACTATGACCTTTTCACATTATTATCACTGACTACCTAATTTAATTTTAGATATTTTAAAATCAGAGAAAGCACTAGCATGTACCATAACTTTCAAAGCTGTGTACCAAGAAACCAAACTTCTTTCTCATCACCTCTCTACCAAACATTTTCCTCCAGCAACCCTCACTGAGCCACTGCCTAGAAAACAGTTTTACTATGTTCTGAAAGTCATTAAAATTGGCTTTTGCTGGATCAACTTTCAAGAGCAAGCTACAGACCAGAAAACAAGACTACTTTTGTTTCTTACCTGTAACGTTTTCCCCAGACCCATACAGTGAGCAAGAATGCATCCAGAACCAGGAGATGTCTTTGTTTTTTTAACAGATTCACAACAGCAATCCCACATGAACTGAACACCTGAAGAAAATTATTGAAAAATTTTTTATTAAACATTCATTTTCTTAAAGTTCACCTGATAAGAGATAGGTGTGATCACTTGTAAGATCATGATAACTCATAGAAAAGCAGTGTTCTGGATAAATACTGATTGATTTCTGTCCAATGTGTTGCATGTGGGATGATCCTTGTCTTGAACTTAATAATATTCAGTTTTCACTGGAGTTGTGGCACCTGGGCTAGAAAATATTACTTGCGGACTGCAGGTGACTGTGATCTTGGGAACAGGGAGAAAAGAGGAAACAGAACAAAAAGCAGCAAGGACTTCATGAAAAGAGTTAAATGATCTCGGTACAGTAGCAAAATTATCTGAAACCAACCAGAAGAAATTCTGCCAAGACAGATCAGACATGATATTCTATATTTAAAGAGGAAAAAAAATCAAGCAAGAACTTGTGAAAGCTGGAAAAGGAAAGGAAATATAAGCTACATATCAAAACACCTTAACGACGTGAGGGTCTGGTGGGTGGTTTTTTTGTTCTTTGCAATATATTTATTGGGGAGTTGTATTCTACTATGCTATACTCAGCATAGATCAAGCTTCAGCCTAACTACTGTGACTAGTTCGGGCCACCTCCTTTTAAGAGCTGAAGCAAGTCCAGAAGTTTCTTACTTAAATGGAAAGGCTGCATTATGAACTTTGAGGAAAATTCAAAATATCAGAATGAGCTGCGAAGAAAATTGTGATTGGTTACTCTCCCTTTTGTTCTTCTTCGCTAGAAACATCTGTTGAGAAAGCCGGGAAAATACTAGGAGAAAGCACTAAAAAAAAATTTACAAAAATAAAGCACTAAACCTGACACTGGCACTTGCCTGCCAAGGAGTTTTTCTGATGATTCTAATTCAGGTTGCCTAAAGTGCTTTGCCATTGGAGGAAAAAAAAATAAGAAGAAAAGTTAAAGTTCTCTTTCCTTACCATCTACTTGGTGTGGTTTCAGTCTAGTAACGATACTCCTGTGAACCTGCACTAATGGTTCTTTGGTTTCTTCATCTTCATCTAAAACCAGCTTAGTTGTAATGGGACATTTCAGAGGTGAAGCATCTTCTATCTCTATAACCTATAGGCACACACAGGGCAACACAGGAATACTTCACACATGGGTAATACCAAGCATTTGACAGACACTAGCTTTAGCAAAATCGGAAGTCATAATTTATTAAGTAAAGAGAAACCTTAAGTTCTTTACTATGCACCGCAACTTACCATGGGAGAGTGGAAAAGTAAAGTAAAGCAGCAGGCAACTGAAATGGCTTTCTAAAGATCTCAGAAGCCTTAAGTAAAACTTACCAGTGTTAACCTGCAGGAAACGACAAATAAAACTTGTGGCTTACAAGGCTACATGTAAGTACTTTTAAAAATACATATCAAATTAAATTGAAATAGAAATATGTCACCTTTATCATCATTAACAACTCAACTTCCTAGGATTTTGCAAAGAAAACAGAACATACCTCTCTCAATTTCTCTCTCTCCCGTTCTCTTTCTGCTATACGTTTTCTTCTTTCTTCTTCTTCTTTAAGTGCATTTTGTGTTTCTGTTCTAAGCTTATCATCTTTAATAATTTTCCTTATTTTCTTTCTGCCTTTTCCAGGAGATTTTGAATCATCATTGTCTTCATCCTCAGAATTACTCTATTATAAATTAAATAAATTGTTAGCAAGAAAAATATGGCACAGACCATCAAGTCCTTCATTTTCGGACAAGCTCCCCAAAATTTTATATACACAGGTGGAGTTCAGCTCATAAAGAAAAAGATACTTTTTTAAAAAACAAGTTAGCCAGCATGACAAAAGAAGTGCCACCTTAACTGTAATGAATTCTAAGGTATCACAGATAAGCTGTGCAAAGGCAGTACTGAGGATACTGTTATCATTTGATAGTAACTAATGACTATTAATAAAGAACTGTTTTTCTGTTTTAGTGGTGATAGATCAGATTGGCTATAACCTACTCCACCATAGAAAAAGAAAGCATACTACTAGGGAAGCCTTACCCTACTATTTGTGTCACGTACATTTAGTTTAAAAACTCCATTTACTTAAAAGACATCACGCATCTTTATCAAGATCTAGACAGGAAACATTTTAGTCAAATGCAATGTTTTTTCTCCATAATGGTGCCATTTTACGAATTTTAGCACTGAATTAACATTGAGAAAACTTACGATTTTTTACTGCACTTTGTACAGAGCTGTTTGAGACACCCAAGTCCCTAAGCAGTTGGCAGAAGAGACAGGAACTCCTTTTCCCATTTATTAATTCAAAACACAACATAGTACCTTATTATTGTTCTCACTTGAAGAATCCTCTTGAACCTTTATACGCCTTCGTTTCTTTTTCTGTTTGTAACTGCGCTGGTTTTCTTCCACCTCAGCTTTCTTAGCAGACCTATAAAAAATAAACAAAGGCAGCATTACCAATTAACAATAATAATTCATTGCCTCACTGAAAAACAGTGATAAAAAAAGTACACGAACTACATTGCTAATTAATAGAACATATATTCCCTTTGTGCAATCAGGGGTTCAACTCCAAATTACTCCCTCCCCCTCAACTCACCGGATGCACATAGCAACAGCCTATTCCAGAGAACCCTGAAGAATCTCAGAATTGTTAGTTTTCTATTGCAATTCACCATTCCTCAATAGACATTGACATATCTGGCATAAAAATACTCATTTTTGGTTAACCTTTTTTTTTTTTGAGCACTGGCTCATCAAATTGCTGTGTACCACATACTGTGGTATAAATTCAAAATTCTCACATTTGCTACGAAGTTAATTAGGAGATCCTGAATTAAAGACAAGTATCATAAAACATTTTAAGGACTGATCCAATATCTTTAACTTTCACCATCTCACTGTCTAAATTGCACTAATAAAACCCAAAACCCAAGCACAAGATAAGTACAGTTAAATTCTATTTAAACCTTGTTCTTGGACGTTGGTCATCTTCAGACTCACTGACTTCTTCACTAACTGCAGATTCGTGAAACTCAGAGTCATTTGAATCATCGCTGCTCACTTTAAAAATAAAAGTATGATTTCATGTTGAATATTATCCCAAAGTTAGCAACATTAAATATCTTGTAATTGTACAGCAAACTGTTTAAGATCTATAAACACCGTAAAAGTTCTTTTCAGACAGTATCAGACCCATTAAACATACTAATAAGAAGCAACAGGAATATAAGGGGTACAGAGTAGAAAAGCTTAACATGTAAGCACTGAGTCCTGATAGTTGGCATATTACACCAACAAGACTTGAGGTCTTTATGGAGAATACATCTAAATATAAATTTACATGCAAATAACAGAAAGCATTATACTAGAAAGCATCACATTTTAAAAGACAGGGGGTGAGAAGAAGGGAACGAAATGGGGAACAATACAGAACTTCAGAAAACAAAAGATGGTTTTTAGTTAAACAGAAGCTTTTGTTTCAAATGCTTTAGATGAATCATACTTCACAATTAGTGCAAACAACGCTTAATTACTAACAACATATGCAATTATATTACTGCATTTATGGCTTGAGGTTTCTTCAGGTAATGCAAGTTTAAAACTAACTCAAAGGACAATTAAAAATACATTTAAACTAGCATCATTAGGTAATACTTCCATAATTATTTTGGGGAGATACCACTGGCATTTATAGGCAGTTAGGACCAGCATGCCATTTAGCACCCTTATAATTTCAGTTTGACCTTGAACACAGTGGAACGCATAACCATTTTATGAGTAACAAGACATAAACCAAGGATTGCTTTACATACATAGGGAAATGTAATAGTAATAACAAAGGGCTAAAAAATGGTGAGCTGAAATAAAGTACATTATTCTACTTGAGACTAGTGAACTTAAAAGACACAAAAGAATCCTGAGAATTAGTCTGGCTGCATCTTATTTGCATGTTACCACTGCAATTTACTATTCATTTTCTTGAAAGAAATGTTGCTGGTAGAGTTATAATTCCGTAAGGGAGGAAAAGCACAAAGACAGTCATGTAAAAATGAGCATTTTCACGAAGGAAAAGATAAAATTCACATTGCACTTTTTAGTGTGGGAAACACCACAAATGGTGGCCAGCATTAGTGCAACACTAGCAACAGGAAAGCACCATGCACCCTTCCTGCCACTGGCCACAAAACTCTACCAACAGAGCAGGGTGGCAGCGGGCACTTATGACCATCGCTCTCCTCCTCTGCTCAAAACGATTAAACGCAGGGGGCTGGCAGCCCCTTTGTTCTTGGATGCAACAATGAAAATGAAAAATCCAAGTCAAGCATCATTTCACAGTGCCATCTGGTGTTCAACTAAAGCTTGCAACACTTAAATCCTAGGATGGAGAAATTTCTGATGCAGAAGGGCCTACTAACAGTCCAAGTGAAAAATTATATAAAGGGCAAGACTGTTTTTCACACATTGGACGTACTGCTTTTGCCTCTGTTATTTAAGATCAATATTTAAAGACTCAACAAGATTAATCCAATTCCAAGGGTACAGTAAGTGGAGAGAGCTGCATTTGTAGTCACATTTTAAAGAAGACTATAAAACACAGGTAACAGAATTTTGGATTTAATACACAAGGAAGTTTATATAGAGATTTTAAAATTAGAGAGTTTCATATCTCCATTCAGACATGCTTCGGACTTATTTTATAGAAGCAAGTACTTTTTGTGATAAAACAAGTTTGGATTATGTACCTTTCCTTCTATTTCTGCGCTTGCCTTCTTTTTTCTCCTTCGGTTTCACCTTTTTTTCTTCACCAGATTCTCCGTCACTCACTGTCAGCTTGTGCCTCAGCAGCCTGTGTCTGTATCTCGGCTTCTTTGATTCTTCTTCTTCTTCCTCCTCTTCTTCTTCTTCTTCCTCTGAGTCTGATTCAGAATTACCTTCTTTTTCATTCTCTTCTGTCAGAGACAAGAGACAGTACAACATGCACACTGGTCATTTTTTTCTTACTTATATTTGGCAAGAATTAAAATCTGAATTAATTTAGGCTAAATTAATATCATTGTTCCCTCAAATTTTACATATTTTAGGCTGCCTGAACACTTGGAATGTTTGCTCCAATAGCTGTATACATTAGTCAAGTCTCTCCCATTCATTTGCACATCCTACTGTTCTGTACAGATTATTCCTCACAAATCCATAGGACTTCTGAATTGGTTAAAAAAATGACTATTAAACAAAAAAAACACACTTAAAGAAGAATAAAAGAGATAATCCTCAGGATCACGTACACTGGCCTCTATCTGGCAACTACCTACCAACACTGGTTTTTGTTGAAAACTGAAGAAGCTTTATTAATTATCATTTTCCCAAGTGACCTTTGAAAGTATGACAGTGGCTACAGCACCACTTTTTCCCAGATGCTTTTTGGTGCTCACCATCATCTCCCGCGTTTTCATTTTGCTTTCCAGTTTTCTTTTTCCCTTCATCCGATTCATCATCTGAAGATGCATCCTCATCAGAGGAAAGATTGGCTTTGATTTCTTCTAAAAGCATTTTCTTGGCAATTCTTTGAAGTAAAACAGAAAAAACTATTTATTCCATTGTTCAAGTAAATCTGTGAACGATAAGTGTAATCCTATACCATTCAGAACTTCAAAAAAATGGCTGAAAGCTGAACAAAAAAAAGACACATGATGAAAAGTCATTGTGGTAGGACAGAATATATCGGCAAAAATCTCATGTTAAACGTAACCTGTTAAATTGCTTGTAAGAAAGCAAATCCATAAAAGGCTTCTTAAAAAAGAAGTTTCCTGCTTTACAGCAACACTAGAGATAGCTATAAA
Source organism: Calidris pugnax (assembly GCF_001431845.1). Taxonomy (NCBI): domain Eukaryota; kingdom Metazoa; phylum Chordata; class Aves; order Charadriiformes; family Scolopacidae; genus Calidris; species Calidris pugnax. The sequence goes on along the minus strand of NW_015090995.1, from coordinate 12,936,623 downwards.
ATGTAGAAACCTAAACATTTCATTTTATTCATGGTCTATTTGGGTGGACTCTTGTCAGTTTTGGGATAGGCATCTGTATGAACTAACTGTAACAAGAACATGAAGATGCTACAGACCAAATCCTAATACTCAAATCACTCCCACCCAAAATGGTTAACTTGCTTACTCAATTTAAATCAAGGAGATTCATTTCCTGAAGCACTGAATCTGCTTGACTAGTGCATATGTAAATAGTAATAGTTTAAAAACAGTGTCTCACTGAACGCATGTTTTAAACAAGGAGAAAAAAAAAATATTGCAAATGCATTAACTCACAGGTTTAATAAAAAAAAAAAAAAAGAATTTATTACCCTACCTCTATATAGCTTGCCTTCAGTGGTGTTACCATTCTAACTGCCTGGGCCCCTACCCTTCTGCAAAAGAGATGCTGTAGCAATTGAAGCAACTCATGATGTCTCAAGATGAAGTGATATTAAGTGCCTTGGGAAAAAGACCCAGGCAGAATCCCTCATATAACTACAAGAACTTGCCTTACAGCAACTATAGCAAAAAAATATAAAATATCTGTGTATACACACATACACACAAAAAGTTTTATCAAACATTACAGGACCTGAACTTCAAAGAAAAATTACAATCTTATTTTCTGTTCCCCAAACTGTTCACTCAGCTCCTCACAGTTTAATTTCAGCACAAGAATGTTTTCAGCTAACATAAAAGAAGTTACCATGGAAAAATGATTTCTTTACATGCTCTTGCAACATAAAAAATTCCTATATAAAACTATCCAGGGCAAAATATAAAATGATATGTCTACAGCATAGGAAAATAGTTGACTAATCTGAGAACTCGTAATTCCAGGGGAAAAAAATCCTGAAAGAATGAAACCAGGCCTTCCTCATATAAATATCAGAAATATTATAGTTTTCATTCCATGGTTGTCAATTTTAAATGAATTATTTCTTTTTCCTAGGTCAAGTCTGGTCTGTCTTGCCTTTCAGGAGAATTAATGGATACTGTATGCACATAGTTCAGAATGGAAAAGCTTTTATACCAGTAAAAACAATAATTCAAAAGGTCTGAAACTGAACTACAATCTAGGCTTCACTTGGAAATGGCAAAGGAACCGTGATCTCTTAAGTACAGCTTCTTATACATCAGAAAATTGTTACTTTAATGTAGCACTATAAGACAGGTTTTAAAGAATCTGTATGTCATTTTTCAGCATGTAATGTGTCCCTAAAGCAAAGGAACTTTTCCCAAGGTGACTTTCCTAACACTTTGTACAGTATTTTCTATTTTTGAATGGTAGTATATTTACCAAAAAGATCCTACTGTTAATGTATATTCAGTTATTATTAAAAGATGGAAGAAAAATGATTTAATAAATATTTAAGACTTTTCAGTGAGTCAATGACATTCCATCAGCATCCCAAACACCCTCCCTGAGAGATACCTTGTGAAAAAATCGCTGTTTAGAACTTTAAAATGCAGTACTCTCAGTAAGCTTTAATTCCATATTTACCAAAAGATCACAGCGTGAACCCAATGAAAACTTACTAAAGTCCATAAATAAGTAACATCCTTTTCCAAATGTTTTCTGCATTAGGTCCTTGCAGAGGATTTGGAAAAGGGACTTAGTTTTGTTGCTGCTGTTTGTTGTTGGGTTTTTTGGTTGTTTTTTTAAACCCACCACATCATGTATAACAGCAACAGGAATAAGTAACTTCTTATGTAAAAAATTAAGACCATATTTCTTCCCTCCCTTAATGGTCATTCTTCAAAATGAAACTGCTTGGAATATCACAGGTTGATGTTTTTAACATAAATTATTAACCTTGTTAGTCCTACTCCAGGAAATGCAGACAACAGCAGTTTGGCCACTTTTATTGTTTAAAAAAAATAACAGTATCATCATCAAAGTTTTGCTTTGGAGGAGAAAAAGAAGTAGAAAAACTAAAAAGAACTGCAAAATTTTAAAATTTAACCCTGAAAGTACTGCCTATTAATACTGCTTTTGACTTATTTTGGATTGTTTTCAATTGTATTAGCAAAGTTAACACAACTTATACATGCATAACAATACTTACCTTTCACACCTTTAAAATTTTATTTATATATTTTTAAACAATGGTTGACTTTGGTTCTTAATGAAAGAAGACATACTTTTTTAATTTGTTCTTTTAGGAAGTATATTTTTAAAGGGGGAGGGGAAAAAAAAAAGCGCAAATACATCATTCATCTAAAAATACCATGCACAAAATCTACTATCCATAAACAGAAGATGCTGTTATTTTCCTACTTATCATCATCATAACCACCAACCAGATTGCGTAAACTTAACTAGTTTCTAATTAGTTATTTATAATGACATTGATTAATAAGTTATTGCTTTTATACTCAGAGATAGAAAAGGAGACATTTTTTAGCTAGAATAAAGATTCAATCAATTTGAATCAAATTGAGATGGAACTGCTTGTATAGTGAAAAAAGCTAAATTCTCTTCAATGCATTCTACTGGTATGATGTTAGGCTAAAAATATAAGACACTGTTGAGCTGATTAGAATTAAGATTCCTATTTTTAATATAACTATATATCTACTAGGAATTAAAAGTGTAAGCAGTATTAGAACCAAAAAGATTAAGCCTACACATCTAACAAATGACTGATGCAACAAATGGCTTATATGAATTGGAATAAATTGAATACTGGAGTCTTGAAACTTGTTTTAAATTAAATTATACATGTTTCAGGATAATATATTGCATTTCTATTTTAAGATATAAAACAATTTAAAGTGACCAAGTTTCTAAGCTAAGAAACTTCATATGCTACCTTTAATATTTGCTAATATTTGCATTAACATCAAACTGCAAGTACCGAGAAAAAGAAGCTATGACAGCGTGAAACTCCCCTGGTCACAGTCTTCCAGAAAAACCCATAAAAATCAAAAGATCCTGTAGTATTTACTTGGGTCAAGGACATAAAAGATACTCTTGGCCAACCAGATTTAATAGCTGAACACTCTAAATAAATTTAATTAAGAAGCAGAGAGTGAGGCCCCCAGCACATATCCCAGTATGACAGTATGGCCCCCAGCAAAGGACTTCAGAGAGGAAAAGAAAAAAACCAACCAACCAAAAAGCCCCTGCATTTCAGTCACTTCTGCCACTGACCTGCTGTGACCCTGAGCATGTCACCTTGCCTACCCTCACTCCATCTTATCTAAACACATCGTTACATGTGTATAAAGGACATCTTCCCAACACTTATTTATACAGTGCCTTAGAGACCGAGAGCATGAGACTGTAATCTCACCCAGGACATATAAAACCAACTCTAGAATAAAGTAAAAGTACATTTGCAGAATTTTATATAAATCAGTATTTAAATATATTCCACCTTCGTAAGAATGACACCAACAATATACATTTATAAATAATGACTTGGTTACTATGTATTCTTTAACTTATGCTGAAAGTAAACATTTTTAAAAAAGATAGGCAAACTGAAAGTCAACCAGGAGTTGCTTAGTCACAGTACAGGACTACTTTAAATAATCCTTCAGACATTTTGGCAAAAGAAGAAATAGTAGGTGCAGCCTGTCATCATGTGGAGTTAAGTCCACATGATAATTTGTACCACTCTTCATGAATTTTAGACTGCCAATACAATGGACTCATTTATAGATTGTCAAAAATCTTGGTGAGACAATGCTACAACTGCAAAAACCTTTTTTCTTCTTAAAAAGTCATTAATTTGAAATGGTAGTTAATTATCATGACGTATTATTACCAATTAGATCAACTCACACGTAGTGTTCATAAATACCTACTAATTATATGTAGAAATAAGGTTGCCCATAACAAGCCTTTGGGGATGGAGAGGGGAAAGACATATTTATGTGGCTAATAAAAGCCACCATTCTTCTGGTAGAGCACTATTGAATTAAACGGGCCTTTGGCATATTACTAAAAAAAATTAGAACCATTTAAAATATATATTAAGAGATGAATATTTGAATGAAGTGTCACACATGTTTAAAAAAAAAAGTAGTAAAAACTGCCAAACACCTTGTTCTAAATACTGTACTGTCTTTGTTGAAACAGTCTGATTTTCAAGCTGTCAGAGTTGTATTAAATTAAATGCTTGGACAAGAAAAACGTTTCACAAAAATTTATTGCAACCATCAAATAATTAAAGGCATTCTGTATTAAATACACTATGAACTTCTTAATAAACAAAACTACTGCAAATATATTAAACAGTACCATTTAAAAGATCAGAAAGACCAATAATAGATAATTACACAACATAAGATGAAAGCATACAGCACTATATGTCATATTATGACCCACTTGGACATTGCACTTTGGCAAAGATGATTTCAAGACTATTAATATTCATGTCATGCACATCCAAAGGTATGCAAATAACAGAACATCTAAACTAGAGACTTGCAAACATGAGAGCTCCCAGACTACAAATACCCGGTAGGTACTACGTACCCTCTTTGGCCTAGAAGAAAATAGGCAACTAATCTGAATAGTAGGTAAACTATTTAAACACTTTGTGTTGAGTAAACAAAAGAACAAGCTTTTAACTTTTTGAAATTTGTTCCATCTTTTTACATTTTATATATCTGATTTTGTTGCCAAGTACAACATGTGATGAGTGTAAAATTAGACTGCAATTACCAGTTAACATGTCTGAAGGTTGACAAAACTGTTTATTGACAAGATACCCCCCCATCTCATAAACATATAATCAAAATATTCCCTAAATAAAAACTCCAACAAAGATTCAGCTTAAAAATGAAATACAGAAACTGATTTTTAAATCTCAAATTCATATTACTAATTTATTTGTTACCAACTGGGTTAACTCATTCCCCAATATAGCTCTTAAACTAATAATTAAGATCTGTCAGTAACATTTGTATGGTAAACACTGAACTTTGACAAAAGTGTATTTGCTTAGTTATCAACTGGAAACACTTAATAAACAAACAAAAAAGAAGGGGGGAAAAATCAAAACAGGACTGAAGTTAAAGCATCATTTTAAAAAGTCTTGTATTACCAGTGTTTGTGTGTTCTGCTTATGACCCTGTGCTGTCAAGTCCCTATAGAGTATCTTTCTTTAGAAGGTGAATTATTCGATTAAATTTGATGACTGAAAACAAGGAAGAACTACATCAGCAGCGAAATTTTGATGCCAAACTGAGGTCCGTAAAGGATATAGAACAGTGCTTTTAAAATTCATTTCAGTCACAGATCAAAACATATAACTCTGTAAAACAAAGATACCATATTCTAAACTAATAAGGCTCAGAAGCAGAAAAAGATGCCATCAGCAACTGTGCAAAGCTATGAAGCTGGTCCCATATATGCTATACGGCAGAAAAAAATCAGTTTCTGAAATCCTGTATAGAATTTTGTTGAACAACTCTTTAGTCTAACTACAATAACTCCCAAAAAAAGAAACTGTGGCTCATAATTGAGCAATACTTCATGTTGTGCATTCACTCATTAGTGAATGAAAGCTTTTACATTTTCTAGCCAGGCTAATTTTGATAACTGGTAGTTCGATAACGTAATAGTACTGGTAAAACATAACATGTCTTAACTAACTATATCTTACATAGACTCATTTTTATTGAGCTTGAAACAGAAGCAACACATATAAACCACAATTCTGAAAATATCTATGCAGACTTAAAGTTTATATGTATAATTAGTCTCTGTGATACCAGTTAAGCCAATGCACAGTGCTTGTAGAATCAGGGCCTTAACTATCACATTAGTCACTTCAGGTATTCTTTAGTTGATTAAAACTCAGTTTAATTAACAGCTGAAAATATCTAATACTGATTTCTCCACATTTGTGTTTTCTCTTTATTGAGAAAAGGTGTTTCAATTAAAAAGGTAAATTCTGTAACAATAATAACCAAGTTCAATCTGAAGATAATTTAGTGCTGCATATTGCACAGATGCAATTTTTTACCTTCTATTCACATAACTAGCTGAAATTCACATTTATCAAAGTAGGCTTTTACCTGCCTGAATGAAATACTTGCCACAGACCTCATGCCTTCAATGGGAACATAAAATGGACAGTGCTGCAGTGCATTTATAACACACCCTACGCAAGGTGTGTTAACTAACTAAGTACTTGCTTTGCGTTTCTGGATTTTGGCCTCTGTTTTCTGGCCCCTTTGTTCAAACTTGCGGGAAGCCCGTGAGTGAGTCTTTACAAGGCAGGCAGTCGTGGTTTTTACAACCTGCTTGCTCTTCCGTTGTGCCGGTTTGCGCCCACGCCTAGGGTGTGTTATAATCTTTTTTAAGTCCTTATGGATGGTATCATACCTATTCTCAGGATCGTCATCATCATCATCTTCCTCCTCCTCCATTGGAACAGCCCTTGATTTAGTCTCTCCCTCATCTCCTGGGGGAGGAAGGGGAAACAAAAAACAGAAAACATGAACACTTAGTACATGAAAATCAGCAGTAAACACCACACCACTTTTCTACTAGCAAACAAAAAAGCCAGTTACCTATCTTGACATATAAGAGTTATTATTTTTATTAATACAAGTATCTAGCAGCACTTTTATCCATGTTATGCTTGCTACTACACAACTTGTAATTCTTTCCTTATTACATACTGTGAAATTTGGATTTTTACACCAAAACAAAGACTGAATACTCCACATAGGATTCAGAAATTAAACTTCCTAAGAAGTTACTTGCTCCACTCCAGAAACTCCACTACAGAATTTGTGTAAACTGAAAAGGCGACCCAAACAAATATATTACAGACTCACTTCCCAAACTTACGTGCTACCCTGCTGCCATTAGGAAGCACTCAGGAACAATAATCCTTGCCTACTTTTGCCTTCAGGGTATCAAATACAACGCCTGCCCATTTGTTGCATGTGTGTGAAGACTTCTGTTTTGGTATCTACACGTGCCACCCTTACTGCAAATATCAAAACTCAGCTGCACCACAGGGATACTGTCTCATATGGAAAGTACGTCAACAGCACGGCACATGCTAAAGAGAAAGAACAGCACAGTATGATACCTGCCTCGTAAGCTCCTCTGCACTCTCCTGGCTGAACGGAGAAGAATTCACATTAATTCTAGCACACTCCCAGGCCTTTCCCCTTTCTTTGCTCTTGTTTGTCTGACTCGCATATAAGTTAAGTCAAATCTGCTAGTCAGTGAAATTAATCTTAGGAAAAGAGACCTAAAAATCCTAATGAACCGAGATCCCCTCATTCGTCATTTCTACTGTTCATTTTCTACCTGTAGGGAGTGGACTACATCTAGGCTGTGAGAGGCTTGCTCCAAGTTGTTTTAACATACTCTTGTCCTGGAATTACCAACAGCCAGATGCCTGACAGCACTGTGTAAGAGGTGATCACAGAAAGTCCCTCGCTCTCGGGCTTAAGATAAATAGAAGTGTCCTGTTGGTTAAACCATACTCTAAGTCTTATTCGACCATCAACTTACACAGCTTGTTCACAGCTAAAGACATATTTATTTGCCTATTAAGCCAAAAGCAAACTGAAGAGAAAGGGCAAGTCTTCCTCCTCTTAAAATAATATAACCAAGGCAAATTGTCATAGAATCATACAAAAACTAATGTTGGAAGGGACCTCTGGATATAATCTGCTCCACCTCCACCATCAAAGCAGAGCCAACTCCAAGGTAAGACCAGTATTCTGAGGCCCTCGGCCAGTCAAGTTATGAGTATTTCCAAGGACAGGGATTCCAAAATTTGACAGGGAAACCAGTTTCAGGTTTTAACCATCCTCAAGGTAAAGATTTTTTTCCTAGTATCTAATCAGAGTTTTCCTTGCCAAAATTTGTATCCACAGCCTCTCATCGTTTCGTCATGCAATCTGCCTCGGCCTTCTCTATAACCACCCATTAGGTGATTAGAAGACAGCAATTTTAGCATTCTCTCTCTTGGCGAAACCAACCCACTTCCCTCTCAGTCTAACTCTACTGTCAATCATGCCACATCAACATCTCATTTTTCCATTTTGTACGCTCTTATCCGTCTCTCCAATCCAACAATTTTCCAATCTTTCCACTTATGACTTGCAAATAAAACAATCACTGTCACTGCCTCAGACACTTGCTGATATATTACAACCAACTTTTTCCTCCTGGGCCATTTCAATACCAAGTCTATGAATACACACTGTACATGAGCAATTTTATTTTTACAGTATTTTTCTGTGATGGTCCAGTAATGCTGAGAATTGTTGCATACGGGCTACACTCACTGCATATCATCAACTGCCTATGGGGAGTGTTGTAACAGCCAGGGCAGCTACCACATGCAAAACACTCGTCTATTACTATGTAAACCATTCATTATTTGCAATCTCCCCCAGCAGTGGCATCACTGAAGAAAACATTGTTTTGGCAACGATCAAAGAAAAGCCCTAATCCATGCAGAGATGCAACTAAATTTATTTCAGAAGACCTTGAAAATCCAAAGCAGCACAGCACCTGTGAAAAGCAACCTTTGCACCCGCAAAGATTAACAACTCTCCAGAATCTAAACTGCAGGAAAACCTAAGGAAGAACTGGGTGAGCATCAAGTTGGTAGGAAAAAGGAGGAACATTATGTTTAATATAAAATCCAAGTGTTTCGTTTGTTTGCAGGGTGGGTGGTTTGTGTGGTTTGTTTTGGGGTTTTTTTGGTTTTTTGGGGTTTGTTTGGTTTTTTTTTGTTAAGAAATCACAAATAGCAATCATCTCATTTTGCATTTAGTGTCTGCCTACAAGGGCTTTTTGGGAAAGCCAAAATGCAACCATGTCCCTTCTGCTACCTTCATAAACATATCGCTGTTTTATCCATTTTTTGTTTACTTGCAGCTTTCTAAACTACCGTATCCAAGCCAACAGTTACAGTGAAGTCATGTGTGGAAAGTTCTATGAAACATCATTAGAAGCAAATAAATAGGAAACAATTTACCTGTCACAGCAAATAGATTTCATTTTTTCTAGCTGAAAAGTCATTTATTAAAATCACGTGTTCTGTCCATGTAATGTGAAAATTACCCTTCTGTGTTAAGTTCTTTAAAACCAAGTGCTGAAATTCAGCAGTTCTGAATTTCTTTTGAATTTCCTAAAGATATAAGACACTGATGAAGTAGTTCTATCTTGGCAAGAGAAAGAATTATTACTGTTAAACCTGCTATGAAAACAATAAGCAGTGACAGATTTCTGTTAATTGACATTAGCTGCTTTAAGGCTACATGGGTCTCATGAGGCACATAGATCATCTACTTGATTTTTAGAACCTACACTACAATGCCAGAAGTCTTCAGAGTCATCTCTAGTGCATAACCATGAGCTGACAAATTTGAGTTCACTAGATAAGCACAGCTTAAAACCAGCTTTTACTAAATAGTACCTGGGCAGCCAAAAGAGGAACAGGCTTTTGAAAGCTGTGCTACAAGAAAATACTTGCTGGAATTACAGACTACAGCTTCTCAAGCCTCTCGTTTAAATGTGTATTTACTTACTTATGCATATTTTTACTTCTATATTATTAAGTATTACCCAAATCTTACAAAATTCCACTATTAGTATATTAATAATAAGCATAGGTGAACAACTTTCGCACACCTGATGACTGACAAAATCCAGTATCAGCAGACAGCATTAAGTTTTCGGTCACCGGCATAATTTTCTGCTCATCACTGCTTCCATCACCTGTTGAATTCTGTTCATAATTTTCTTCCTTATCAGATGAGGAAGAAGAAGTGAAAGCTACCTTCTTTTTTAAGTTACCCTTTTTACTTTCTTTCATCGACCCTCTTTTAATCTTCTTCTTACTGTCTTCATAGGACTCCTCATCAGAAGACGATGAGTCATTCTGTTCTTTCTTGGTGATTTTCTTTTTGTGACTTATTTTTTTCTTTTCTTTTGTTTCAGTTTGTTTTTTACTCTGCACAGCGTCTTCAGAAAAACTCTCCTCTTTTAGGGGAGATTTCTCAGCATCAGAGGATAAATCAAGCTGTACTCTTTTAGATACTCTCTCTCTCAAATTCCTCCTTTGCTTTTCTTTAAGCACTGGTTCATTTTTAGTTTTGTCATTTTCAGAAGAATTGCTGCTTCCTTTCTCTGGGGGTGACTTTTCAACATCAGAAGAGGAATCATCTTGTTCTTTCTTGTAACTTTTCTTTTTCAGTTTTTCAGATTTCTTTGTTTTGCCTTCTGATCCTTTTTTATTCTTGAATCTGTCTTTTGGAGAATCAAAATCATGCTCTTTCTTTACAGATTTCTCAGTACTGTCTGAAGAAGAATCTTCCTGTGCCTTTTTCTTTTTCAAATCCTTGCTCTTCTTAACTTCAGTCAGCTTTTCACCTTTACGACAACTCTCCTCTTTCTCCAGTAAAGACTTCTCGGCATCAGAAGACTCATCGTGCTCTCTCTTTACAGTTAGCTCTTTTAAATCTGTGTTTGTCCTTTCCTTGGCAGCTGACCCCTTACTGATTTTTTTATCTTTAGAAGAATGATTAATCTCCTTCTCTGGGGAAGGCTTTTCAGCATCGTCATCTGGGGAAGGCTTTTCAGCATTGGCATCTTTGGAAGATTTATTCCTCTCTTTCTTCAAATCTTTCTTTCTCTTACTATTTACTTTTTTCCTCGGCTCTTCTTCAGAGGAATCATAACTATCTTCTTTTCGTGAGTATTTTTTCTTAGCTTTTTTTGCAGACTCAATTTTACTCAGGATTTTTATTTCTTTTTCTAACTCAGAATCATAGTTTGAAGAATCTGAATAGTTCTGTCGTTTCTTTTTAGCAGCAGCAGAATTTTTAGCTGATTTGCCTCTTTTAGCATCTAAATCTGAGCCAGAACTGGAGCTTTTTCTTTTTCGTTTTCCATTTTCATCCTTTACTCCTGAATTCTTTAGAAAATTTGAAGTCTTCTGATCATTTGTTGGTGCTTCACTATTGCTATCAATATCTGAAGAACTGTGACTCATCATAGCTACTTCTTTAAGAACAGCTGGCATCTCATCAGAATCTGAGCTCTGATCTACTAGATATGGCTTTTTTGATTTAGAAAGTTTATTAGGACTAGGACCATCAACAGTACTGTCAGATGAATTTCTTTTATCATTTTTCCTACTTCGTTGTTTTGACGACTTTCTCTTACGTTTTTCATTACACGTGTCATTGCTATCTTCTTCCGAATTTGACGTTGAAGGACTGATGTCTGCTTGGCGCCTCAGAGGTGTGGTCTTCACACGAGGTGATCTCCTGAGATCAGATTCCTCTGCAAGCGAGACAGTTTCATTCTCCGTAGAAAGTTCACTGCCAGCATTACGATTTTGTTTTACAGAATCACATTTTTCTGCCCTAGGTACTTTACCAGCATCCTCACTTCCCTTCTCTAGATTGCCATCTTGATCTTCAGCTTTAACTGTAGACTCTGAAAGGGAAACAGGAGTCAATTTTACTATCAACTCTTTTGTTCCTTTAGCTGATGATTTTAACTTAGTACCACCTTTAGTATCTTTCATAGGAGTGTTCAGTTTTGTATTTGAATTTAGAGTCTCGTGATCTCTTCCTGTATTTCCATTGTCTGTCTCATCTGACGTAACCTGAATCTCCATAGCAGATTCTAAAGTCTCAAAAATATCTTCAGGAACAGATGAGGGAATGGACACTATATCCATGTCTAAAGCCTCTGTACTATTAGGTTCATACTGAGGTTCGTCATTTCTGCCAGAGCTTTTCTCTTCACCAGAAGTACGTTTGTTATCTGCTTGTTCCACTGTTGGAACACTTTGATCCATGGGCTCGCTGTCAGGCCGTTCTGATACAACTTTTTTCTGTGTCTTTACAGTGTCGTCCTCTTTTAATGCCACATGTTCCTTTCCTTCATCTTTTTTCACCTCATTTTTTTCTGATCTAACATCAGTTTTTTTCTCTTTGGTATTTTTATCTTTGATTTTAACATTCAAAGCTTGAATCTCCAGGTTTAGACCTTCTTCTAGTGCCAGATGAGCTTTTTTCATGTCACTCAACACAGATTTAAAAGCTTTTAACTGACAAAGTTGCACAGTTGGGCTTATTTCTACATTTTCTGCAGCATTTTTCAAAAAGCTTACAAAGCTAGAATTTAGATTTGCTGTAGTTTCAACCAGCTTTTTCGTTTTCTTAAGCAAGTCTTTTGGCACCATTAGTGCTTTGTAAGAATATGTTAGTGAACCTGAATGTGAATCATCTAGTTTTTTTTCTTCACCATTACAATTTGAATTATTTTTCTTTGGAGAAAACTTGACTGTATGGTCATATATTTTGCTTTTTTCACTTTCAACTTTGATCTTTTTTTTGTTTTGTTGTAGTAACTGTTCTAAATTTTCAAAGACACTGTCACATGCAGTGACCAAGTCCAACAAAGGCTCTGGATGGCAAATATAGCAGTGCCACTGGTTATTTTCATCCAGTATAGTCGATAGCTCCTTTCGACCCAGGTTGCGCAAAATGCACTTTTTACAGAAGGCATTATGGCAGAAGTCACAGCAAATCAAATTTCCACCTTCAGCACACCACCTGAAATAAGACATAAGAAATATAAGAGTCTTATCTGCGTATCAACAAGGCGACAAATTCGAGAAGTTTACATATTTTTCACTGCTCAATAAAGAATTTGCATTTTAAAAATTCAGGCGATAAACAGATATCCATTAATTGAAAACAATATTAAAAGCATGACTGAAAAGCACTCAACTGACAAGTGGAAAATCAGAAAATTAAGGTATTAGATTAACACTTCACTAAGTTGAAATGGTCAGTAATATCCAAACACAATTTCAGCACCCATTTTACTTTATTTTACAGTGAAAAGAATTAGCTTAAGTCTTTCTAGCTTTAACTGGTATATTACTACTGCAGACAAATATGAAAAAAAGAAAAATATGGGTTTTGATCTATGCCTAGATTGCATAATCTTTGATAAAGACCTGAAAAGCAAGTGACAAGTAAGCTCACAAGCATCACAGACCACACAATTTTGACTGGATTACATATGTAGATATATGACAAAAGAACAGAGAAGTACTTTAGTACTTCAAAAGTGAAAGATACATCTGAAAAAGAAAGTTTCTGTTGCTCACAAGGTTTAGTCTAACCTCACCTTTAAAGTATCTATAAGGTAGCATCCTTTTTAGTTAAAAGTGTGATATCTTACAAGGGTTTACTACTGGATTTATTTATAAAATATTTTTCCTGGTAATTACTAAAATAACAATCAAATATTCACAAAAACCCTTGGGTTAAGCATTTCTTTCTGAGAAACAACTGTTGACTAAGCTCTTCCGTACTGGTCTTTATCTGTCAATAATTTCCTACAGCAAGGGGAAAAAAAAAGCAAACACCCAAACCAGAAGGCCTGTGGGTATTATTTCAGTTTTTGTACACTTACCTACACTGCTCATCCATCCCATCTGAATCACGGCTAATGTCATCGCTCATGTAATACTTGTAGCAAGTCTGTAAAGAAAGAGATAGGACAAGGAATTTTTTATTAAATCTCACCTAAACTTCAGTAATTCATATGACTTCAGCATGTATTAGAAGCCATCATTAAAAGCAGTAGCTACAAGGTCTCCAGCATTTCTACCAATCTAAAAACATCCTCCATAGATATAACAGGTCCTAAACCATGACTTATTTTGATAGCTCAAGGGTTATTTGAAAATTAAATATGCTGTTGTTTGATGGCTGTGTATTTGTAAATTTTAAAACATCAACTGAATGCTTCTCTTCAAATCTGAAAGTTTTTTCCATCTACTTCCTACAAAAACCAACACTACATCTTCCCTGACACAATTAATCCTACATAAAATATAGTTTTCACCTGTACGCTCCTTACATTAGCAATCAATCCTGTAAGGCTTTAAATAAAAAGGTCTTCAGCATTTATCCTGACGTTAATATCCAAGGCTTCAATTTCCAGATGCAAACAAAGCGTTTTCATGAAAAATTGGTAATGCTAAGAAAAAAAAACCCCACATCTCAGCTAGTAGTAGCAGTGGCTTCAGTTGCTGAATTCTGTAACCAAATTTCAAAGGTTTTTTCCAGTTGCTGGTAAAGAAAGTCCTCCCAAACTTGATAGTTCTACTTTAAATAGGGATTAATACAAGCTCTTAGCTAAATTCTGTCCTTTTACCCTGTGAATCAGTGAATTTAAAATCCAGAAGAGGCTTCAGCACCTGAATTTAAAATGATGATGCCCTTTTATCTGGAACAGTTATATACCTGTTCAACTAAACAAAACAAACAAACAATAACAATCAGAAAGAAAAAAAAGTAAAAACTTCTGTTTAGACACTTGAGGGAACATTTATAGTCAAAGGAAAACAGCTTCTCAAGTCTGGGACTGCTCACCTAAGCAGGAAAAAAAGAAGGAAAGAACCAGGCACAGAAAGTCATGGAAGACATGGAAAATGCAAATCGGGGACTTCTGCTCTTCTCTCTCACATCAATATGTTCAATTATGTACAAATACAGAAAATTTATGGGAAACAAGCAGTGATATAACTATCTAGCAGAGCTCACAGTCAAGGACTGCTATTCAATCCAACACCCTAAACAATTTTCAAAAATGAACCAGATTACATGTTCTTGCAATGCATCCAAGTGAAGCTGCACGTTAAGGATTTCCATGTCTAGGAACAAGAGTTAGGACTCCCATAATGGTTGAAAACAGTTGTCCTGTAAGCTGATTTTTCTAAAGCATATTTTATAAAAGAAACAAGCCAGAATGAATAGAAAAAATGAGCCAGAACATTAGACTAGATGGACACACCTGAGATTGTATGTCCACTGAATATGTAACATTATTTAGGAACTGGAGGAGAAGCAGGAGGAGGTAAGAGAAGGGGAATGCAAATTTTGCATTGTAACACAGATCTGCATCTATCTTTAGAGATATCTTTATAAGTACAGAATCTCTTACAACTATAGAGATATGCAAGGCAAGCATCTCTGTATCTCTGAAAATTAAAAAGAGGTCTCCAAAACAGGAGGAAGGAATGTTTCCTTCCTCCCCTGCTCCCCACCTCTTCCCACTGCATGTAGCTTAGGGTCTCACTGAAGCCACCGTGAAACCATGTAGCTGAAGACCCAGATGCTGGTTTCGGGTTATAGACTAGACCATCAATATGGAGGCTACCATAACTTTTAAGAGTCGAGGAGCTGTACACAAATGAAACCGAGATGACTTTGAAGCTACTTCTCTGCTTCTTATTCTGCCCTTGTTTTACATACAATGCTTTACCAGGAGATCCAGAATTGAATCTGCTCTTGTAATACATTAGAAGTAGGTAGCAATTCCAAACAGATCACTTAACATAAAAAATTCACTATAATTATAGCATTAAAACTGCAAAAATAAATTACAAAGAAACCACAAAAAGTTTAACTGAGGTATAAAAAAATAGGAATATAAATTTGTAAGCTTTACTTTGCCTTTTTGTTTCCTGCTTTTAGTTTTCTTAATTGTAACAGTTAATGACTGAAAATTTTATTGACTAATAAACAAGAACTACTCCCACAGAAATCCCACCAATATGACATTTCAAACAAAACCAAACAGTAGAAACTGTAGAACTGTTTACCACATACCTTACAAATAAGAACTTTCAGTGTAGGATGTCTATAGATTGAATCCTTTTGAAAATGGTTCACCTGTTGCCCACAAGCTGTACAGCTTACAATTCCATGTAGTCCTTCCTCTATAGAGAGGATTATAAACCACATATTAATTGTTTTCATTTTTATTTTTTTAAGAAATCTGTATGCACTTACTTCATTTTCTTACAATATTTTGGCCTATTAGGTTTTTCATACGCCTTTATTACTTTACCACCCAGTGTTAAAGAAATCTTTCTGTAACCACTCGCCATTTAAAGACTGAAAGATTTTCCTTTAAGTTCTATAGTCCACTTGGGGCCAAGAGACAATTCTTTTCCTTTGAGAGACTGAACTCGGATAAACTGGTGACCTGAGGAGAATACACCCAAATAAGAGCCATCACTAAAACTCTTTCAAAGCAGCCCTCATATTCTGTAAAACCTTCCTCATTTAATCTGTGTTCATAAAATCCCATTTTAATTCATACTATAGTGTTTGTTTTACATACAGTTTTAATTTCTCAAAGAAAAATACGGGACACTGTTACAGAAGATGCAGGAAATTCTTATAATAGTACCTGAAGAAATCTTTATTCACTTTTTGTTCCCTTCCTGATGGTAGAGTTTGTTGGTTGTTTTTTTTTGAAAGTACAATTTTGCTATAACATCTGTGTTCTCAGGATCTTGTTGACAGTTTGGGTACCACTCTGCTGCTGTACCCATTTCAGTCAAGGAAGTGTTTCTTTAACGTCAATTCCCCAATTCACTTTGAACAGTGGTGAACTTGGGGTTGGGAGGCTTGCTACATGCCAGGGTGTCAAACTGACTAATTAATACCATGAGACCATTTTGGTTTTAGCAGCAGTGATGCTTTCAAGAAGGAAAATCATTTGTGAAAGCTCATACACTCGGTTCATACACTTTCAGAAACTTAATTTGGGATCAAGCAGATAGAGGTCTGATATTGGATCACTTAACTGTGACTTGTCCTTGCTGTCATGTTCACTAAGTAGTATAAGGAAGTTAATTCAAATGGTTAATTTAATGGTTACAGTCTGAGTACGGACTATATATATATTTCTATATATTTATATTTTTTTTTAAATAATCACTACCGCAGATTTAGAACCAAGAACCAACATCACAGTGTTAAGGAACTGCATGAACATACTCAAGACATAATACAAGCTGCTAGCAATTTGCTATTAAAGCACCTATCTCAAATAGCCTACAGGCCAGTAAGAACAACCCCTACAATACACACCTACGGTTCAGTGAAAATCGCAAGTCTGAAATTTTGAATAAAAGATTTGTTGTTTTCAAATTCAATGCATGCATAATCATATGTACTGTGGAGCTCGTGGACTTGCAAAGCACTCTTCTGATCTCAAAAACAGCTCAAACACCTGCTGGTACATCTCAAATAAACACATCCATCATATTGTACTGCTTGGAAAAGACTACCACATTCTGTTATACCAAGCAGCACAGAAGCCTACCCAGGCTTTGACAAACTGCTGTAAACCATGTTACTACTACAAATTATGACAATCCAAAGAAATTAAACAACTACTAATTCATTAATACCAAGAAAATACTTACTTTAAAAACATTCCTAACTATGCGTTTATTAGCAAAAATACAACCACAAGCACTCTGCAACACAAAACTTGAAAATAAGGACTGACACAACGCCTCTTACAGTCTCCGATAAGAGCATTTGGATGGTAGGAAGGCAAGAGTTCTATTACTACTACTATTTCTAATATAAACAGGACATACAGCTTGTAATAAAAATGAGAATATGCATTCCTCAAAGAACAATATATGGCATTTTTCATTTCACTGTTATTATTTATTTACTTGCACTGAGTAAGTATAGAAATCAGGATCTCAAGTAGCTGGGACTACAGCTTACCTGCTTAAACCAGTAAAGTTTAACTTTGTATGTGCACAGATTCAGCACCTCATTCTAGCAGCAAGCAAAAGGTAAGTGCCACTTCATCTAACTGCTGCCTGCAGGTGTACGATAAATGCATCTGCTCTGTCTCTTCTGTGCACGTCACAAAACAAAACTGGTTTGATACATTCCTAATTCAGCTGCTCTTGAGGGAGACTGCGGTCGTGTCCCTCGCCTGGCTGCCTTTCCTGGTCTGGAAACGGGGACAATGCAGCTGCAGGCAGTACCTATTCCATTTCCCTCAAAGTTGACAGGAGCTTAGCAAATGTACTGGAGAGCTTTGAAATCAAGTCAGAGATTGTCAGCACTGACACAGATACAGCTGAGCTTGCCCTGGACAAAGGTATGGCTTAAACAACCTCTTGATGTCTGTTCTAAAATTATTATCTTATGTCAGGCATCAGTACATGAGTAGCCAGTCCAAGGGAAGGCCTGCAAATTCCCTGGGCATGGAGGAAGCAACCTGGAAGGGCAGCTCATATGAATTGTCCTGGGGGTGCAGACACAGGCCACAAGGACAAGAGTCCTATCTTTTCAACACTATACCCCTGAAGATTTCTTTTGGACCTCTTGTAAAACTGTTAAAAACACAAATGGAAAAAACATTCCTGTAGACTGAACAGGACATCTTGCATGAAGAGAACAAACTGAGTTTCAAAGATTAATAATTCAGAGAAAACATCAATTTTTGAAATGTGAATAAAGTCACGAGTGAGCCTGTATCTATGCACAAGCACATTTCCACACAGTCCTTCAACCACAGATGGAGAAACAGCACTTATTAAATTATAGTAACACTTTAAAAGATAGCAAGGATCTCAAATGATACAATGGGAAGAATGAATAGTGTGGACAAGAGCTGTTTGTCTGAATATCCTGGGTAATGCTGTAGGTGTGTGAACTAAGATATTGCTAGTAGTATTAACAAAAATATCTGCCTTCTTATTGGCTACTTTACACATAATCCTCCCTCTCCTTTATTTTTTTGAAACAAATGGGATGAAATTCTGTTATCACTGCTAACTACCTAACTTCTTGGTTTTAGCAGCATCTATGGAAAACCAGCTGGCACACTGGCCACTGGTAGTGAATTTCCCACAATTTAAAAACAAACCAAAAAAGTCTTTGAATTGCTAGAGGTTTTAGGCTTCTTGTTAGCTCACTGATTGATGAGATGCCTCTACATGTCCCTGCTCAAATATGATTGCTTTCTTGGTGAGTCAGTGAATGTTCCCATATCAATGATGTTCCAATATAACTCCTTAAAAAAAGGGATACCTGTAACACCTCATCAAAACCAAGCAACTGTTCTGAATACAAATCAAGGACGGTCCATATGGAGTACCTAATGATGCATCCTATAGCTACCAAAAATGAGAAGTTTAATGAGAACTAATCTTAGCTTTCACTGCTGCATTGCAGGGGCAGCAGTGGAGGCTAATTTCAGCCAGCTAGAATCTTTAATGAACAAAAAGCCAGAAGAGTGGAGGCATTTTTAGGATAATTTATTAGAAATATGAAAATTTTTTAGATGTACCAAATGTGGTCATGAGCAACAATTTAAACCCGTTTTAATAAATGTTTTAAATTGTATTTACCTCCACGCTTTTTGGGAGCTTCAGGTTTCATTTTAACAGTATTTCTGCTTCTAAATTCAGGCCCTTTAAAATCATCTTTGTCTTCATTCAGCACTGGCTCAGGCTGTACAACCACTGTACCTAGAATAATTTTATTTAGAAATTGGAAACCATTACACATCCAAATGAAGTGCAAAAGTCCTGTTTAAATAAAAGCCAACATAGTACCTTAAAAAAAAAAAAAGTGCAATCTGTTGACTGTAACTCAACAAAGTTTTGAATGCACAGATCTTCACAGGAAAAAACAACAAAAAAAACCAAACAAAAAACAAAAGTGAAAACAAAAACCACAACCACACACTTCAAACTACGTCTGTTTTGCAGCTGTAGGACAAAAGCCAAAGACTGAATGGGCAACGAGGAGCAAATTCTGCTCTCTTTGCCCTGATGTGGTACGTGCGGAACAGGACTGTCATACTGCTGGGTGTGTGTAGCACAGGAATTTGTAGTGCAATGCTACAAATAAATAACTTTGGTTAGGTCACTTAAATCTATCATAAGCCTTAGAGTAACTACTCTTTTCTCTCTCCTTCCCCCCTTCTATGCAGTTTCCCTCACTTGAAGTTATTTCATGAAAAAGCAATAGAATAAAACCTGCTTTGTCTTTAACAAAATTCAGAAATTCACTTTTTTATTTAATGAGAAGAGTACTAATCAAAATTATGTGAATGAAAAACCATCTTGTCTACTGAAGAGCTCAATTTTCATATTTTTGTTGTAAGGACACTGGAAATAATCTAACATTCTGAAAAAATAGTTTTAAAGTGACTGCTTTAAATACTGCTACTCATACCGTAAACAGTAGCAGTCCCTCCATTTTTTTCTCTAACTTTCATAGGTAAGAAATGGAAGAGATTATTGAAATTCACACTACAGTTATGAAGAGCGGGCTGTAGGCTTATAATATTAACTACTTTAAAAGGGTGCTTAAAAATAGATTCCTCTGCAGGTTTAGTTTTGCTTCTGTTGATGTAATTGTTAATAATCTCAAAGACAAAACAGCATAATGAGACTTACAAGTGACAGTTTGAGACCCCACCCCAAAAAAATATAAATAAATTATTTCCCGTTTCATGTTCGTTTTATGCTGATGTCAGTAGACACACAGAATTAAGCAACCAGCACATCCTGGTGTACTCACAGATTAAAGTATGCTGGGTTAAAAACTAAAGGTGCTTGGCTTCCTCTTTTAAATGCGTGCACATGGGGTGTTTGTGTGTGTGTTTGTGCACAAGCTTGTGTGTTTATACATAAAAACCAACAGGACCTAAGACAGACATTTTACTAATACATTGCATTCTACTTAATTATTTATGCTGCATCAAAATCTTGGCTAATTCGCTGGATTCAGAAACACAGACAGAAATGAACTACCTTTAGGCAAGCTTTTCATATCAACATCGTTTTCCGAGTTTTCATTTGAAATATCTTCATTTACAGTTTCATCTAAGGTTTGTTCATCATCTGATCCAACGTATTTTGTTACAACTGTAGGTTTCCTGCATAAACAGAAAAAAACCATACCATAACAAATATTACATATTGCAATACATATGTCTGGTGTTTTGTAAGCAAACATCATATTAATTGGAGAAACCTATGTTCTTCTTAAATTCATTTAAGACATTGTAAGATGGGATGGTCTGAGTTATTACAATAAGTAAGTTACAATTTCTTGTTAGGAACAGGAATTCTGCCCTCCTATGTGAAATAAAAAGATATACTAATAAAGTATTTTTGTTTCACAGCTTTGCTGGTGGGTTTTGTTTTTTTTTTTTTTGTAAACTCAAGGTTTGATGTGTTTGTAAGAAGGTATGCAGGGAAGTCACACTTTTAGGAAAAAAGCCTGAATGAAACATAAGTGAGCATCCGCTCAGAAATTTTATACACCATTCCCAGTTTAACACGCAGCACAAAGAGAACACACAAATATTAGCAAACGACAAAAAAGAGCTCGGCAGAAAAGATGCTTGCAAGGAAATAAAGGCAATGCGGAAAGAAATGAAAAAGCTGACTGTTGAATAGAAAGACCAGTTTCCAGAATTTCACACAAACAAAACCGAATCCATTAAAATGAATGAATTTACCATGTCAAGGCAGGAAGGAAAAAAAGAAAAAAAATAATACTGAGCATAATCTTCTGTAGTCTGAAGGTAATACATGAACTACTGCAGGCTATTGTTTTTGTCAGGATCAGACACAGTATGACAAATGGATGAGTGAAAATACCTTTATTGATAGACAGGAAGCAAAAAGGCAAGATGGTACAAATAATATAAATTTGAAAAGTTCAGTAGAACACTGGATTCAGAAGATGAGGGAGAAATTAAAGCCAAATATAAAGCCACACTTGCAAATATGGAATCAAGACAAACAGAAATTATTTTTATTTTCCAAACCAACCTTTTTGAACGCGATGATCCTAAGGATTTGGATCTTTCTGAAGAACTACTGCCCTAAAACCAAGAAAAAAATTAAAAAGTCAACACATTTGTGACCAATTGACCTGTCAATAAAAGCAGTTTCTTACATTCTTACATTAACTACATCAACTGGAACACACTGCAGAAGTCACCAATGCTCTTACCAAAAAAACCCCAAAAAACCCAACCAAAAGGCAGGAAAACCATTAACAAAAAGTGACAGGCAATTTCAATAGTCGTGCCAGTTCAGTTAACTAAATCTATGGAGCTTCAGTACTCTAAGAAGTCATTATTCCATTAAAAAAAAAAAAAAGACTTAAAACCATGTGTCGCCAAACTCTAAGGTAAGTCACTAACTCTCACTAATCTCCCTCCCTCTGCATATATCTTAATTGAAATTAAGAGAGGGCACCGTCATAATTTGAGACATTCAGAGAGAAACACTGCATGTGTCGCAAGCACTGAGTCTTCATGAAATTGAGGACGTTCTCAAGTTGCAGTACATACTGGAAGTTCTCTCAGCTTTCTGGAGAACAGACTGAGAATGGCTCATGACCACTGGTTGGCCCTAATCACAAAGAACGCTGGGGCCTCCTGCTCTGTGTGTCTTCACTGTAATGCTAACTTGCATGATGAGTACATGGAAGAACTGCCCAATTCACATATATCCACCTGCCTCTACGCTGCTGTGCATTTTCACTTTTTTGCAATTCACCAGGATTCCTCACAGCACTTAGTGCTGCAGTAGCTTATGCAGGTCTATGAATGTGTGAAGAAACCATCACCTTTTCCGACATAGATAGATATGGAGGGGTTTTGAAGGCTGGGACTGGGGAGCTATCACCAGTAGGCACCCAAGAATTACCAGCAGAATACAGACACTTGGTATCTGGCTCATAGGCCAGAAAGGGCTGACTGTCTTTACAGGAAATCCGATTTTTAGGATATGCATGCATATCATAACTAGGTTTGGGCAGTATCAAATAAATAACCGAATTTATTGCAATAAAGGCAAACTAAGGCAGGACACTGGCACTTGTGCTTCCTCTACATATATTAACATATTGTATACCTGAATGTTTCCAACAGGAGAGTGGGTATCAGTAAGACACCCCACATGATACATATCTGTGATGTATACAAAACACCACATTTGCTCATGTTTAATAAAGATCCTGTATCTCCATCTTTTTATCTTTTTGAAAAATAGAAGCATATTTGCCTAAAAGGAAAATTAAGTGCCTACTGTTACCTGAGTAACAGGCTGTAAGTGTAAATATGAGGCAGAGAGCAATTCTTTTAAACCAAAAACAAGTCAGTCTGTTTACATGTGAACCAAAGAACAGAATAAGGATAAACGAATACTAATTGAATTTCTTTAAAAAGAAAAACTCACTTTGCAATATACTCAATCTGAATCAATTAACAATACTCGCATTTCTTAACAAAAATGCAATTGTGTACCTCAGGTAATTAAAACCTAACTCTCTAAACTCTGTTAGAGACAGTTTTCCCAAGAATTATTGTGCATCAGAAAGACAATGCAGTTGTCCAAGTAAATTTGTGTATTTCAATAATTTAGGAATAAAGAAGGTGAGGGGGAGAAACAGGATTGCTTGCATATGCCTAAATCAAAGTGAGTTATCATTCAAAATTTCAAATTTAATTTAAAATATATTTCAAAGTATCTTACAGCTAATGCTTCTACTCAGCAGATATGGTGACATTTACTGCATGGTTCTTTAAGTATTTATTGTAAAAGTAAAGTGAACTTAGCATTTTCTATACTAGCCATTCTGCACTAGTATGCAACTAAAATTCAAAAGCATTTTTATTCCTACCTCTTCCCTATTGTTCTCCATTGAAGCTGGACTACTTCTAGGTTCTCTACTTTTACCTGTGGAGAGAAATTAAAGAAATACAATAAAATGCAAGAAATATTAGAAGTTCTTCACATTTTGTGTCATTGCATTGTTTATGTTATTTTAGTCACCAGTGTGACTAAAGATGACTGTGACTTTCAGAGATTAACTGTTGCACAACAAAACATGGCCCACTAAATGGTATGCATTTTACAGAAATCATTTAGAAATTACTTTCAGTTAAGTTGCTGATAGGCTAAAAGACAGCCTTCCAAGTGGTGAAGAAATATTGAAGAAATGGAAGTGTAACTGTATATGCAGAAATAATACAGTTATCACGTTTTTTTAAATCTCTAAGAGGTTACTTTTAAGAATTTTCTCTTACACATCTTGACATTAAAGACAAAATACTAAATCTGGGATCACGGAACCACAGATAAAAATCCCATTTGATGCAGGACATGACAGATTTCCCATTTCTCGATCTAGGGAACTGTGGAATATAAAACCTGAAGACATGCAACCTATTAATATCTATTCCACCCAGAAGTCCAGGTAATGGAAGGGAAAGTTTCAAATCCAGTGATTCAATGATATGTGTATAAAATTGCTCAAAAGGCCTAGTTATAGTAGTATTTTAATAGATGTGAAACACACAAGTAAAGTGGTAATTACAGAACACGTATCATGATCATTGGTGATTTTAATATAAGATTGCTAGCACTGCAACTTACTATATCCTTACACTTCAGTTTCAGGGAAAAAAAAAAACTATTTTCTTTTAGAATCATAGAATGGTTTGGGTCAGAAGGGACTTAAAAGATCATCTAGTTCCAACTCCCCAGCCACAAGCAGGGACACCTCCCACTGCACCACAGTTTAGTTTATTATTCTGCTGAAGTATCGCATGAATAATTTCTTTTTCCTATGTTAACAGTTCAGTTTGATGGTGACACAAGGAAGTTAGCACCACATGGCAGCAGACTCTCTCTCTCAAGACAAAATACTAAAAGAGAGTAACTGCCCACCAGAAAACCCACGTATGTTTATTACTTAGGACAATAGGAGTTTGAAAATACATTCTGTAACACAGTGAACACACTCTCATTCTCCTGTACTCTATCACTTCAGCACAACTTTTAGCTCATTAAATAGTAGAGTTTGAAAGGTTTTCCACTTGTATCTAGTCCTAGTTAACCCAGAAAACAGATTTAACCTAGTTAAATTTGGAAAAAAAATTTATTGAGTACTGTTATGAAATAAATTAACTTTTTCACTGAATTTCACTGAATTTCTAGAGTTGGAAGGGACCATAGAGATCATCTAGTCCAACTCCCCTGCTGAAGCAGGATTGCCTAGAGCTAGAGCATGTTACTCAGGAGCATCCAGGCGGGTTTTGAAAATCTCCAAAGAAGGGGACTCCACAACCTCCCTGGGCAGCCTGTTCCAGGGCTCCGTCACCCTCACCGTGAAGAAGTTTCTCCTCATATTTGAGTGGAACCTCTTATGTTCCAACTTGTGCCCGTTGCCCCTCGTCCTCTCGGTGGGAACCACTGAAAAGAGTCTGGCTCCCTCCTCCTTCAACCCTCCCTTGAGATACTTGTAGGCGTTGATAAGGTCTCCCCTCAGCCTTCTCTTCTCCAGACTAAAGAGTCCCAGCTCTCTCAGTCTCTCCTCATAAGGGAGATGCTCCAATCCTTGAATCATCTTTGTAGCCCTACGCTGGACTCTTTCTAGTAGTTCCCTGTCCCTCTTGAACTGGGGAGCCCAGAACTGGACGCAGTACTCCAGTTGTGGCCTCACCAGTGCAGAGTAGAGGGGGAGAATGACTTCCCTTGACCTGCTGGCTACACTCTTCCCTATACAACCCAAGATACCATTGGCCTTCCTGGCCGCAAGAGCACACTGTTTACTCATTGTCATTTTACTGTCCACCAGGACCCCTAGATCTTTCTCTTCAGTAGTTGCCTCTAGCGGGTCCACCCCTAACCTATACTGGTACCTGACATTTTTCTTCCCCAGGTGCAGGACCCTACACTTTTCCCTGTTGAACCTCATGAGGTTCTTCTTTTTGTGACTGTAATCAAAACAAAATGTTTGAAATTCGTTACTTCTAACCTGTAAGTAAAAATTTCTAATACCAAATTTGACCTAGCATATGACTTAACATTTTTCAGAAGTATTATTTTCTTCTCAAATGTTTCCAAATTACCTGTAGAAATCTTTTTCAAATAATTATGAATGCATAATCTCCAGAACTTCTTCCACAAATACGAGGACTGTAAAAGCTTAACATCAGCAGAAAAAACTAGCCTTACACATTCAGGAAAACTGAAAAAGGCACCCCTAGCAGAGCAAATACGTGCATGTTTGCATCTTGTTTCATAGAAGGTACGTTACCAGTAGAATTAGCTTTTATCACATTTAGAAAAGATTCAAAACTAAAAGAAATATTGTATCAAAGGCCTACTGTATATTTTTTAAGATATTACCACTTAAATGACATTGGACTTTGCATAATTGCCCCAGTGAACTGTGATATAGTAAAGTAACAACACAAATTTATCTGAGTTCAGAATCATATATACGTTGAAAATAAAAAAAATGTATTTTTACCTGTGGTTTTGTTTTTAGATAACGCTGGAGGAGAGTTTGCGTCCTCGGATTCTTCTGATGATTGAGCCAGGAAGTCATGAAGTTTCTGCACCAATGTATTCAACTTGCTTTCACTGTTAAAATACAAATAAAACTTGAAGTTACTTATGTATCTCGCTCAAATTTAGCAAGCTTGAAAGAAATTATGTTAAATCTTAACTAATAAATACCTAAAAAGAAACTCAGTTACTGCTTATTATTGCATTTGTTTCTGCAAGAGAACATTAAAGCAAATAAAACCCATACAATTTTGTTAAACTCCAAGTAGAAGAATAGGTGCAGCCTTATTGACAAGAAAGCACTAAGGACTCTGTTAACAGTAATAACAAAAAGCCTATTTTAAATAGTTTCTACTATTTTAAATAGTTTTTGCTGCTTAAAATTATTTACAAAATTCAAGAAAGCCTGAGTAGTAATGCTGCTATAACATTAATTTAAGATTCTACTTTCTCAGAAGCTGAACTGGTAAAAATAGCAAAATCTTTATTACCAGAAATGTAACCTTTAGGGATATAAAACACTAGAAATAGCAGAATTTCACTTATAACCTTAGAAACAAACAGGTCCATGGAGTGTGACAGATCTACATGCTTACAAAAGCTTCTATTAAATCAGCCATGTACACTTATACTGGGTATCCTGTGTTCATTTTGTCAAAAGCCAACCACGTAGAATCAGATCATTTCTTGTTTGTGTGAGTATTCTTAATTAATTTGTAAAAAAAATATTACCCTGGGAATTTTCACTAGGTCGTTTTAGACTGCAGGAACTGTTAGTTTTGCCTTTTTACTGTAATGAGTATACATAGAACGCCTTTATTCTATACTTTTGTTAAAAGGCTATACTGTTTCATAATCTACATGTTATTCCCTCTCATTGTACATCGCTTATTTCCCATTTTCTCCTCCCAAAGCTTTTACAGTTTCCTGAGACAAGTGCTTTCCCCAGCTGCGGGGACACTGCCTGCGGCCAGGGACAGCCAGGCTTTCAGAGCCCGCGTGTCCAGAGCTGTCACTCTCCGCTGTTTGTCACCGCTGCCCTCTGGACGCTATCAGTCCTCCAAAATCTGCCAGCTGATACGCCTGAGTCATCACACCTTATCTCTTACTACATATGGGTTTTCAAACTGCTGAACTATGCTACGCCCTTCGTAAATTAACCCAGTTCAAGGATACAGGCTTCCATCCTTTTCACTTTTTATCTCCAACTTACTTTCAAAAGTCTTCTGATAGCAAGAAGTAACATTTTCTGTCCCTGTTTTACAGGTTGTTGGAACTTTTGAGTATTTATCAGAAGCTCAATCCACTCACCTTTGCCACCTCTACTATTTCTCTGAACACACCTATTTATTAACTTCTAACTTATAATTTAACTATTATTGCTAAAAAAAAAATAAATCTCCTGTTTTATAAGAAGGACACGCAGGTGAGCACTCTCTTGAGCAATGACTGAAAGAGTATCACCACATTAATGCCAATGACTACTTAAACCTGTGAAAACAACCCCACACAGACCAGCATAAAACATCCATTTAAAGAAAAAAAAATCAAACCTGTAATTTCTTTAAATCTTCTGAAGTACTTAAAAGAAAAGAAAACAGCACTTTGTAATTGAAAGATCCTCTGCATGAGTAATGGCTGCTTTTCTTTCTAGACTACACACATACCATCACTTGAGCAACTTTAAAGGAGTGTAACAAAGTCTCTTTTACTCTCCAGTGTATCTTAAAATTTTTCTCTCAATCTGTTTAAAAGTCTTTCCCTCTAATTACTGGACTCATGCTGCTACACAATTGCCGGTCCTCTAAACTTGGACTTTTCTCTTTGTCATGGGTGGAGGGTATCCTTGGAAAACATTACAGAAGATGATAATGGTACACTTCAGTTTTAACAGATTGCATGCTCTACTTCAGAAAGGAGATTTAATGACAATTTATTCACATTAAGTTAAAAAATTAAAGAGTTATTCAAAATTATTTGATAGTAAAAGTACATTAAGAGATTTTATATCCACTCCAGATGGTCTGAAGAACTAATGCACATTTAAAAAGGCTGCAAAAAAGTACATTTTTTGGTAGTAAAAAACCCACATGTGGAATTCTGCTCATTTAGTTTATAAATAACTTGTTTTGGTAACAACATTTCAGAAAAGAAAATGAGTTATAAAATTATTGTTCTCAATACAAAACAAATTCAGAGTAGTATGCATGTGTCTTTGTGACTAACACTTGGAACAAAATCTACTGCCATTTATTAACCCTTATACTAAATAGGCTAAAATTATCATTTTCAGATGAAAATGTTCACGCCAACAAACAACAACCAAAAGAATAATCTACAAACTAATATTAAAAAGTCTTCTCAACTTGCTTTTCTTCTGGATTATTCAGTATTTTTCACCATAAGCTTGTAATAAGGAATACCAGGTCAAATGTAAGTAAAAGTGTTACACTTACTGTACTTCACCACAAAGACATTTAAATTTGGGGCAGTCTATTACCTGTTTTTGTAAAAAAGTGACTTTATGTCATGCTTTTATAGTTGAAAATATATTATCTATAATATTTTTTAAAGCTTCTACTTCAAAATCCGTATTCTTTGTAATATATTAATAGACTCACCCACTATTAAATTGATCACAACCTATAAAATGTGCATTATATAAAAACCAAAAAAAACAGAGAAGCCTAAAAATTTAGGACCATCTCAGAAGCACTAAGTGAAACAAGCCATCTCCCTCTACTATATAGCTACAGTGCCTACACTGTTTGCTTGAGTTTGCAGGCTTGCACATTCTAAGCAAATTGCTTCACCACCAGTCTAGAGCTATTTCAACACCATTTAGCCTAATTAAAACAAGAAAGAAAGGAAAGGTGTCCTACTATTATTGGTTTGGCCATGAACCTGATTTATGACCTTGGGAAACTATCTTGTAAGAACACTGTTTCTTACCTAAATTCAGAGCAAGTGCTGTAATCTTAAACAGCAAACGCCTGGCCCTTACTAGGATAAAAAAAAAGCTACAGAATAAGCAAACCACGTTATTAGATGAAACGATTCTACAAATCAATAGACTATAAGAAGAAATTGAAGGGACCCATGTTGAAGAAGTTCATGGAGAACTGTCTCCTGTGGGAGGGACCCCACGCTGGAGCAGAAGAGAATGAGAAGGAAGGAGCAGCAGAGAGACCTGACGAACTGACCACAGCCCCTATTCCCACTCCCACTGCGCCGCTCGACAGGAGGCGGCAAAGAAATCAGGTGTGAAGTTGATCCCAGGAAGAAGGGAGGGGTGTGAGGAAAGTGTGCTAGAGTTTGGTTTTATTTCTCACTACCCTACAGTGATTATATTGGCTATAAATTAAATTAATCTGGAATTATACTGTGAAACTACATGAGAAAAACCTTGTTATTGCGTTCAGTTTCTATCTACTTTCTTCAGACACTTCAAAAACGTAGGTGGGGGATGTCCCAGTTATTGTTAACATCTGGAAGAACAGTTTTAAAACTGTATTTTCTTAAAACAAATTAATTTCTAGTTCTTCCACAGGATCCTACCAACTTTTAGTCTAAATAAGTGCCCCTCATCTGAATTTCAAATGGCTCCTGCAAGTCAGTGAAACAGGAGTACTTTCCAGCTTTTCATCTCTATCAATGTTGACAAATACACTTTTGCAAAATGTTTCTTATCTTAAATACTCACCTTCCGTTAGTTCAACACTTGCCTAAAATTTTTCTATGCTTAAAGTTTTAAAATAGTTCAAGGGCACAAGTTTTTTAAATTCATCTTTACAGTTGCTTCAAGTTAAGTCCCAATCATCTTTCACTTTTGAAGTTGAAATGAAATGCTGCAGAACAACAAGTATTAAGCAGACAAAATTAAACAACCCTTAGAAAAAATAAATTAAAGAAAAATAAAACCAGATGTGCTTTTGAACTGCCAGCCTGTAGACTACTATCCTCTGCTTCAGACCGTACGCCTATGCAAACAGCAGAAATCCAACAACCCATAGCAAAAGTGTGGGTATTTTAAATAAGACAGTGGAAGAGGAAGGGAAAGAAAAAGACTATGTCTACATCAGAACACAGGAAGGTTTGATGCTGATGACCCAATATCTGTGCTACATATTTTTCAGTAAGTCAAACTAGGTGTACTCTGGATCTGCAGACTGAACAAGCACTAACAGTTGGAACACATCAAGAATGTTGAAGCACATCTTTCAGCTTAGTTCCACCCAGAAGGAATCCAGTTCCTGCACTCCAAACATGCCCTGCATTATTGACAAAACTAATAAGCAAAGCCAATCTGGAGACTTCTTTCAAAAATGCACTTCTTAATTCAGATACTAATATGGATGAACCCAAAGTTCTGAAGGAGACCACAATATATTTTTCCAAAGTGCTTCTATGCCCAATGTGTTACAAACATGATCATCTTTTACAATTACTGTTTTATAGTAAAAAATGTGAAATTTACATAATTTAATTAAACATACAATTTCAAAACTTGTACTAGGCATCCTTTTTTTTTTCCTCAAAAAAATGCACCATTTCTTTTCGTACTACCTAAGCTTTGATGTAACCAGGCCAGTATTCTGTCACCTGCAAATATTCATAGAAGTTTTCCCTGATGAAAAGGAAAGCATAAGACTTCCCCCGATTCAAAGATTTCAGTTAGAAGAGCAGAGCCTACGTAGTCATTTCGTATGAAATGTGTCAATATTGCAGCTGAACACCTGTGAATGGAATAGCTTAAGACTATTGGAAAGAGTGAAAGATGATAAAGCCTACATCAGAATTTGCTTATTTTCTTTTGCCTAATCAGAAAAGAAGTAAATATACCTGCAATATCCTAAGCAGCCTACTGCTCTCAGAAAAAATACGTAACCAGAAAATAAAAGCAGCCTACCATTTTATCAGTTGAACAAGTAAAACAGAGCACTTCCTAGTGGCTGTTTGTTAACACAACAAAAGTTTTCCACGGGCAAAGCAACCCAATATTGTACAGCCCAATCAGATCAATGTTTTATAAATTACTTATACACCAATTACATGCCAAAATAAGTAAGGCTTTACAATCAGGATTCACACAATCTGTTCCGGTTGGCATGAACCAGCTCTACTGCCAAAGGATGCACATCCTCCTGCCCCGACACACACACCTGATGACACTCACACTCTCAGTTCTCTCCTTCGTCTTCTACTTCAATACAAGTATTTGTTTTGACCTATGCACAGAAGCTGATCCATATTAAAAGTAGGCATTTCTTCTACCAAATCTAGATAATTTCCCTAATCCAGGTCACTGCTCATTGGTATGAATGTTTCTGCAAGCAGAGGTGATGACATCCTGAGCTGGGGAGGAAGGGACTGTAACTTCAGCGCCAGCAATACGCTGTGTGAGCTTGAGCTGTCCCACAGAAGCAAAATTAGGTGGTCAGGTAAATAACACCAAGAATCCCAGAATCATTCAGGTTGGAAGAGACCTCTGAAAACCCCCCAGCAAAAGCAGAGACAGCTACAGGAGGTCACCCAGAAATACACCCAGTCAGGTTCCAAGTACCTCCACAGATGGAGGCTCCACAACTTCTCTGGGTGACCAGTTCCAGCGTTTGACCATTCTCACAGTAAAAAAGTTCTCTCACGTTTAGATGGAACTGCACCACGTTACACTTATTAAATCAGATACAATCAGAAAGGACCTGAATACCCAAGCTCTGATTGAAAAGAGGTGCATCTAGCACTTCATCAAAGATTCTATGCTTAACACTTCATTAACACAAATTCATTCTTTCACTTTGTTTAGACTGACTTTAAATCCACAGGGGCTTAATCAAGTGATACCACCCAGTTGAAGACACTGGATGAAGTAACTTCGGAGCTTAAGTACAGCATAACAGGTTCAGACAAGTAAACAGGACTATTTTTCTCCAGACACTCAAGGGGAATGAAAAAGCAATGGTTAAAAGTCACTAAGAGACCCTTTATTCTGTTCAAGGAAGATTACACAGTTTCTTTTTGTTGAGATGGTATCCAAACAACCATGTCAGGATTTGGCTAGGAGTTACCATGCTTCACTAAAAAGTAAACATTTCTTTGCTTTTTAACCTGTTTCTTTAATGGTAGCTTAAAAAAAAGTAAAGAAAAATAAATAAATTTTAAAAAAGCTAAGACACAATCTCATTGTTAGGTTGGCTTGAATGCCACAAAGACATCTGTAACTTTGATGGCAAAATAATCCGGATGCTGGAAAAGACTGATTGAAGCCAACCACTTGAAAATCTAAACACAGTATTTCACCTTCATGAAACAAAAATCATGGCTAAGTCAATACATTACTATAGTGATTCAGGAAAGGAAGCTCAAACTAGCATATATAACATTCAAACCAGAAAACTGCATTTAAAAAGCTTAAAGATGCTTTGTTTAAAGGGAAAAAAGGGTCCACATCCTATAGCACCATGTCCCTCTAAAACTGCCTTCTCTTTTGCTTCATTTGCCTTCTGCTTCCTGGAGTTCATCACAGATTCTCAATGAGACATCATTCATTACAAACTCTGCCTAAGAATTAAAGCATGTCCCTTTAAGTCTCCCAGATATTTCCAATCTGGTTTGCTACAAGTTTTAAGGTTTGTAGTCCATCTGAAATACAGTTTTTTATTTTACATGATAAAAGTCATGTCAGTTTGCTGCACTATCAGTCCTAAATTTATCGTCATTTTTTTTGTTTTGCTTTGCACAATAGATTATCTGCCCAACAAGGCTTCTACAGCTGAATTTATTAAGGCATACAGTTGGAAAGACCTAATAAGATAGAAATTTCTACAACTGTGCAGCTTTCAGACTTGCAAATAAACTGCTTAAATGGCAATAAAGTTGACACTGGTCAACAACCTGTGTAATCAAGTTCTGGATTTTTTCAAGGTTTCACTCTTTTTCTAAATTAAAAAAAAAAAAAAAAAGGAAAGAAAAAATCAACCTTAATCAATCCATCATCCATCTTGAATGACAACTGCCTTCCGGCCTCATGGTATAACAAATTATGACAGCTTTACACTCTTCTTTTAGTAAATCAGGGCACTTTACCTACCATCCTTTAAAGTCAATACAAAACCTTCCATCATATTCGCTACTGAATCTGTACAATTTCTTCTTTCTCCTCCTGACTCGCCACTGGAATAACCTGCCAGCGACCCATCCATGAACTGATCTACGTTTCCAGATCACCTGCAGGCACAAGCTGAGCTTCAGTGACATGAAATGTGATTTCATGAGGTTCAGCAGTATCCTTAGGCTCTCCTGTTTATAAAAGGCACATCTAGTGATCCAATCTAAAAATGTTAACTTTGTCATGTACTGCAGGCATTTGTTTTTATGGTGAACACAGCACATTTTAGTATTATCTTTGATATTTTCTTTTGGCAAGGTTTATCCACGTAAAAAGCACTAACTTTTCTCTCCTTCAAGCAGAGGGTACGAGTGCTCATCCACGACGGTACTAGGAATTTCAAGTTTCCACAATGGTAAGACCATTTTACTGCAGAATTTGTATTACACACCCCTTTGTGACAACAAATGATTTCACAGCAAATGAAGATACCTTCAGTCTCTACAGAGACCCTGACACAAAGTTTACAAAACCCACACAGAGACAGTATTCTACTAAAACAGAAATAATGAAGTCACTGCAGTAAGTTCCTCTCTCAAAGAATTTCATTTAATTAGTGCAAACACACTGGCTCAGGGGCACATCTGGCACAGAAGACAACAGCAAGTTTAAAGTTTTGCTTTTGTTGGGGGAACAGTCAAAGAATCTGCTTATGCCCATTCCACATGACTGTGTGAAAGACAGCAAATTTACACTGTATCTTCAGAGCATATGGAAGATTGCTATTGACTTATTTCCAGTTAGATTATGGCAGCATTAGACAACATGCCTCAAATTCCAACAACCCTATAATATAACTCAGAACAAAGACATTCAGGTGACTCAAAAATGCAGAAAATTTAACAAAAATATTAAGACCAAGTTGCCAAAATATGATACTGAAATTTGAAGAGTCTGAATCATTAAAAAAAAGTTTATTTTGCCAACTTAAAAAAATCCAGTATCACAACATTGACTAGCAGATGGTTCAAGTGAGTAAGATTCAAAACTTGTTTTCTTTTTTTATTATTATGCTTATTTTCTACAACGAATGAACTGATTGGTAGGAACAGATTCCTCCACTTTTAAAAAAAAAGGTTTTTAGGCAAAAGTTGTAGAGAAATCTTTGTAAACATTTACAGAGGCAGAATTTTTTAAGTTTCTCAGTAAGTTACTCCACCTTTCATCATGTTTTTCAGCACTTCAAACTTCTCATCCTGGGTGTGGGATACTCCTAGGTTCTTCATATTAAAGTATTCCTTATAAAAAAAGTTTAAAACTTCATAGCCAACAGGCTAGTATTGATTGATTACTTTTCTTTTAAACACTGTAAGTCTATATTCCAGAAATACTGGGAAAAGATTTTCCATCAAAATACTGTTTGAATATCTTCCAAAGAATTCTAACAACAATCTCCTAGCTTTATTTCTGTACATGTCTTACATGAGCAAAACTGCAGATAAGATGAAATGAATGTGCAGGGTGACAGAAATGCAGGCAGCTGACAGGCCAACATGACTTGTGGGAAATGGAAACAAAAGAGAGAGAGAGAGAGAGTGTCTGTGTGTGTTTTCTTTTTCTCTCTCATTCTCTCCAACTCCAATTTTAAAGAGAACTTGAATTGACAGAAAATAAGAAAAACCCTATGCAATGGGATCATCAGCTTATAAGCCTCAAACCATGGTACCCTACAATGCCATGCATACTTCCTGGAAGAGAACTATTCCTGCAAAAAATAAAAAACAAACTGTTCAAGATGAGCTCTATATGGGATGAGAATTATAAAAAAAATTTAGACTGAATGAGAAATGAGTTCATGAACAGAAGAAAAGTCTGGAGTACACATACAGGAAAAGAAATATTATGTCCACCTTCTTAAAAGCAGTTTGTCACAGGGCCTGCTTATTATGTGGGACAGACCCAACTCAAAGACTACATACAATCTCAAATCTATTTTGCACATACTTTTTGATCTTCAAGATTGCAAATAAACTGCAAGAATCGGATTTACCTTTTTGTCTGCAGGGAATCTGAAAAACTGTATGCAAAATGCATGAGCTTCTGTATCCTCTTGTACTGAAGCATCAACTAAAGAGACTTTTTAGTAGTAACACTAATTGTTGCACTAATGACAACCTAAGAATATGGAAAGAGTTAAGTACAAAACCTTCATAATGTAGACCAGGAACAAGTGGTTCAAAAAAAAAACAAAGCAGAATACGGGAAAACAGAGAACAAAATACAACAGTCATAGTAAAATAAAAAGCACAGTGGTCCAAATGGAAAAGCATTTTCCAGACTACGTCTTACTAATTATGACCATAAACCAGTCAATAAATATTAGTAAGCTGGATCTTTTCACTATGCAAAAATCAAACTCTACCCTTGATTTTCAGGGACTGGCGAAGAAAACGGATAAAGTCCCTTAATCAGTATTTCAGTCTATACAGAAAATAATTGAACACAAAAGTGGTTTAACCTGTCAAAGTACTTTAAGAACACAGGGAAACCTGGGAATGAGAAAGGGGAAGAGATGGGCAATCCCTATCTTACAACATAAGGAATAAACAAGAAAACATATGCAGAATAAGCTCCTAGCTGTTGGGAAGTTATGCACCCAATAATGTATATTTGTAATACTCATGACTTGCATCCAACTTGTGATCAACATCAATAACGATGATAATATTTTAAAAATCTCTTTTTGTCAGAAGTAGATAACATATGCATTACTTTCTCAGAAGTGCTAAGGCTTTAAAATCAAGCAATACACAAGAGGAGTATACAAAATATATACAATACACAAAACTACCATCCCTTTAACTTTTGACTGCAACTAAATGTAAGTTACGAATTACTCAAAATAAGTCTAAAGCTGGGTGGTGAAGATACATAAATATGACCACAGGAAAAAAAACTTTACACAGGGCTCAGTACTTAAGACAGCATGATGCTTCCCTTTCTTAACGCTGATTCTAATGATATGTGCAACATCCATGAGAGTCAAGTGACAATACTGTATTGTTTATACAGTGCCTCAGGCATCTGGAATATTTGCCGGTGATGGTCTGTTCATCAGACCCCTTGAGATACCAATAAGCTGAAAGCACACAAAGCCAACTATTGATTAATAGTTGAACATGGCGTCTTTCTTAACACTGACTTCACTCGGGTTTTTTGGTCAGCTTACTTACTTCACGCAGCAAAACAGGAGCCGTTGGCACTAATTAACACGGCGGGAGACAGCTCGTCAAGGGTAGAGGGAGATGTTTGTAAACCAGCGTGAACACAGACCCCTCGCGGGGGGGCCCGGCGGGGTGGCAGGACTTTTACTACGGCGCACACACGTGTGGCGGGGGCGGACAAACGGAGGGCACATCCCCGCGGCGCGGGCACGGCGGGAGATGGCGGCGGGCGACGGCGGCCCCGACCCTCCGGGCCTTACCGCCGGAACGGGACGGAACAGCCCTACCCGCCCCTCGGGCCCGACC